>NC_041393.1:472707359-472757374 GCF_002162155.2 Triticum dicoccoides | reverse complement strand
AGTACGCAGATGTCGCAGAACTGCTCCACATGGTCGAGGCATGGCAGGCCTCGCACCATCTCCTTAGCACTTAGACGTTTCAGGGCCTCAAAGTGAAGGTGCCCAAAGCGCTCATGCCACTGCCACGCCTCGTCGTCTCGACGGACAGCGAGACAAACCGGTTGTGTCACCTGCACATCAAGGACGTAGAGTCGATTTTCACCTCTGGGCACCTTGGCGAGAAGGCGACGCTGGCGATCCCAGATGCGTAGGACCCCATGCTCAATCAGCACGCGTGAGCCGTTCTCATCCAGCTGTCCCAAGCTGATGATGGAATTCCTTAGCGCGGGGATGTAGTAGACACCGGTGAGCAGCCGGTGCTCTCCCATCTTGGTGGTGAAGATGACGGAGCCGACGCCCTTTATCTCCACAGCGGAGGCATCCCCGAACTTGACGGAGCCTCGCGCATCGGAGTCGAGCTCGGCGAAGAATTCCCTTCGACCGGTCATGTGGTGGGTGGCGCCGGTGTCGAGGCACCACCCCGTAGCCTTGTCCTTCCCGGAGCCATCGCCGAGAAGAGCATGTGCTTTTGGCTCATCGAGGTGGATGAAAGCCTTTGCGACTGGAGTCGCCGAGGGTAGCTCAATGCTTGCATGCGCCATGAACAGAGCCGTCTCCTCCTCCTTCGCCTGTGCGACGTGAGCCTTGCCTTGTCGTGGTTGCCGACACTCATTGGCCCAATGGCCAAACCGGCCACAGTTGTGGCAACTGTTGTCTTGTGCCGGCCTGGGCTTGCCAGCGGCGCCGTCCTTGGCGCCTCCGCGGGCGTCACCTTCGGCACGTCCTTGTGCCCTGCCCGGGGGGCCTCTTCGCGCCTTACGTTGCTTGCCACGCTTGCGGCCGCCCGTCGAGGAGGAAGGCTCCCCCTTCTTCTTGTCACCAAGGCTGGGATCCCACTGCTCCCGAGTTAGGAGCAGCTTCCCGCCGGTGGTGACGGGCCCCGAGGGGGGCTGTGGCTCGTCGGTGTCGACGACCTTGAGTCGACCTATCGCCTCCTCGATCGTCATCGTGGAGAGGTCCAGCAACGACTCGATCGAGCGAGCCATCTGCTTGTACTTCTCGGGAATGCACCGAAAAAGCTTCTCGACAGCTCTCTCCTCGGTGTAGGTGGCATCGCCAAACTTCACCATCTTCTGCAGCAGAGTGTTGAGACGGAGAGCAAAGTCATCAACGTCCTCACCTGGCTTGAAGCCCAGGTTCTCCCACTCCTTACGAAGTGCCTGCAGGGTGGACTTGCGAGCACGGTCGCTGCCGATGCGTGCTGCGGCGATGGCGTCCCAAGCCTCCTTGGCAGTCCGCTTGTTGGAAAGCGAGAACTGCATCTCGGGCGGGACTGCGGCGATGAGGGCGTCCAGCGCCCGTCGATCCTCTAGGTGGTCGACGTTGCTGTCCTGGACTGCCTCCCACATGCGCCGCACCTGGAGCCTGACCTTCATGATCCCGGCCCACTCGACGTAGTTGGTTTTAGTGAGGGTAGGCCACCCAACACTGGAACCAACATCCCTGACCACAGTCCGGACCTCGTAGAGGCCGCGGTCCTGGTCGTTGCAGCCGCCGTCGCGGTGCGCGCCTCCACCTGGAGCGCGGGCGTGCTCGGCTGCCCACTGCGCCGTCCGCTCCTGCGCCACTTTGGCGCGATCTGCGTCGGCGCCGTCGTCCGCAGGCGCGGAGCTGCTGGAGCTGCTGGGGCTGCCGCGGAGTGCCTTGGCATCCGCCGTAGCCTCACGGGCTGCTTCTGCTGCTGCTGCTGCTTCTACCTCCGCCCTGGCTGCTTCTACCTCCGCTCTGGCTGCTGCCAGCTCCGCTGCAGCCAGCCTCGACACTCTTGCCGCCGCAGCAGCCGCTGCTACAGCCGCTCGCTCACGCTCCTCTGCCACGGCGCGCTCGGCCTCTTGCCGGCGCCGCATGCTCGAGGTAGCCGTGTGCTGAGAGCGACCTGCAGACATGGCTCGCTGCAGGGGGGCTGTTGCGTGAAGAGGAGGCTGATGAAGACGAGCTGCTGCTCGACAGTCCGGAGGGAGGAAGGTAACCAGAGGCAGACGGAGCAGCTGCTGCTACCGACTTGGGCTGCTCACAGGAAATGCTCAGGGTGCAGGTTAACGAGGCTCTGATACCACTTGTTAGACCTTTCAACCTGAGCATTGATAGTTGTGGATGACACTAGGAGAGTTGGGACAATTTTCGTTGGTTTATTTCTCACACAATGCCATGCCAACCTGAGGGGTTGGGGATACATATTTATAGGCTGCTAGCCAGCCAAGGCATATGCTAAGATGCTGCTAAGATGCCAGTCTAAGATGCTAGTCTAAGATGCTAGTCTAAGATGCTAACTGACAGTCCTTGATGGTCAAGAACAGAACTCTATCCTAACAGCCAGTCCTTGATGGTCTAGGACTTTATCCTCCTAACTGCCACAAGGACCATGTGCTGCAGCCCCACAAGGACCCTAGTACACAGACTTATCCATCACTACTCATCCGCAGCTTGTAAATGTGCTCAGAGCATGAATATACCTGTGCACCAAAGTGGAGTTAAGACCTGCCAAATTTAACTAGAAAAGTGATGCTTCCAGTTTACCTTACCTTAAATCAGTTATGCGAATAAATATTTAGGATATTTCGTTTGGAGCTTCATGATAAGCAAGAATATGCAGGTACATTGAGCCTCTTCCATCAGATGCTGAAGGTAAATTCGAATTTGATAACATGATTATTGGACAAGCAATTCCATCCAACTTTATACCAGCGATTGAAAAGGGTTTCAAGGAGGCTTGCAATTCGTGAGTCTATCTCTTCCACACTAGTTCAGCTATTCCGCATTTTGTTTGTGGTGTTAATTTGTGTTTGCATGCTGGCTACTGCAGGGGTTCATTAATAGGGCATCCTGTGGAGAATATTAGGATTACACTGACTGATGGGGCTTCACATCAAGTCGATTCCAGTGAGCTTGCGTTTAAGCTAGCTGCTATCTATGCTTTTAGACAGGTGAGCCGAGTCCTTTCCTGTGGGGGCAAATGTCATTTCTAGTGATTGTTGCACTGCTACAATGCGAATGCAAGCGTTATTCATAAACTTGTTTTTTTTCAGTGTTATACTGCTGCTAAACCTGTTATATTAGAGCCTGTGATGAAGGTGGAACTAAAATTTCCAACAGAGTTTCAGGGCACAGTAACTGGTGACATAAACAAGTGAGTTTTTTTTATGCCAACAAGCTATGCTTGTACTGAGATGTATGGTTAGCGGATGATTCATGATTTCACGCTAAATTTTCCTATTCTACTCAAGAAATGCATATACTTGCATGCAATTCACTTTAAAAGGATAATTGCCTCCTTAGCACCTGAAAAGGCATAATTTGCTGGAATACCATAGGCCATGGTAATGGTAGTGATAAATTGGTTATGGCATCAGAACATATTGACAACTTGTGATATTTTGGCAAACTGACTTCCGTGGGTGCTATTGGATTTTATTTTTGTACACTCATCAACTCAATTCTTCAAACCATACTAAGTGTATTTCTTTTGTTTGGTGTGGTAAACAGGAGAAAAGGTATTATTGTTGGAAATGACCAGGAAGGCGATGACACAGTTGTAGTATGCCATGTACGTAAGCCTTGTTCCTTTCGGTTTCTTGCCTCATGTAGCACAAATACTACTCTAGTATTGTCTTGTGATAAACTGACAGATTTAATAGTTGTATTGGTCATGAGTGGTTGTAGTAATCGATGTTGGTAGCTTTGGCTTTTCTGTAGTTTGTAGCGATAAGTGTCTAAGAGAACAACTGAAGCATTACGAAATCAATTGCAGTATTACCCTCGTAACATTAAAAATATGCTTTCTATTGGGTGAGTCGGTGACGGGTTACAGGTTGGAGGTTCCACTAATCTACATGAACAACAGCCAGGACAACATTTTTGACTAATAAACTTCACTTTAGAACCTTTACCATTTGGCCTACTTGACACCACAATAAACATGTCAGATCAGTAGACTATAAGAGGAACAGGTATATTGTGAAATTCATAATGTAGATGTCCATGTTAAGGCCAATTACCTTGTGCATTGTTATTGGACTTAGCCTCTCGTCCTGCTCTCTTTCAGGTTCCACTAAACAATATGTTTGGATATTCGACAGCGCTTCGCTCAATGACACAGGTAATATTTTGTTCTTCTTTATGACTCCTGATGTTCATTCTAGAACATTTGTTTTGGCAATAAACATGATCATTCATATGCTTTTTATCCTTATTCTTCACCCGGCGCATTCTTTGCAAAGTAGTTACCATTCAAGATGCTCTCTATCCTTGTTGTTTACTTGGCACGTTCTTTACCGTGTAGTCTGCGGCCGCAATCTGTTACACGCATGGGTGATACCTGCCGTATGTGAGGTAATAAGAACTTGTATTTCGTGGAGGCTAAGGGCCAGTATCAATATACAAAGCCTTATAACAATGGGGAATATCACATGCAATACACGGAACTAGTATATTATCTCTTAACACCTTATACAAAAGTGTATGGTGAAAGTATAAAAAATTGTGGAGAAAACTAAGAGATGTCCTGGATGTGATGTAGCGCACATGTCCAAACCTAACATCAAATTCAGTCTTGGTTGCAAGAGCTATAGAAGACAATTGATGCCTCTGTACCTAATAGTCAAGAGTTTCTCTTCCCACAGTTCAATCACGTGTGATCGTGCAGTCAACTCAGGGTGTTGTGGACCTATGTGGCAGTTGAGGCACCAAATTAATACAGCAATTCCAAAACTAAAGGAAGTACTAATAATTATTTTCTGTTCGTATAAACTTCCTTATTTATTTGCCAACAAGTGAACATGGATACATCTCTCAATGAACTTCTCTTTTTCCGGTTCCAGTTTTGTGTTCATTTGATATGATAGTCAATGCCAGTAGAGTACATCATATCGCCCAAGTTAGCCCTCTTTCTCCGATACGTCCTTGCAATTAGTTCATTGCGCTCTGCATGCACTTTTTTACATCCACATCATGAAAATTACATCAGTGTGCCTCCAGTCGTTGGAGATAGACATCATTATACATTTTATTTATGTTTTATCAGTATTTTGTTATGCTGGAATGGAAATATTGGAAATCGACCTCAAAATAGAACCAATGCTATCACTTATCAGTCATTGCCTGGTCATCAACCTGGCCAGCCGTCTGAGGTCTCGGCACACTGGGTCACTGGTTGTACTTGGGTCATCGGTTGGACATGGTTGTACTTCAAATATTTTTCATTATATATAGGTTAAAAGTGGTTATAACAAGATCTTATAGTTGTATGTGCCATTCCACACAACGTGCTTGTGTGTCTGGTTATACCTGTTTGCTCTGGTTCGAGGGCAGTCTGGGTTTGATTTCTCTGTTCTTTCACAATACCTCTTTTGTGCACAATAAATTTTCTGGCACAATCTATTTCTATTTAGGTTCGCTACTCCCTCCGCTCACTTTTGTAAGTCGTTTAAGACAGCTGAAATTGAACTGTTTTAGGTGATGTCTTAAATGTCTAAAACGTCTTACAAAATTGAACGGAGGGAGTACTTGAAATGCTCAATTATTGAATAGTTTATATTGGGAAGTCATCTATAGAGCATGTTCTCCGAGAGCATATATGCATTTGTTTACTTACCGTAATAGCATAGCTTAATGTACAGCAATATTGCTATAGAACAAGTCTGAGGCCCTGTAACCTAATATAAGAGCGTTTAGATTACTAAAGTAGTGATCTAAACGCTCTTATATTTGTTTACGGAGGGAGTAGGTATTAAGTATTAAAAGAAGTTTGAAGCCATATTGCTAGAAAAAAAGTTAGAAGCCTCATCACGGAGCTGCGAGAGCTGCTTGATTTCTTATGGTCTACTCTCTTCTCTCGTCCACATGCTTATTCAACCTTTCATGGTACTACAATGCAGTTTCATACATAGTCATTACATACCCACCTGTTTTATAAACCCATCACACCCCCTATTTCAAGTCTTTGGTTTGGCATTAAAAGGAAAGGTTGTCAGAAAAATAGAAAATAAAAACAAACTAGCATGGTGGTGTTCCTAATTAATTCCATGCTTAATTTTTGGTTCATGTACTGCAGGGAAAAGGCGAGTTTACAATGGAGTATATGGAGCATAATACTGTCTCGCAGGATGTACAGATGCAGCTTGTGAATGCACATAAGGCCACTAAGAGCGCAGACTGATTCTTCTGGAGCACAGAGAAAACAAATTTTGTTTCCATTATATTCGTTAACTTTGTTTCCACTGCCCCTCAAATGGTGAGCTAGGACATCACTAATAGGCAATATTTGTAGAATTACATCCGATAGTCAGCACAGGAATGGGTATGTTGTAATAATCTCAAAACCCTTGGTACAAACTCACATGAAATATTGTAGGCCGGGATTGTTATGGAGAAGCAGCAAAGCTATAGCGTCCTTGAAAGTTTTTACCACCCTACAGTACCTTTCCGAATGTATGGACTGACCATGAAGAAAGATTTCTCATGCTCAAGTTGTTTACAAATTTTAAGAGGAAAGTTAAGGTATTGCAAGGTTTTATACTGAGCTTGGGCATTTGCAAACTAAACGTACTACAAACTGCAACATTGCATCAATGCATTAACATCCAGACGCAAAATCAAGCTAGACAGGGCTTGCCGTGACAGCATCAGTGTGCTGGCCTTGTCCAAAACTGCCTTCAGTAAGAACACAAAGTGCTTGGTCAGCAGCGTCTGGAGCTAGCATCACCCCAACTAATCTGGAATGGAGAATGGATTATCTGTTGCACGTGAAGGCAGAACAGCCCCACCTGATACAGCATGTGATCTTTCCCATTTTTTGACCAGTCTTGTAACCAGCCACCAGATCTGATTGAGAGAGATCCAGGAAACCCCATTAAACACAATGGCATTCAAAAAAAAAAAACACAATGCCATTCCTGTGTTTCTGCGGGGTCCAAAGAATAGCAGCACAAATAGTATTTAGAGTATCAAATTTCTTTCCAGCCACCCAAAGAGAAGCAATAGATTCCATATTGCACGGAATGGCCTACCAAAAAATTCACTAACTTTACTCCAAACCTGTCAAGCTACAATGCAATCAAAGAACAAATGCTGGATGGTTTCATCACAAGAAAAAGAAACACACTCTTCGGGTCTTGGCTTCCTGAGTATTCTCTTATACCACTATTGAACAGGTCCCCTTAGAAGCACCTCCCTTGGAAGATGAACAACTAGATGCACCATTATATTGAAGAAAACAGGTGGGAAGATCTCAAGATTGCAAAGAATTTCAGGAATTTTACGCTCCAATCGTTTCACAACTTCTATTCTTAATGTCTTGCACACAACTCCTTAAAAAGTGTACCTAGTTCAGCGATAGTCGTATACATCTCCTTTGAGGGCAATGCCTCTAACACCAACTAGTAAGATACTCATAGAAGTACGTGGTAGTCATGCGTCTTCAAACCATGTGTTTTACCAGTCTCGACATCCACATGTGTTGCTAGGTTTGCAACATGACCATCTAAGAATCTGACGTTAGCCAAAGCTTGCACAACTTCTTCTTACCTTCCTTACTAAGCGTCCAGGGTGTAGGGAATGTCTTGTAAGAATTCTTCTTTTTCGGATATTCTTTCGACCAATCGGCACCCTTGATTTTAAAAAGATGTAAATCAACTCTTGCGTTGATGGTATCCTTATTCTTACCACCGAGTTCAGGAAGTGTATCAATGATATTCTCACATATGTTCTTCTCAATGTGCATTACATCCAGGTTGTAAGGTAACATGAGATCCTTCTAGTATGGCAATTCATACAAGCTCACTTTCAAGTGCCATGAAGGATGATCCACACACCCTCTTCCTACTTGGTTTTCCTGGATATTTACCTACTCCCTCCGTTCCTAAATATTTGTCTTTTTAGAGATTTCAAATAGACTACCACATACGGATGTATATAGACATACTTTAGAGTGTAGATTCATCCATTTTGCTCCGTATGTAGTCACTTGTTGAAATCTCTAGAAAGACAAATATTTAGGAACGAAGGGAGTAGTTTATTCTCCACCTTAGCTTCTACCATCTGCTTCACTTCTTCGCTTGTGAACTTTATTGGTGCCTTTCTCTTCTCATGCCTGTTATTGAATATTTTGCTTCTTCTAAAAGGGTGATGACCGTCAAGGAATTGATAATGGCCAACATATCCAATTTTTTTTTCTGTGCCTCATAGCAAGGATCCGCATCGAATGCACACGTGCATAGTAACCTTTTGTGCTCTGACTTCAAGTACTGTCATATGCAAGAAAAATCATGAATAGACCAAATAAAGGCCGCATGCAAATCAAATGGTTCCCATGCATACATCCCTCGTTGACACACCTGTCCACAACTCCATCATATCTTTTACCAATGGCTGCATAAATACGTGAAAAATCATGTCCTGGTGAATATTTTCCAGGGATGAGCAATGTCATCATGAAATTGGATTGGTCCATGCGCATCCAGAGTGGGAAATTGTATGGAATGACAAAAATAGGCCACATGCTCTATGCACTGCTTGTGTATCCAAAGGGACTGAATCCATCTATTGGAAAACCGAACTTCAGTTACGGGGATCATCATGTAACCAACGACAGGCTTCTTAGAAGGTCTTCCATGCCTCACTGTCAAAGTGGTGCCTCATAACATTTTTATCAAGCACCCTCTTGTCCTTGTGCCACCCGGTGTGCTATGATATTTCCCTCGAAGAAAAAAAATCTTTGTAACCGTGGGATTATCGGAAAGTATTGAAGGAACCTGCGAGGAACCTTTCTCTTTTCTATCTTCATATTTCCACCTTGATAATCCACACACATGACAATGAATATTGTTGACATAGTCTCCCTAATACAAAGCACATCATACTTGCATATATGAATTGTCTCAAAACCAAGACCAACATCAGAAAGAGATTTCTTAGCCTAAGTGAAAGTTCACTTCATACAAAGCCACACGTAACAACTTAAATATTTCATCAAATTTTCTATTGGTCATCTGAGTATATGTTTTGATATGAAGGACCTCATAATGGCAACTGAAGGAAATATGCCCTAGAGGCAATAATAAAGTTGTTATTTTATATTTCCTTATTCATGATAAAGGTTTATTATTCATGCTAGAATTCTATTGATAGGAAACTTAAATACATGTGTGAATACATAAACAAATACCGTGTCCCTAGTAAGCCTCTACTAGACTAGCTCATTGATCAAAGATGGTTAAGGTTTTCTAACCATAGACATGTGTTGTCATTTGATAACGGCATCACATCATTAGGAGAATGATGTGATGGACAAGACCCATCCGTTAGCTTAGCATATAATCGTTTAGTTTGTTGCTACTGCTTTCTTGAATGTCAAATACATGTTCCTTCGACCATGAGATCATGCAACTCCCGGATACAGGAGGAATACCTTGTGTGCTATCAAAATGTCACAACGTAACTGGGTGATCATAAATATGCTCTACAGGTATCTCCGAAGGTGTTTGTTGAGTTGGCATGGATCGAGATTGAGATTTGTCACTCCGAGTATGGGAGAGGTATCTTTGGGCCCTCTCGGTAATACACATCATAATAAGGTTGCAAGCAAATGACTAAGGAGTTAGTTGCGAGATGATGTATTACGGAACGAGTAAAGAGTCTTGCCGGTAACGATATTGAACTAGGTATGAAGGTACCGACGATCGAATCTCGGGCAAGTAACATACCGACAGATAAAGGGAATTACGTATGTTGTCATAAGGTTCGAACAATAAAGATCTTCGTAGAATATGTAGGAACCAATATGGGCATCCAGGTTCTGCTGTTGGTTATTGACCAGAGAGGTGTCTCGGTCATGTCTACATAGTTCTCGAACCCGTAGGGTCCGCACGCTTAACGTTCATTGACGATATAGTGTTATATGAGTTATCTAATTTGGTGATCAAGTGTTGTTCGAAGTCCCGGATGAGCTCAAGAACATGACGAGGATCTCCGGAATGGTCCGGAGGTAAAGATTGATATATAGGATGATGATATTTGGACACCGAAAGAGTTTCCAAGTGCACCAGGTAGTTATTGGATCACCGGAAGGGGTTCCGGACACCCCCGGGAGGTCTATGGGCCTAATGGGCCAAGGGGAGAGACACGCCAGCCCACAAGGGGCTGGCGGGCCCTTCTCCCTGGCCGCCGGCCATAGGAAAGGAAAAGGGGAAGGGCTAGCCCTCCTGCCTTCCCCTTCTCATGGGAGAAATGAAAGGGGGGGGGGGCACCCTCCCCTGCCTTTCCCTGCGCGCCTAAAAAGGCAAGGGGCGCGGCTAGGGGCAGGAGCCCAAGTGGGTTTGGCCCCACTTGGGGTGCCTCCTGGCTGCCTTCTCCCTCCCCCACCTTGTGGGAGGGGGACGCCACACAAGGCCACGGCAATCTCTTAGCCGTGTGCGGAGCCTCTCTCCACAGTTTTGTCCCTCGGTCATATTTTCATAGTGCTTAGGCAAAGTCCTGTGGAGATAGCATCACCACCACCGTCACCATGCCATCGCCTGAACTCATCCACTACTTCGCCGTCTTGCTGGATCAAGAAGGCGAGGATGTCACCGAGTTGAACGTGTGCTGAACGCGGAGGTGCCGTACGACTGGTACTCGATCGGTTGGATCACGAAGAAGTTCGACTACATCAACCGCATTACCAAACGCTTCCGCTTACAGTCTACGAGGGTACGTAGACACACTCTCCCCTCTCGTTGCTATGCATCTCCATGGATAGATCTTGCGCGTGCGTAGAATTTCTTTTGTTTTCCATGCAAAGTTCCCCTCAGTGGCATCCGAGCCAGGTCTATGCGTAGATGATATGCACGAGTAGAACACAAAGAGTTGTGGGCGGTGATAGTCATACTGCTTACCACCAATGTCTTATTTTGATTCGGCAATATTGTGGGATGAAGTGGCCCAAACCAACCTTACATATCCATGCACATGAGACCGGTTCCACCGACTGACATGCAACTTGTTTTGCATAAAGGTGGCTGGCGGGTGTCTGTTTCTCCTACTTTAGTTGAATCAAATTTTACTATGGTCGGTCCTTGAAGAAGGTTAAAACATCAAACTTGATAAATCACCATTGTGGTTTTTGCGTAGTTAAGAACGGTTCTTGCTAGAAGCCTGCAGTAGCCATGTAAAACTTGCAACAACAAAGTAGAGGACGTCTAACTTGTTTTTGCAGGGCATGTTGTGATATGATATGGTCAAGATATGATGTGATATATTTTGATGTATGAGATGATCATGTTTTGTAATATCGACAACCGGCAGGGCCTTAGGGTTGTCTATTAATTATTGTATGAAATGCAAACGCCATGTAATTGCTTTACTTTACGCTATGCGTTAGCAATAGTTGTAGAAGCAATAGTTGGCAAGATGACCCCGACGCAACGATAGAGATCAAGGTGTTGAGCCGGTGATGATGAAGATCAGGACGATGCTTTGGAGATGGAGATCAAAATTACAAGATGATGATGGCCATATCATGTCACATGTTTTGTTTGCATGTGATATTTATCCTTTATGCATCTTATTTTTCTTAGAACAACGATAGCATTATAAGATGATCCCTTTCCCGAGTATGCACCGTTGCCAAAGTTCGTTGTTTCGAAGCACCTCATGATGACCGGGTGTGATAGACTCTACATTCACATACAACGGGTGTAAGAAAATTTTGCACATGCAGAATACTTGGGTTAAACTTGACGAGCCTATCATGTACAGACATGGTCTCGGAACACTGGAGACTGAAAGATTGAATGTGAGTCATATAGTAGATATGATCAACATAGAGATGTTCACCATTGGTGACTACCCCATCTCACGTGATGATCGAACATGGGTTAGTTGATTTGGATCATGTATCACTTAGATAACTTGAGGGATGTTTATTTAAGTGGGAGTTCATTAGTAATTTGATTAATTGAACTTAAATTTATCATGAACTTATTCTTGATAGTTTTGCATATCTATGTTGTAGATCAATGGCCCAACCTACCGTTCCCCTGAATTTTAATGCGTTCCTAGAGAAAGCTAAGTTGAAAGATGATGGTAGCAACTACACGGACTGGGTTTGTAACTTGAGGATTATCCTCACTGCTGCACAAACGAATTATGTCCTTGATGCACCGCTAGGCAACAGACCTGCTGTAGGAGCTACTGCAGATGTTATGAACGCCTGGCAGACTCGATCTGATGACTACTCGATAGTTTAGTGTGCCATGCTTTATGACCTAGAACCGGGACTACAAAGACGTTTTGAACGTCATGGAGCATATGAGATGTTCCAAGATTTGAAGTTAATATTTCAAGCAAATGCCCGGGTTGAGAGATATGAAGTCTCCAACAAGTTCTATAGCCACAAGATGGAGGAGAACAGTTCTGTCAGTGAACACGTACTCAAAATGTCTAGGTATCATAACCACTTGACTCAGCTGGGAGTTGATGTTCCAATTGATAGTGTTATCGACAGAGTTCTTCAATCACTGCCACCAAGCTACAAAGGCTTCGTGATGAACTGTAATATGCAATGGATGACTAAAATGATTCCTGAGCTCTTCGCAATGCTTAAGGTCGTGGAGGTAGAAACCAAAAAGAAGCATCAAGTGTTGATGGTTAACAAGACCACTAGTTTCAAGAAAAAAGGCAAGGGAAAGAAAGAGAACTTCAAGAATAATGGCAAGCAAGTTGCCACTCCCGGGAAGAAGCCCAAAACTGGACCCAAGCCTGAAACTGAGTGCTTCTACTGCAAAGGAAATGGTCATTGGAAGCGAAACTGCCCCAAGTACTTAATGGATAAGAAGAATGGCAAAGTGAACAAAGGTATATTTGATATACATGTTATTGATGTGTACCTTACTAATGCTCGTAGTAGTGCCTGGGCATTTGATATTGGTTCGGTTGCTCATATTTGTAACTCAAAATAGGAGCTACGAAATAAAGGAAGATTGGCTAAGGATGAGGTGACGATGCGCATCGGGAATGGTTCCAAGGTCGATGTGATCGTCGTCGGCACGCTACCTCTACATCTACCTTCGGGATTAATTTTAGACATCAATAAATGTTACTTGGTGCCAGTGTTGAGCATGAATATTATATCTGGATCTTGTTTATTGCGAGACGGTTATTCATTTAAATCAGAGAATAATGGTTGTTCTATTTATATGAGTAATATATTTTATGGTCATGTACCCTTGATGAATGGTCTATTCTTGTTGAATCTCTGTCGTAGTGATACACATATTCATAATATTGATGCCAAAATATGCAAAGTTGATAATGATAGTGCAACATACTTGTGGTACTGCCGTTTAGGTCATATTGGTGTAAAGAGCATGAAGAAACTCCATGCGGATGGACTTTTGGAATCACTTGATTATGAATTATTTGATACTTGCGAACCATGCCTCATGCGCAAGATGACCAAAACTCTGTTCTCCAGAATAGTGGAGTGAGCTAATGAATTATTGGAAATAATACATACCTGATGAGGGGAGAATATCTATTACTCATATTATTTCACCACCTCATGATATTCTAAAGCTTGGATCCTTTTGCTTTGCAAGTCCTCCTACGGATGAGGTGAAGCCCAATTTTAGAACACCACATATGCGTTTTGGCAAGGGCAAATAGGAGTTGCTCAAAATAATTGGTTACCCCGTTTCTATCCAGGCCATGTCATGGCCCATAGAATTTTATTTTTTTTAGTTGTGGTATTTTAATTCGGTTTGGACCTATCCAATCCAAATGGTTTTCATTTTAGTGTTTACCTATATAAGCTGGCCGCCGGCCATTGTAATAGTGGAGTTAAATTTTCGAGTTCAGAATAGACAAGAATCTGTTTTGTTGTTTGTGGAGTAGAACTAATCTGCTCAACATTCAAAATTATCTGCTGGTTCTATCGTTCGCCGTGAAAGATTGGGACAAAAACTTAGGATCTCTACTTGATCCTTATCATCTTGGTATCAGAGTCGTCGAGTTTCTCACGGTGTTTTCTTTGCTAAGATTTATCTGCTGGAGTTTTGCTGCCGGAGGCATCAAGCCAAGACACCGGTGTTGATCTGCTGTTTCTGTTCTGCTGGAGGCGTCAAATCCTGCCCCCACCGTGATATCTATTTACTGTGGCGCTGGTTCTTCGAAATCGAATCGGACCAGTATAGTTTCCGATTGTGCACGGGAAGCAAAGCAAATCAAGAAAGAGAAAACGTGATTTGGTTGGAGTCCTACACGTGAGTACACTTCAATTCCATTTTGGCCTCCATACAATTCATTTATTGGGACATGAGCATCCTTTGTTTCTTTCTCCGAGTTGTGATCAGCTTGGAGACCTGTGATAAAGGAACCAGCTCTGCTGTCTGGCGTGGATTTTTGGTCATGACTGTCACCGTGAGTCTCTTGCACTCCTGCTGATTGCTGTCTACGTTTGTGGTTCAACAATTATCTATCGTACGCATACTGCTGTTGCTGCTGCGAATGTCTACTACGCCACGATTTGTCGTTTACGATGGTGAACTCAATTAATGGCGATAATTCAGTAGCTGCTGGAGTCCAACCAAAGGAGCCTATGCTTTCCACCTTTGCTGATGATTTGGCTCCTAATGTCCGAGCTGGCTTTGACAGTACGTTTGAGTACATTAAGCAAAGCCATGATTCTTTGGCCGCGCTAATTGCAGGCTTGTCTACTCGGATTGATGCATTGGGAGATGTTGTTCCGCATGCACAGGTGCAGCCGCCCCCTATTGTACAACCCTGTGACATGCTACCACGCCTCCATACTGATGTTCCTGCTCACTGACACGGAGCCCATGGACATGCTGATGGTGGAGACCTTGCGGATGACGGTGATTATGCACTACAACAGCGACCTTTTGATGCCCTCCTTGCAGGTGCTCATCGTGCTATGCAACATGATCGTAATAGTGTTGGTCAAGCTGTTCGTGTTCCCATTGATGATGGTGGTACTGGGCGTGTGATGACCCACAAGTATAGGTGACCTATCGTAGTCCTTTCGATAAGTAAGAGTGTCGAACCCAACGAGGAGCAGAAGGAAATGACAAGCGGTTTTTAGTAAGGTATTCTCTGCAAGTACTGAAATTATCGGTAATAGATAGTTTTGTGATAAGGTAATTCGTAACGGGTAACAATTATCAAGAGTAACTAAGGTGTAGTAAGGTGGCCCAATCCTTTTGTAGCAAAGGACAAGCCTGGAATACTCTTATATAAAGCAAAGCGCTCCCGAGGACACATGGGAATTACTATCAAGCTAGTTTTCATCATGCTCATATGATTCACGTTCGTTACTTCGATAATTTGATATGTGGGTGGACCGGTGCTTGGGTACTTCCCTTCTTTGGACAAGCATCCCACTTATGATTAATCCCTCGCGCAAGCATCCGCAACTACGAAAGAAGAATTAAGGTAAACCTAACCATAGCATGAAACATATGGATCCAAATCAGCCCCTTACGAAGCAACGCATAAACTAGGGTTTAAGCTTCTGTCACTCTACAACCCATCATCTACTTATTATTTCCCAATGGCTTCCCCTAGGACCAAATCATGGTGAAGTGTCATGTAGTCGACGTTCACATAACACCACTAGAGGATAGACAACATACATCTCATCAAAATATCAAACAAATACCAAATTCACATGACTACTTATAACAAGACTTCTCCCATGTCCTCAGGAACAAACGTAACTACTCACAAATCATATTCATGTTCATAATCAGAGGGGTATTGAATAGCATTAAGGATCTGAACATATGATCTTCCACCGAATAAACCAACTAGCATCAACTACAAGGAGTCAACACTACTAGCAACGCACATGTACCAATCTGAGGTTTTGAGACAAAGATCGGATACAAGAGATGAACTAGGGTTTGAGAGGAGATGCTTCTGGTGAAGATGTTGATGGAGATTGACCCCCTCTCCAGAGGATCGATGGTGATGACGATGGCGACGATTTCCCTCTCCCAGAGGGATGTTTTCCCGGCAGAACAGCTCCTCCGGAGCCCTAGATTGGTCCTGCCCAGGTTCCGCCTCGAGACGGCGACGCTTCGTCTCGAAAGCTTTCTTATGATTTTTTCCAAGGCAAAAGACACCATATAGCAGAAGATGGGCATCGAGGGCCTGCCAGGTGGCCCACGATGCAGGGGCGCGCCCTAATCCAGTGCAAAAGACACCATATAGCAGAAGATGGGCATCGGGGGCCTGCTAGGTGGCCCACGAGGCAGGGGCGCGCCCAGGGGGTAGGGCGCGCCCTCCACCCTCGTGGCTGGTGGGTGACCCCCCTCTGGTGCTTTCTTTGCCCAATATTTTTAATATATTCCAAAACTGACTTTCGTCGATTTTCAGGACTTTTGGAGTTGTGCAGAATATGTCTCTAATATTTGCTCCTATTCCAGCCCAAAATTCCAGCTGCTGGCATTCTCCTTCTTCGTGCAAACCTTATAAAATAAGAGAGAAAAGGCATAAGTATAGTGACATAATGTGTAGTAACCCATAATGCAATAAATATTGATATAAAAGCATGATGGAAAATGGACGTATCAACTCCCCCAAGCTTAGACCTCGCTTGTCCTCAAGCGAAAGTCAATATCGAAAAATATGTCCACATGTTTAGAGATAGAGGTGTCGATAAAGTAAAATACAGACACGAGGGCATCATGCATTCTTAGAACATCAACATAAATATTGTCATATGATTTCTTATGTTAAAGTAACAATCTATTCACAATGTAAAGTATGAATGAGAAACTTCATTGAAAACTAGCAAACTATGACCTCGGTCATTGAAGCAATTACAATTTATCATAACATCGGAAAGAGCTTTTCAGCAAGTCCACATACTCAACTATCATTTAGTCTTGCACAATTGCTAACACTCACGCGATACTTATGGGTATGAAGTTTCAGTCGGACACACAGAAAGATAGGGGCTTATAGTTTCGCCTCCCAACCTTTTACCTCAAGGGTAATGTCAACAATAATAATTTATGAAAACCTACATCCAAGTGGATATATATATCAGGATCTTTCCAACACATAGTGCTTGCCAAAGGGTAAAGTGTAAAAAGGAAAGGTGAAGATCATCATGATTCTTGTATGAAGGTAGAAGATAAAAATAAAAGATAGGCCCTTTGCAGAGGGAAGTAGAGGTTGTCATGCGCTTTTATGGTTGGATGCACAAAATCTTAATGCAAAAGAACATCACTTTATATTGCCACTTGTGATAAGGACCTTTATTATGCAGTCCATCGCTTTTATTTCTTCCATATCACAAGCTCGTATAAAGCTTATTTTCTTCACACTAATAGATCATACATATTTAGAGAGCAATTTTTATTGCTTGCACCGATGACAACTTACTTGAAGGATCTTACTCAATCCATAGGTAGGTATGGTGGACTCTCATGGCAAAACTGGGTTTAGGGATGTTTGGAAGCACAAGTAGTATCTCTACTTGGTGCAAAGAATTTGGCTAGCATGAGGGGGAAAGGCAAGCTCAACATGTTGGATAATCCATGACAATATAACTTATTTGGATATAAGAAAACATAACCCATTAAGTTGTCTTCCTTGTCCAACATCAACTTTTTAGCATGTCATATTTTAATGAGTGCTCACAATCATAAAAGATGTCCAAGATAGTATATTTATATGTGAAAACCTCTCTTTCTTTATTACTTCCTATTAATTGCAACGATGACCAAAACTATGTTTGTCAACTCTCAACAACTTTTATTCATCATACTCTTTATATGTGAAGTCATTACTTTCCACAAGATCAATAAAGATCTTTTTATTTCTTTTAATTTTTTCTTTTTGTTTTATTCCCTCAAGATCATAGCAAGATAGCAAAGGCCCTCAACTCAAAATTAATCTTTATTATACATAGCTCACGGACTCGATTACATAGATAGGGATCAAAACAAAACAAAACTCAAAGCTAGATCAAACTAAAACTTTATTCTACTAGATCAAGATATAACCAAAAGGATCGAACTAAGAAAAACAGTAAAGATAGGAGTGTGATGGTGATACGATACCGGGGCACCTCCCCCAAGCTTGGTAGTTGCCAAGGGGAGTGCCCATACCCATGTGTTTATGTCTCTTTCTTCGGAGGTGGTGATTGAGGGAGTCCTGGACTAGGGGGTGTCTGGATAGCTGGACTATCATCATCGGCCGGACTCCAAGACTATGAAGATACAAGATTGAAGACTTCGTCCCGTGTCCGGATGAGACTTTCCTTGGCGTGGAAGGCAAGCTTGGCAATACGGATATGTAGATCTCCTACCATTGTAACCGACTCTGTGTAACCCTAGCCCTCTCCGGTGTCTATATAAACCGGAGGGTTTTAGTCCGTAGGACGAACAACCATTACAACAATCATACCATAGGCTAGCTTCTAGGGTTTAGCCTCCTTGATCTCGTGGTAGATCCACTCTTGTACTACCCATATCATCAATATTAATCAAGCAGGAGTAGGGTTTTACCTCCATCGAGAGGGCCCGAACCTGGGTAAAAACATCGTGCCCCTTGTCTCCTGTTACCATCCGCCTAGACACACAGTTCGGGACCCCCTACCCGAGATCCGCTGGTTTTGACACCGACATTGGTGCTTTCATTGAGAGTTCCTCTGTGTCGTCACCGATAGGCTTGATGGCTCCTTCGATCATCAATAACGACGCAGCCCAGGGTGAGACTTTTCTCCCCCGACAGATCTTCGTATTCGGCGGCTTTGCACTGCGGGCCAATTCGCTTGGCCATCTGGAGCAGATCGAAAGCTATGCCCCTGGCCGTCAGGTCAGATTTGGAAGTATGAACTTCACGACTGACATCCGCGGAGACTTGATCTTCGACGGATTCGAGCCACAGCCGAGCGCGCCGCACTGTCACGATGGGCATGATTTAGCTCTGCTGCCGGACAGTGCCCTGGAGGCCGCACATGAGTCCGCTCCGACCCTTAGTTCGGAGCCGACCGCGCAGATCGAGGACGGGTGGCTAGACACCGCCTCGGGGGCTGCAATCTCTACGGCGATGGAGCCGAACACTAACCTTGTCCCTTGTAAAGCTCGTGACTCCGAGGTGCCGGACTCTTCGCCGGACTCCGAACCTCCTGCGCCTCTACCAATCGAATCCGATTGGGCGCCGATCATGGAGTTCACCGCCGCGGAAATCTTTCAGCACTCACCCTTTGGTGACATCCTGAATTTGCTAAAGTATCTCTCGTTGTCAAGAGAGCCCTGGCCGGACTGCGGTCAGGACGGTTGGGATGCGGATGACAAAGAAATTCAAAGCCCACCCACCACCCACTTTGTAGCCACTGTCGACGATCTAACCGACGTTGTAGATTACGACTCCGAAGACATCGACGGTATGGACGACGATGCCGGAGACAACCAAGAACCAGCACCTACGGGGCACTGGAAGACTACCTCGTCATACGACATATACATGGTGGACATCCCAAAGGATGGGAACGGCGAGGATGCAGCAGAGGAAGGCTCCTCCAAGAAACAGCCCAAGCGCCAGCGTCAGCGGCGCCGCTCTAAATCCCGCCACAGCAAGAATGGAGATTCCGGCATCGGAGATAATAACACCCCAGAGAGTGCCGAAGATAACCCCCTCCAGCAAGATTCAGCACAGGAGGACGGAGAAGCCAACCCTCACGAGAGAGCGGCAGACGAAGAGGTAGAGGATGACAATTACATGCCTCCCTCCGGAGACGAGGCAAGCCTCAACGACGACGAATTCGTCATGCCCGAGGATCCCATCGAACAAGAGCGTTTTAAACGCAGCTAATGGCCATGGCGGACACCTTAAAGAAAAAGCAGCAACAGCTTCGAGCTGATCAAGACCTGCTAGCCGACAGATGGACTGAAGTCCTTGCGGCCGAAGAGTATGAACTCGAACGCCCCTCCAAAAGCTACCCCAAACGCAAGTTGCTCCCTCGACTAGAGGAGGAGACGTATAAACCTGCATCACCAGAGCACAATACGGCTGATCGACCACCTCCTGGCCGCGACAGAGAGGCCTTTAGGCCCTCCATCAGAACTGTACCCCGGCATCACTCGAAAAGCACAAGGCCACAGGGGAACGCTCCGGACTTGCGAGATATATTGGAGGATAAAGCAATACAATCAAGATCGATCTACGGATCACGTGGGCGCCCCACGGCACGCGACGACAATCGTCGCGCCGGACACAGCAAGTCCGGCCGGGCCGAACACAGTAGACAAAGCTCGTTGGAGCTACGTCGTGACATAGCCCAATACAGAGGCGCCGCACACCCACTATGCTTCACAGATGAAGTAATGGAGCATCAAATCCCCGAAGGGTTTAAACCCGTGAACATTGAATCCTACGATGGCACAACAGACCCCGCGGTTTGGATCGAAGACTATCTCCTTCATATCCACATGGCCCGCGGTGACGACCTTCACGCCATCAAATATCTCCTACTCAAGCTTAAAGGACCAGCTCGGCATTGGCTCAACAGCTTGCCAGCAGAGTCAATTGGGTGTTGGGAGGACCTGGAAGCCGCATTCCTCGACAACTTCCAGGGCACATATGTGCGACCACCAGACGCCGATGACCTAAGCCACATAATTCAGCAGCCAGACGAATCGGCCAGACAGTTCTGGACACGGTTCTTAACAAAGAAAAATCAAATCGTCGACTGTCCGGATGCAGAGGCCCTCACAGCCTTCAAACATAACACCCGCGACGAGTGGCTAGCCCGGCACCTAGGACAGGAAAAGCCGAAATCCATGGCAGCCCTCACATCACTCATGACCCGCTTCTGTGCGGGAGAGGACATCTGGCTAGCCCGAAGTAACAACCTCAGCAAAAATTCTGGCAGTCCGGATAACAAGGACCGCAATGGCAGGTCGCGTCGCAACAAAAACAAACACCGCGTTAACGGCGATAACACTGAGGATACGACAGTCAACGCCGGATTCAGAGGCTCCAAACCCGGTCAGCGGAAGAAGCCATTCAAAAGAACTACTCCGCGTCCGTCCAATTTGGACCGAATACTCGACCGCTCGTGCCAGATACACGGCACCCCCGAAAAGCCAGCCAATCACACCAACAGGGATTGTTGGGTATTCAAGCAGGCAGGCAAGTTAATCACCGAAAACAATGACAAGGGGCTGCATAGCGACGACGAGGAAGAGACCCGGCGGCTGAACAATAGAGGACAGAAAGGTTTCCCCCCACAAGTGCGGACGGTAAACATGATATACGCAACCCACATACCCAAGAGGGAGCGAAAGCGTGCACTTAGGGACGTATATGCGATGGAGCCAGTCGCCCCGAAGTTCAATATATGGTCCTCTTGCCCGATCACTTTTGATCGAAGGGACCACCCCACCAGTATCCGCCATGGCGGATTCGCCGCATTGGTTTTAGACCCAATCGTCGATGGATTTCACCTCACCAGAGTCCTGATGGACGGCGGCAGCAGCCTGAACCTGCTTTATCAGGACACAGTGCGCAAGATGGGAATAGACCCCTCAAGGATTAAACCTACAAAGACGACCTTCAAAGGCGTCATACCAGGTGTAGAGGCCAATTGTACAGGCTCAGTCACACTGGAAGTGTTCTTTGGATCCTCGGATAACTTCCGAAGCGAGGAGTTAATCTTCGACATAGTCCCATTCCGCAGCGGCTATCACGCTCTACTTGGACGGACCGCGTTTGCAAAGTTCAACGCGGTGCCACATTACGCGTACCTCAAGCTCAAGATGCCAGGCCCTCGAGGAGTCATCACAGTCAATGGAAACACTGAACGCTCCCTCCGAACGGAGGAACACACAGCGACTCTCGCGGCAGAAGTACAGAGCAGCCTCTTAAGGCAATTTTCGAGTCCGGCCGTTAAGCGACCGGACACGGCCAAACGCGCCCGGAGTCACCTACAACAAGACCACCTGGCACGTTCCGAGCACGCGTAGTAATGCGGCCCCAACCCCAGCCCTCGCATAATTGCACGACTAGTCCTCCGCGTACATCATTACGCTCTGGAGATACCATGGGCATATGGGGAGGGGCACGACCGCGACAGGCCCACAGTGCGGCTCAACCATACCAGGGGCTCCCAAGTGTGTCGCTCTTTTCCTTTTTCTTTTCTCTTACCTACAGGACTCCGTTCACCAGAGGCCCTGTCCGGCAGTAGACCTGCCGAACACACGATGCAATAGCCAGGGGAGAAGAAAGGCTACGGCGAGTATCCAGGTGGTCTCCATTACGAGCATTCAATCCGTTTTCATACACCATTCCGCAGCCTACCCCTGGAGGGGGACATGTTTAATAGTCTTACCCCTTGCTTACCGCACTATTTATATCGTTCTGCATTCATCGCAGAATTCCTTGAATAAACAATGCATCGCTTTTCGCTTATAATTGCATTCCTTTCCCATATATATGTTCATTTATGACATTTTGCATCCGTACACTTTGGTACGACCGAATACACCAGGGGCTTAAGTTCCCCGCATTATGGTGTGATAAGTCCGAACACTTTCACAAGTGCGGCACCTCGAACTTATAGCATTATATGCATCGGCTCCGAATCATGTCTTGGGTCAATAGTTGGGTTTGCCCAGCTCCCATGTTTTGGTACCTTACGTTCCGTTTTATCGGCTAAGGTAGCACTGGGAGAACCACAGCGATTGCGCCCCGGTTGAGCTGGGCGAGCGCCTCAGTGGAGAAAGCTAAAACTGACGTCATGATAAGGCGAGAGCTAGTCGCTGTTTGAGAGGTTTTTTCGAGTCCCTAAAGACTTATGCCGCTCAGAAGACAACGACACACCTAAATACAGGGGCGCCGCACACCCACTATGTTTCACCGACGAGGCACTGGATCATGAATTCCCAGCGGGGTTCAAGCCCGTAAACATAGAGGCATACGACGGAACAACAGACCCCGGAGTCTGGATTGAGGATTACATCCTGCACATACATATCGCTAGAGGAGACGATCTCCACGCCATAAAATATCTGCCCCTAAAGCTCAAAGGGCCAGCTCGGCATTGGCTCAAAAGCCTCCCAGAAAATACCATCGGAAGTTGGGAATAGCTCGAGGACGCGTTTAGAGCAAATTTTCAGGGGACTTATGTCCGTCCTCCAGATGCAGACGATTTAAGTCACATAACCCAACAGCCCGGAGAGTCAGCGCGCAAATTCTGGAACAGGTTCCTCACCAAAAAGAACCAAATAGTCGACTGTCCGGACGCCGAAGCCTTAGTAGCTTTTAAACATAACGTCCGAGATGAATGGCTCGCCAGACACCTCGGCCAGGAAAAGCCAAGAACAATGGCCGCGCTAACAAGCCTCATGACCCCCTTTTGCGCGGGGGAAGATAGTTGGCTAGCAAGATGCAACACCAGCGACCCGAGTACATCCGAGATCAGAGATGGAAACGGAAAATCACGGCGCAGAAAGGACCAGCGCTGAAATAAAGAAAAGAGCCCAAAGAACACGGCGGTCAATGCCGGATTCAAAAGCTCGCGGCCGAACAACAAAACACTGCCTCTTAAGGACAACAGTGACGAGCTATCCAACTTAAACAAAATTTTGGATCGGATATGTCAAATCCACAGTACCCCCGGGAAGCCTGCAAACCACACCCACCGAGATTGTCGGGTCTTCAAACAGTCCGGCCGACTCAACGCCGAACACAAGGGGCTCGACGCGCCAAGCGAGGATGACGACGAACCCCACCAGTAGAGCGCCGGAAAACAAAAGACTTTCCCATAAGAAGTCAAAAAAGTAAACTCACTTCACGTGACAATACGTAACAATAATGCGGCACCCGCTAAAGTACGTGTCGCACAGTCCACCCCAGCGGAACCCCGAGATTGGATGTCAAAACCAATTACTTTCGACCACCTGGACTATTCCAGAAGTATTCGAAATGCAGGATGGACTGCTCTGATATTGGATCCTATAATCGACGGACTACAATTTACACAAGTCCTAATGGATGGCGGCAGCGATTTAAACCTGCTATATCCGGACACAATCCGCAAGTTGGGGATAGACCCTACTAAAATTCGCCATAGCCGCACTACCTTCAAAGGAGTGATGCCAGGCCCTTATGCCAAGTGCACGGGCTCCTTACCACTAGAAGTTGTGTTCGGATCACCCGAAAACTTCCGTCGCGAAAAGCTAACCTTCCATGTCGCCCCATTCAAAAGTAGCCATCAAGCACTATTGGGACGTGAAGCTTTCGCCCGCTTTAACGCAATACCGCATTACGCGTCTCTTACACTTAAAATGCCCGGTCCACGCGGCATCATCTCATTAAAAGGTCATTCAAAGACACCGGACACGGCTAGACGAGTCCGGCATAAATAAACTAGGGGCTCCCTAGTCGCATACCCCTTCACAAGGGGTTGTGCGTACAAACAATAAAGAGCCACTAAAAGCTCAACTTTAATCATTCATTCATACTTTGCTTTCAATAAATTTTTTTCACGATTTCTTTTCAAGCTAAGTTCCTCTCTTTTTACAGATGAACAACGTGTACACCCGTCCAGGATACGGCACAACGGAGACACAGGCGCAGACGTGCAACAGGGACCCGTGGCAAGGATTCTTTTCAGATTAAGACCCTGCGTAAACCTTTCTTACTGTCTCTTGTTGATTCATATCCCACGGTTTTTTACCATAACCAACGAGGAGGCTGGCGTTTTGGCATCGGCCGCGCCAGAAATTCTCGCTTGTACCTGGACACTATGGGCTTAGGGCATTGTTCTGCCCGTTATCATAAAGACCGAATACCTTAGGGAGTGTTCGGTGTCTCGAGTTAGGCCTTATATGCATCAGCTCCGAATCATGTCTTTGGTCAAATGTTGGGTTTGCCCAGCTCCTGTGTTTTGCTGCCTTACATTCCGTATCATCGGCTAACGCGACACCAGGAGAACTACTGCGGTTGTGCCCCGGTTCGGCCGGGCGAGCACCTCAGTAGAGAAAGCCGAAAACTGATTGTCATGATACAGCGAGAGACTGGTCAACCACTCGATCGACTACCGGAATGTTTAGAATTCCTCCACTTTGACGAAGGACCGTTTCCCGGTTAGGCACATACGCACCCCGAATTCGGAGAGCGCGGTGCCCGATATAGCCCCACCCTCGAACTCCTATGGCTAAGTGAAAGTGATAAAGCATTATAGTCCGGTTGCCTCGTTTGTTACGCTACCACCTCCTTCACAGGACCAAGACGTTGGATTAAGTGTGAAAATGCGCTATTTTTGCAAACACCATGGTGCGTGGGGGCTGAAGCCGAAGACTGCCATCTTTCAGGTTATACACAAGTATACATTAACGACTGCACAGGAGATATTTCAATACTTGAACGCACAAGTATAAAAAGCACTTATATTATATATATATCGTCTTACAAATCATAAAAATCATTTAAACATGCATTCTTTGAGCACTGCGACTCTATTGCACGAGCACCCCGCAGAACTTCCCCAAAATAGTGGTCGGCGGGTAACCGGCTCTCGTCCGAACCCCGGGTTGCAACATCGGTGGCATCCATCTCCGTCCAGTATGTCTTCACACGGGCGAGGGCCATCCGTGCACCCTCTATGCAGGCCGACCGCTTCATCGCCTTGATATGCGGCACCGCCCCAAGGAATTGCTGCAATAAGCCAAAATAACTCTTAGGCTTGGGCCTATCCGGCCAGACATGAGCCACGATATCCGTCATGGCAAGTCCGGACAATCTATTCAGCTCAGCCCACTCAGCCAACCGATCGGTCAGCGGAAGTGAACACTCCGGACTGTGGAATTGAGACCAAAAAAGCTCTTCCGTCTCGTGATCCTTTTGACTTCGGAAGTGCACAACAGCATCTGTCGCACTCGCCGCTAAATCCATATAAGGATCCTCCAGACCCCACAGCTAGCCAAGCTGAGCATACTTCGGATCTGTGAACCTCCTGCGCAGCAGAAAAGGCTTGCCAGCCGCAATATCTCCGGCCTGGCGCAGCTCCTCCTTTATAACCCTCATTGCAGAACGGGCATCCTTGGCTTCGGCGGTGGCCTTCTTTAGGCTTTCTTGCTCCGCTCGGCGCTCTTTTTCAAGAACCTCATAGCGGTCGGTAACATCTTTTAGCTTCACGGACATTTCGGCCATCTCCTCCCTGCTTCGGCAGTGAGCAGCCCTTTCGGCTTCTAGCTCTTCGGCCGCCTTCGAGGCAGCCGCATCACTCCTCCTGGCCTGCTCCTTGGCTCAAGCAAGCTCTGCTCGAAGGTCCTCCACAACAGCGGCACCATCTGCATCACACACATGTTGTAAGGAGTGAGCTTCGGCTCCCTTACTAGGTGACCACGGAGAAACAACTTACCTTGCAACTTGTCAAGTCGCTTATTGACCAACGCGATGTCCGCATACGCAACATCGAGTTGCTGCCTTAGTTCAGCAACTCCGTCAGTCCGGCTGGCCACCGGACTATCCGCCACCTGTGTAGGAAAGGCGAGAATTAATACCTGAGATTATGATCCTCGGCACGTTGTCGCTTTCGACAACATACCGAGTCTCAGGGGCTACTATCTATACAGGGCGCGCTTTATGTGCAAAACTGTCAAAAGGTATGTCATTTTTACTTACCTCAAACCCCGCCAGCAAATTTCTAACGGCATCATGCAACCCGCCCTCGGGGGATGAAATTCTTTCAATCATCGTACTCATCAATGTACGGTGACCTTTTGAGATAGACGCCTTCTCGAGCAGATCCCTCAGCTCCCCCGGCCGTACACCAGTTGGCGCCGGACTCTCCGGCCCGGCCGGACTCGAGGATACCCTTCGTGATGACACCTCAGGGTCGTCCGCCCCGCCTGACGGCGCGGCAGATGGAGGCGTTTCGCTCTCCATCATCTCCGGACGAAGCTCCCCCGACGACGAGCTCAGCTGAGAAGGACGGAGATCCGAACTACAAGGTAAAAACTTCGGTTATCCTCAGAAGCAAAAATAGGGATGTCCCTTATTGCAAAACTCCCCCTTTTCTACTTACGGCTCGCTGGAGGGATGATCCCTTGGGGGAGAGGGTGCGGCCGGGGCTTCCCCTGGCGCAGGACCCTCCGGTGAAGATCTCTTCCCCCACTTCGAGGCCTTGCCCTCCGGGTTTTCGGAAGCAGTCCCCTTCTCCCCTTGGAAGGAGGGATTCTCGACCCCCCTTTCTCGAAAGCCTCCTTGGTAGAGGCGGTAGCTTCTCTGTTTTCCCCTTCGCCTTCCTCCGAAGGCGCAACCTCCAGCATCCAAGCCAGCACGGGATCCGGCGTGGTCTCCGGGAGGGGGGCCGGACACCGTATCAGTTTTGCTTGCGCTATCCACTCCTGTTCAGAGGATAATTGGTTAAAAGGCAAATCCTAGAAACACAAACAAGCGGTATGTCCTGACACAGAGCTACTTACTTGTGTATCTGGGCGATTGCAGCTTAGGCCGGCGTCCTCGGTCAATTCCGGACACATCTCTTGTGATCCGAAGAACAATTTGTACATCTCCACGGGTGTCGTACCCATGAAGTGTTGGAGAATTCGTGGTCCCTCTGGATTGAATTCCCACAGCCGGAGAGGACGACGTTTGCAGGGCAGAAGACGCCTAATCAGCATGACCTGCACCACCACGACCAGATCGATCTCCCTCTCTTGGAGGTCTCGAATCTGGCCCTGCAATAGGGGCACGTCCTTTGACGGCCCCCAGTTGAGCCCTTGGTTGACCCATGACGTTAGCCGTCGTGGAGGTCCCAAGCGGAAGATGGGCGGCGGCTTCTGCCTGCTGCCCTTGGGAGCGGTAATATAAAACCACTCCTGTTGCCACAAGCCGAGCTCCTCTTGGAAAGAGCCCTCGGGCCATGGAGCATCGGCCCTCCTGCTTACAATCGCCCCGCTGCACTCTGCTTGGCGCCCCTTGATCATTTTCGGCTCCACGTTAAAAGTTTTGAGCCACAAACCGAAGTGGGGGGTAGTGCGGAGGAAGGCCTCGCAGATGACAATGAATGACGAGATGTGGAGGATGGACTTTGGAGCCAGGTCATGGAATTCCAACCCATAGTAAAACATGAGCCCTCTCACAAACGGATCCATCGGGAAGCCTAAACCCCGACGGAGGTGGGACACAAACACGACGCTCTCGGCGGGCGCGGGAGTAGGAATGACTTGCCCTTTGGCGGGCAGCCTGTGCGAAATCTCGCAGGTCAGGTACCTGGCTTCTCTCAACTTTAGCACGTCCTCTTCTGTGACAGAGGAGGGCATCCACCGGCCCTGTAGGTCAGAGCCAGACATTGCCGAAAGTCTGAAGCGCTCGAATCTGGGGCTCTGGGTGTTGGAATTCAGGGCGAAAGGGCAGATTCGATTGAGGATTGAAGAAAAACGAGCCTTGGTCCCATTATAAAGAGGGAGAATACCAAGAGCCGTCCCCGTGACTGTTTGGGACTCGCCTTCGATAGAGGAGGCGTGGCAACGGGCGCGGTTGGGTTACCCACGTCCGTATTGATGGGAATCCCGGAATAGGGGGAACACGATCTCTGCTTCGACAAGACGTGCCAAGGAAACCGCTTCGCTAAACGCGCTGAGGTGGTATAGTAAAAACAATTCAAGTAAAGGCTTGGTAGTGGTGTGACGTCACGCCACAAAATACGTCAGCAGATTGAGCTTGTGTACATATTATTCTCTCTACGGTGGTATGTGGAATTTATTTTGTAGAGCCGGACACTATCCTGGTGTTCACAATCTTCTATGATTATTCGGAGGAGGAACCCGCCTTGCAATGCCGAACAATATGTGCGCCGGACTCATCGTCATTGAAGCCTGGTTCAGGGGCTACTGAGGGAGTCCTGGACTAGGAGGTGTCCGGATAGCCGAACTATCATCATCGGCCGGACTCCAAGACTATGAAGATACAAGATTGAAGACTTCGTCCCGTGTCCGGATGGGACTTTCCTTGGCGTGGAAGGCAAGCTTGGCAATACGGATATGTAGATCTCCTACCATTGTAACCGACTCTGTGTAACCCTAGCCCTCTCCGGTGTCTATATAAACCGGTGGTCTTAGTCCGTAGGACGAACAACCATTACAACAATCATACCATAGGCTAGCTTCTAGGGTTTAGCCTCCTTGATCTCGTGGTAGATCCACTCTTGTACTACCCATATCATCAATATCAATCAAGCAGGAGTAGGGTTTGACCTCCATCGAGAGGGCCCGAACCTGGGTAAAAACATTTTGTCCCTTGTCTCCTGTTACCATCCGCCTAGACGCACAGTTCGGGACCCCCTACCCGAGATCCGCCGGTTTTGACACCGACAGCAAGGAACCGGCTTCGTCCGGCCCAGGCGTGTATAGCGCCCCGAACTCGGTCTTCTGAACACTAGGGGCTTCGTGAAAATTTAAAATTATAGAATTCTATGGCTAAGTGAGAGTGTTCAAGCATTATAAGTCCGGTTGCCTCGTCCGTTGTGTTGAGCGCCTCCCTAGATGGACCCAAATATGGGAACAAGAGTGCTCAAGTTTATCCCGAACACCCCAGCACTAGTGGCATGGGGGCTGAAGCCGACGACTTGCCATCTCTCAGATTTGATAAACGGCCGCACAGAAGGTAATATTTTAAATTAAAAAGCGTTGCTTAGCGCATATGAACAAGGTTTTCAGCGCACAGGATAACAAAATGCGAGTCTACTCAAATATTACATCTTTGGAGCACTCATCCGCAATCATGCGGGCACCCTTCAGGACACTCTTATAATACATTTCGGGCGTACGATACTCCTTGCCCGCCGGCGGTGCGTCCGTCAGCAGCTTCTCAGCATCCATCCTGCCCCAGTGCACCTTTGCACGGGCAAGGGCCCGACGGGCACCTTCAATGCAGGCGGAGTGCTTGATGACCTCCACCAAGGGACACGCGTCCACCAGCCGCCATACCAGGCCGAAGTAGCTCCCAGGCATGGCCTCCTTGGGCCACAGCTGAACTATGAGGCCCTTCATGGCCTGTTCGGCTACCTTGTGGAGCTCGACCAGCTGCTTCAACTGGTCGCTAAGGGGCACCGGATGTCCGGCCTCAGCATACTGAGACCAGAAGACCTTCTCCGTCGAGCTCCCCTCCTCGGCCCGGTAGAAAGCAGCAACATCTGACACGCTGCGGGGCAGATCCGCGAATGCTCCTGGAGAGCTTTGAATTCGGGTAAGTAATAGGTAATTCACATTCACATGCTTGCTTTGCATGAAAAATGCCTTACCCGCTGCTATTTTCTTCAAATCCTTGACCTCCTGGAGGGCCTTGTGGGCTTCGGCCTTAGCGGCTTTGGCGCTCTCAAGAGCCGATGCAAGCTCGGACTCTCGAGTCCTTGAGTCACGCTCCAAACCCTCATGTTTTTCCATGAGAGCCTGGAGCTCTTGCTGCACCTCCGCCACCCGCGCCTCCTGCTTCTCTCGCTCGGCTCGCTCTGCGGATGCATTGCATTCGGCCGCAGACACTGCCTCCTTCAGGGTCGCCACCTCGTTCGTGGCCCCTGTAGTACCCATGTTATCCTTGTTATTTCTCTTGCAACCAAAATCCTTTTCTGTAAGGTACAAATTTAATACGGTGTTACTCACCTTCCTTGTCCTTGAGTTGCTTCTTGGCACGGCCGACCTCGCTCTCGGACCGCTCAAGGTTCTGCTTCAAAGCATCAACCTCCGTAGTCAGTGCGGCAGAGGTCAGCAGCGCAGCCTGCAACCCCATATTGACATATTTTTCAGACCTCCTGCGTATATCTTATTAGATCCTCAGTCCGCCTTTTATTTCTGAACACCGAATCGAGCATCAGGGGCTATTGTCTATGTGGTATCATATTACATATTTTAAATTTCTTACCTCAAAGCCTGTTAGAAGGCTGCTGCAGGCTTCGGTCAACCCGCTCTTGGCGAGCTGAACCTTCTGAATCACCGCACTCATGATAGTGCGGTGTTCTTCCTCGATGGAAGCGCCATTGAGCGCCTCCAACAAGTTATCCGGCGCCTACGGTTGGACGGCGGCCGCCGGTGTCACAGTCTTGCCTTTCTTACAAAGGGGCCGCCTGCCGGACTCCGGAACCACTGCAGGTTCCGGTGCGGAGTCCGGTACAAAGTCCGGGAGGTTGCCCTGTGGCACCTCCGGAGCCTCCCCCTCCTGGCGGGTCCCCTCCTGGGATCCCACCTCGGCGTCATCAGCATCACGAGGGGTGGAGGCGGTCGGAAGGGAATCCATATCCGACGTAGCCAAGGACCCGCTCGACGAAGCGGGAAGATCGTCCTTGGCTGGACTATAGGTTGTATGCGGCATTAGAAGGACACCACGTGGCAAAAAGAGAAATTGTAAATCATCCAGGAATTCGGACACTTACGATCTTGCCAGGGGCTTGGCCCTTGAGGGCCACTCCTCGTCGCCGTCGTCGGCGTTGGCGGAGCAGTCCGGAGGAAGGGTCCGTCCTTTCTTCGACCCTTCGGCCGCCCCTGTTGGGGAGGCCTTCCTCTTCTTCTCTCCCCCTGCTGGGGGAGAGGCCTCTTTCTCCTCCTCCTAGGGGGAGGAGTCCGCCTCGGGGTCATCGAACGATGAGTCCGATACCACCTGGCGCCGGGAACTCCTTCGGGTTCCCGTGGCCTTCTTCTTGGCCTTCTTCTCCGGCACCACGTAAAGTGCCGGGACCAGTAGCCCCGTCAAACGGGTGTCCGCTGGGTCTTCTGGAAGGGGAGCCGGACAGTTAACCTGTCCGGACGTCTTCTGCCAGTCCTGTTAAAGGCATTGGGAGTTTTAGATCCCACATAGAGTCAAACTATGAAAGAAATGAGTGTCCCATAAAGGATGACATAGCTTACCTCGCCGGCTGGGCGCTGCGTGCTGAATCCGCGATCTTCAGTTGCGGATGCGGGGGCTTCTCCGCCCTTGAATAGCACCCTCCAGGCAGCTTCGTACGTCGTGTCGAAGAGCCCGCTCAGGGTCCGGTGCTGTGCCGGATCAAACTCCCACAGATTGAAGGACCGTTGTTGGCAGGGGAGAATCCGGCGGACGAGCATGACCTGGATCATGTTGACAAGCTTAAGCTTCTTGTTCAGCAGGGTCTGGAGATAGGACTGGAGTCCGGTCAGCTCCTCCGAGCTACCCCATAGCAAGCCCTTCTCTTTCCAGGAGGTGAGCTGCATGGGGGGTACCAGATCTGAACTCGGGGGCCGCTGCCCATTTAGGGTCATGCGGCTCGGTGATATAGAACCACCCCGATTGCCACCCTTTGATGGACTCCACGAAGGCGCCCTTGAGCCAGGTGACGTTGGCCATTTTGCCCACCATGGCGCCTCCGCACTCCGCTTGGACGCCCTTCACCACCTTCGGTTTGACATTGAAGGTCTTTAGCCACAAGCCAAAGTGAGGCGGGATGCAGAGGAAGGCCTCGCACAGGACGATAAACGCCGAGATGTTGAGGATGAAGTTCGGCGCCGGATCGTGGAAGTCCAGGCCGTAGTAGTACATGAGCCCCCGGACGAAGGGGTGAAGTGGGAAGCCCAGTCCGCAGAGGAAGTGGGGAAGAAATACGACCCTCTCATGGGGCCTGGGGGTGGGGATGAGCTGCCCCTCGTCGGGCAGCCGGTGCGCGATGTCGCTGGACAGGTATCCGGCGCCGCGCAGCTTCTCGATGTGCCCCTCCATAACGGAGGAGGCCATCCACTTGCCTCCTGCTCCGGACATGGCTAGAGAAGGTTGAGGCGAGATGTGCGGACTTGGGCGCTGGAGCTCGAGTGCGCGGAGATGGATAAGCAAAGGAGGTAGAAGGCGTAGGTAAAAAAGGTGGATCCTTATCCCCTTATATATGGGCGGACGAAGACTATGCGTCCCCACCGGCCTGGTAAAACTCGCTTATCTCCCAAGCGCCACAATCAATGGCCCGGTTGGGTCACGTCCGTATTGATGGGAATCCCGGAATAAGGGGAACACGATCTCTGCTTCGACAAGACGTGCCAAGGAAACCGCTTCGCTAAACGCGCTGAGGTGGTATAATAAAAACGATTCAAGTAAAGGCTTGGTAGTGGTGTGACGTCACGCCACAAAATACGTCAGCAGATTGAACTTGTGTACATATTATTCTCTCTACGGTGGTATGTGGAATTTATTTTGCAGAGCCGGACACTATCCTGGTGTTCGCAATCTTTTATGAATTATTCGGAAGAGGAACCCGCCTTGCAATGCCGAAGACAATATGCGCGCCGGACTCATCGTCATTGAAGCCTGGTTCAGGGGCTACTGAGGGAGTCCTGGACTAGGGGGTGTCTGGATAGCCGGACTATCATCATCGGCCGGACTCCAAGACTATGAAGATACAAGATTGAAGACTTCGTCCCGTGTCCGGATGAGACTTTCCTTGGCGTGGAAGGCAAGCTTGGCAATACGGATATGTAGATCTCCTACCATTGTAACCGACTCTGTGTAACCCTAGCCCTCTCCGGTGTCTATATAAACCGGAGGTTTTTAGTCCGTAGGATGAACAACCATTACAACAATCATACCATAGGCTAGCTTCTAGGGTTTAGCCTCCTTGATCTCGTGGTAGATCCACTCTTGTACTACCCATATCATCAATATTAATCAAGCAGGAGTAGGGTTTTACCTCCATCGAGAGGGCCCGAACCTGGGTAAAAACATCGTGCCCCTTGTCTCCTGTTACCATCCGCCTAGACGCACAGTTCGGGACCCCCTACCCGAGATCCGCCGGTTTTGACACCGACAGTGATGATGGAGTTGTTGATGACGTAGGCTTGTAGTCCATCTTCCATGGCATAGGCTCACCATCATAGAAGGATGATCGAGTCTCCGAGATCCTCAAATCTGCAACCAAACTCATCCTCTTGAATCTATATTCATACTCACATTTTTGGTTTTGCAGGTCATAGATCTGGGCTTGGAGGTGATTCTCGTGAAGCTTAAAGATGGTCTCCCCAAAGTTGGCCTCCAGCTTGTGGTTGTTGGTGAACTCCATGATCATCATGTGGTTGGCATTGAGTCCGTGTTCCACCATCCCTTGGCACATGAAAACTTGTTGCTCCATTGCCTCGAGTCTTGTCTCCATGCTTCCGGTCTTCCTCGGTCCCTCAACATCGCGAATGTGCAGCACCCCCTCACGCATCTCAATGGTTTGAGGGTGTTGCTGCACCTCCGCGAGGTAAGGGTTGATGACCTTCTCGAAAAACTTGTCCTTGGGGGCGCTTGGAGACGTCATGGTGATCTAGATCTGTCAGAAAAACAGCTCAAAACAAAAGCAGACGATTTTGTTGTGGTACGATGGTAAAACCTTCGGGAGATTATATAATGAATTTTTTATCGACCAAAAGAAGTATCATGCAAGAAAACAGAGTCCGGAGGGCACACGAAGTGTCCACGAGGCAGGGGGCGCGCACAGGGGGTAGGGCGCGCCCTCCACCCTCGTGGATGCCTCGTGTCTCTTTCAGACTACTTTTAATTTTCCTAATTTTTTAAATATTCCAAAATGGAACTCCGCCTATGTTGTCTCAACATAGCCGGTCCCAAGCCCGGGTAAAGGAGGAGGGTTGTGATAGGCTTGGCGAGCCAACGTAAAAACTTAGCCACTCTTATGGAGATGAAACCCAAAAGATTTTCGTTGGGGCATAACCCTCTGAGCGACGCGCCACATCGGAACCCGGGTGTGGTGGAAAATGGGCAAGGGCCGGGCCGTCACCCCTCAAGTGGCGCGCCGTATCTTGATCCGGATACGGTGGCAGGTGAGCAAGGATCTGGTCGTCGCATCCTTACTGGCGCGCTACATCGGCGCCCGGATGTAGTGGAAAATAAGCAAGGGTCTTCGCATTTGACTCGACGAGTGCGAAGGGTAAGGAAGCTAGCCGAGCCTAGGAGGATTCGCTTAGGTAGCTGGAATGTAGGGTCTCTGACAGGAAAGCTTCGGGAGCTAGTTGATGCAGCGGTGAGGAGAGGTGTTGATATCCTTTGCGTCCAAGAAACCAAATGGAGAGGACAAAAGGCGAAGGAGGTGGAGGATACCGGCTTCAAGCTGTGGTACACGGGGACGGCTACAAATAGAAATGGCGTAGGCATCTTGATCAACAAGAGCCTCAAGTATGGAGTGGTAGACGTCAAGAGACGTGGGGACCGGATTATCCTGGTCAAGCTGGTAGTTGAGGACTTGGTTCTCAATGTTATCAGCGCGTATGCCCCGCAAGTAGGCCACAATGAGAACACCAAGAGGGAGTTCTGGGAAGGCTTGGAAGACATGGTTAGGAGTGTACCGATTGGTGAGAAGCTCTTCATAGGAGGAGACCTCAATGGCCATGTGGGCACATCTAACACAGGTTTTGAAGGGGCGCATGGGGGCTTTGGCTATGGCATCAGGAATCAAGAAGGAGAAGATGTCTTAAGCTTTGCTCTAGCCTACAACATGATTGTAGCTAACACCCTCTTTAGAAAGAGAGAATCACATCTGGTGACTTTTAGTAGTGGCCAACACTCTAGCCAGATTGATTTCATCCTCTCGAGAAGAGAAGATAGGCGTGCGTGCCTAGACTGTAAGGTGATACCTGGAGAGAGTGTTGTACCCCAGCATAAGCTGGTGGTTGCTGACTTCCACTTTCGGATTCGTGTCCAGCGGGATAAGCGTGCCAAAGTCGCTAGAACGAAGTGGTGGAAGCTCAAGGGGGAGGTAGCTTAGGTGTTCAAGGAGAGGGTAATTAAGGAGGGCCCTTGGGAGGAAGGAGGGGATGCGGACAATGTGTGGATGAAGATGGCGACTTGCATTCGTAAGGTGGCCTCGGAGGAGTTTGGAGTGTCCAGGGGAAGGAGAAGCGAAGATAAGGATACCTGGTGGTGGAATGATGATGTCCAGAAGGCGATTAAAGAGAAGAAAGATTGCTTCAGACGCCTATACCTGGATAGGAGTGCAGACAACATAGAGAAGTACAAGATGGCGAAGAAGGCCGCAAAGCGAGCTGTTGGTGAAGCAAGGGGTCGGGCATATGAGGACCTCTACCAACGGTTAGGCACGAAGGAAGGTGAAAGGGACATCTATAAGATGGCTAAGATCCGGGAGAGGAAGACGAGGGATATTGGACAAGTCAAATGCATCAAGGACGGAGCAGGCCAACTCTTGGTGAAGGACGAGGAGATTAAGCATAGATGGCGGGAGTACTTCGACAAGCTGTTCAATGGGGAGAATGAGAGTTCTACCATTGAACTGGACGACTCCTTTGATGAGACCAGCATGCGTTTTGTGCGGCGCATCCAGGAGTCTGAGGTGAAGGAGGCTTTAAAAAGGATGAAAGGAGGCAAGGCGATGGGCCCTGATTGTATCCCCATTGAGGTGTGGAAAGGTCTCGGGGACATAGCGATAGTATGGCTAACCAAGCTTTTCAACCTCATTTTTCGGGCAAACAAGATGCCAGAAGAATGGAGACGGAGTATATTAGTACCAATCTTCAAGAACAAGGGGGATGTTCAGAGTTGTACTAATTACCATGGAATTAAGCTGATGATCCATACAATGAAGCTATGGGAGAGAGTCATTGAGCACCGCTTAAGAAGAATGACAAGCGTGACCAAAAATCAGTTTGGTTTCATGCCTGGGAGGTCGACCATGGAAGCCATTTTCTTGGTACGACAACTTATGGAAAGATATAGGGAGCAAAGGAAGGACTTGCATATGGTGTTCATTGACTTGGAGAAGGCCTATGATAAGATACCGCGGAATGTCATGTGGTGGGCCTTGGAGAAACACAAAGTTCCAGCAAAGTACATTACCCTCATCAAGGACATGTACGATAATGCTGTGACAAGTGTTCGAACAAGTGATGTCGACACCGGTGACTTCCTGATTAAGATAGGACTGCATCAGGGGTCAGCCTTGAGCCCTTATCTCTTTGCATTGGTGATGGATGAGGTCACAAGGGATATACAAGGAGATATCCCATGGTGTATGCTCTTTGCGGATGATGTGGTGCTAGTTGACGATAGTCGGACGGGGGTAAATAGGAAGTTAGAGTTATGGAGACAAACCTTGGAATCGAAAGGGTTTAGGCTTAGTAGAACTAAAACCGAGTACATGATGTGCGGTTTCAGTACTACTAGGTGTGAGGAGGAGGAGGTTAGCCTTGATGGCCAGGTGGTACCTCGGAAGGACACCTTTCGGTATTTGGGGTCAATGTTGCAGGAGGATGGGGGTATTGATGAAGATGTGAACCATCGAATCAAAGCCGGATGGATGAAGTGGCGCCAAGCTTCTGGCATTCTCTGTGACAAGAGAGTGCCACAAAAGCTAAAAGGCAAGTTCTACAGGATGGCGGTTCGACCCGCAATGTTGTATGGCGCGGAGTGTTGGCCGACTAAAAGGCGACATGTTCAACAGTTAGGTGTGGCGGTGTCAGGACCCCCCCTCAATGCCACATCGATCTAGCATGTAACACCTCATATCACTTTGCGGCCTCACGCACGGTATCCCCACGGGTGTCGCCTTACCTTTGCCCGGGACCGTTTGCGCATTTTGGCACACGTATATGATGGTGTCGCTAGCATCCATATGATAAAGGGCCCGGGCTGACATGGCTAGTCGTAAACCCAAAGTGGCACTAACTTACAGGGACAGGCATCCATGACCCAGCCTCGAACGTGTCGGTCATCAACGAGTGAATCCAGGCTGTAGCACTGGGCTAACAGGACTCCGGTGAACCGGGCTGTAGCGGGCTAGCAGGACTCCGGTATTCATCGCGTGACATTTCCCCGAAGGGACAGACACATGATCGAAGAAGGACACATGCCGGCCTGCCTAAGTGTTCCGGAGCAGTAGCAAGCTACCAGGGCTCAGTGGAAGCACTAGGAGACATTTCCCGGTAAGAGAGGCTACTAAGAATAAACAACTAGATAGTCAGATCCCACACATAGCAATACACATTACACGTACACATAACATGCAAGTATGTGCTGTACAACATGGCATCACAGCATAACTCAACAATCATATAGATAAAGGCTCAGAAGAGCCAACATAGCAATATTACTACCAGGGGTCACATGACCCAACATTCAGAGCAATCAAGCAACAAACGGAAGCATTACATGTCTGAGTACAGACATCCACAAATGAAAAGGGCTGAAGAGCCTGACTATCTACAACATCCGATCAAGATCGTAGCTGAGGTACTAGCTACTAGTCGAAGTCCATGAGAACCCTAGTAAGACCGAAGTCTCCGCTGCAAAAACATAAATGAAGCAACATGAGTACAAAGGTACTCAGCAAGACTTACATCAGATCCTATCATACATGCATTTGTATCAAGAGGGTAATGTGGGGTTTAGTTGCAGCAAGCCAGCTTTGACTCTGTGGCTATCCTGTTCTACGACTACCAGAAACTCTTGAGGTGAGACAACGTACACGAGTCCACTAATCACCACACAATACACTACTATGGATTCATCCCCGTCTCCCTACGAGAAGGCCATCCATAGCACTCACACTTGTCTTGAGCATTTTAGAGTATCCACTTCAAGTTGTCTATGTACCATGTAAGCATCCAAGAAGTCCATAACCGCGGACCCGGCTATTCGAATAGATCATGTTAACCCTGCAGGGGTGTACTTCTTCACACACGCTCTCGCCACTTACCGCCATGTACACGTCATGTCTCTCGGCAACCTTCAAGCGGAAGCCTGGCGAGGGTGTCGGCCACGACCTGACTAACCACACAAGACTCTAGTCCAGGTTTATCGCCTATTCGGGTTCCATCCGCAAGGAGATCCGGCCGGGGTGTCGCTCACGGCCCCAAACGATGTGAGCAGGGTTCCCAAGCCCACCATCCGGGTGCCACTTGGTACACCGTGCCACGTGTGCCTAGTCTATCCCAAGCCCACCCTGCCGGGTGCCACTTGGTAGAAAAATAGCACTACCTACAAACACCAGAAACTAGTTGCGACTCCTGGACAGAGACCAAGTTGGTTAATAAGTCGAGAGGGGTCGAGTTACCGGAACCCAATGTGTGGTAGTATCGAGTCATTGGACAACATACATAGAACTCAGTGCTTAAGGACGGTTCCAATGAGACAACCCACCATGTACTCCTACATGGCCTCTCACCGCTACCTTTACCAAATCGTATTCACACACTTCACTCTCAGCATCAGAACATATCGTGACACTCCAATTCATTCCCAATGAATCAGACCTGACAAAACTCTAAGCAATAGCAAGCATAGCATGGTAGGAACACAACAATGGCTTCAATCAACTCCTACACATGCTAGTGGGTTTCAACTATTTACTGTGGCAATGACAGGTCATGCAGAGGAATGGGTTCAACTACCGCAGCACAAAGTAGCAGATGAATCGTTGTTGTTCTAATGCAATAACTGAGAGCAGGAGCGAGAGAGTAGGGTTTTATCGAAATGAACAAGGGGGTTTGCTTGCCTGGTAAATCAACAAGGGAGGCACTGCTTCACAGACAGGTACTCTGGAACGTCTCCGGAGCAGGACCTATCGAGAAGGAACGGTGCCGACAATCAATACACAATCATATGCAACAATATGATGCATGAACATGGCATGTAGACGTGATGCTGTTTGAGCTAATGCAACTAGTATTCAATTTGAATGAAGTCCATTTGAACAAAAGGTTCAAATGCAACTCCAAAATAAGTCTCTTAATATGCCATAATGTGTTTTCTCATATTCAGCATGTATTAGTTGGTTTGTCATGCATGAAACTAGTACAGATGGAAAGATTGCATTTTTCTGATAATTTTTCATATATAAATTATTTTAATCTGAGCTACGGTTGAATTGTTATGAATTTTTGAAGTTTAAAACAATTTCTGGAATTTTCTGATTTAATTTAAATTCAGAAATCATATATTGCGCCAGCATTGAGTAAGCGTGACGTCAGCAGTCAACTGCGGCTGATGGGGTCAAACCTGACGTGTGGGGCCCACACGTCAGTGACAGGGGGTTAAACAGGGGTTAATTTAATCCTAATTAAGAGTTAGTGGCGCTGGGGCCCACTGTCAGTGTCAGGGTTAATTAACAGAGGTTGATTAAATTAAAACTAATCCTAAACCCGAATTAGCAGGGACGGGCCCCACTTGTCATTGAGCCAGGGGAGGTCAAACCCCCTGGTCAACCGGGGCTAATACGCCGGCGTTTAGCCGCCGGCGGCAGCAAACGCGGCGGAGGGCGCGGGATTTCCACTCCGGCGCCCAATCGAGCAGCGGAAGGCACGCGCGGGAAGCTGGGGCTCGCGCGCACCCACTGGTGCCCTCCGTTTCACCGGAGATGGCCTAGATCGACGGCGGCGACCACTTGGGCGGCGGCCGGAGTTCGGGCGCGAGCGGGATCGGGCTGCGGGGCACGGGGAGGCCACCTGAGGGGCTCAGCGGCACCCTCGTGGCACTGGGAGCGCGATGGGATGCTCGGTTTGGGCGGAGGCGGGCCGAGACGGCGACGGTGACATGGACGGCGGCGAGAGGCTCCGGCCGTGGTGGGGAGGAGGGCTACGGCGTGCGGGCAGTTAAACGGAGAGGGGGAAGCGGTGGCGGAGCTCACCTCGGTTGCAGCGGCAGTCGAAGTGGGCTCGGGGACGCACTGGTGCGGCCGGAGCGTCGATGGGGATCCACGGCGGCCGGCGATGAAAAATACGACGGCGACGGCTCCACGGGGCGTCCGGAGGGGCACGGCTTGACGGAGAGGTGGTGGACGACGTGGCGGGGCTACCGGACTCGAAGCGAGGGAGAGGGGGAGGTGGTGGCCGCGGCAACGGCGAGCGGTGGCGTCGGTGGCGTTCGGCCGTGAGAGAGAGAGAGAGTGACAGAGGAGAGGACGAGGGCGAGGGAGAGTGCGAGGGGGTCAGGGTGGCTGCATGGCGTCGTCCGGGGCATCCAGACGAGGAGGGGAGAGGCAGGCAGGCAGGGAGGGAGGAGGCGTGGCCGGCGGAGCGCGCGCGCGTCGGCACGCAGCTGCTTGGCGAGAGGGGGGGAAGACGACAGAGGGGGAGGCGGGCTGGGCCGCCTGCTGGCTGGGCCGGCCTGCTGCTGCTGGGCTGCACAAGGGGGGGGGATCCCCAGGTAAGCTTCTCCTCTTTAATTCTGTTTTCTATTTTTTCTGACATTTGTTTTGATTTAATAAAATACTAAATCAACTTATTACCTTATGCCAATTTTTGCAGGAGCTAGATATATTATTCCAGAGCTCCTTTATAAATGGCATAATTTTTGGACCATATTTCATATATATAACAATGTATATCCAAAGCAAATAATTATCGGATTAATCCAAATGGCCAAAATTAAATATCCATGAGCTCCTAAAAATATTGGTTTGATTTTTATCTCTGTCCAATATTTTCAGAGGGCAACATGAGCATTTTCTTGGACCCTTTTGGAGAAATTTTTATTTGGGTCATTTTCAAAAATGATTCTGAGGGTTCCACCAATCCTCATTTCAAATTTAAATGAAATTTAAATATGATGCACAAATGGCTAGCTAGTCTAAGTCATACCAGACTAGGGATGTGACAACTCGCCCCCACTTGAAAGAATCTCGTCCCGAGATTCAGGGGTCGATGGAAAGAAAGCGGGGACTCCAGTCGAAGACGATCTTCTCGCTCCCAAGTAGCTTCTCTCTCGGAATGATGAGACCACTGAACTTTGAGAAACTTGATGTTCTGACGTCGGGTAACACGCTCTGCTTGATCAAGAATGCGAACCGGGTACTCTCGGTATGTGAGGTTATCTTGGAGATCAAGTGTTTCGTGGTCCACTCCACGGATAGGATCCGAGAAGCAACGCCTGAGTTGAGAGACGTGGAAGACATCATGAACTCGAGAAAGATGTGGGGGTAGTTCCAACTGGTAGGCAACCTCTCCTCGTTTAGCGAGAATGCGAAAGGGACCAATGTAACGAGGAGCCAACTTGCCCTTGATACCGAAACGATGGGTACCCTTCAAAGGGGTAACCCGAAGGTAAGCTTGGTCGCCAATTTCATAAGTCATATCCTTATGATGACGATCATACTGACTCTTTTGACGAGACTGGGCTGTTTTCAAATTCTCACGAATGATGCGAACTTGCTCTTCTGCCTCCTGGATCATGTCCGGTCCAAAGAATTGTCTTTCACCGGTTTCTGACCAGTTCAAAGGTGTTCGACATCTTCGTCCATAGAGAACTTCAAAAGGAGCTTTCTTGAGGCTGGATTGATAGCTATTGTTATAAGCAAACTCAGCAAAAGGAAGACATTTCTCCCAATCCATACCGAAAGAGATAACGCAAGCTCTAAGCATGTCCTCGAGAATTTGATTGACCCGTTCCACCTGACCACTCGACTGAGGGTGGAAAGCGGTACTGAAGGAAAGATGGGTTCCCATGGCAGTTTGGAAACTCTCCCAGAAATGAGAAGTGAAAAGACTGCCACGGTCTGAATTGATCTCTAGTGGAACACCATGAAGTGACACTATTCGAGAAATGTATAAGTCAGCAAGCTGACTAGCAGTGATACTCTCTCGAACAGGAAGGAAGTGAGCCACTTTGGAAAGACGATCAACGACTACGAAGATAGCGTTATTCCCTCTCTTGGTCCTGGGAAAGCCGGTGATGAAGTCCATACCAACTTTATCCCATTTCCATTCAGGAATAGCTAAAGGCTGAAGGGTGCCAGCAGGCCTTTGATGCTCTGCTTTAACGCGACGACAAACGTCACAGCTAGCAATAAACTGAGCGATTTCTCTCTTCATCCTAGTCCACCAGAACCTCTGGCGTAGGTCCTGATACATCTTAGTACTACCGGGATGAATCGTGAGAGGAGATTCATGCGCCTCCTTGAGAATCAATTGTCGAAGATGTTGCTTCTTGGGGACCACCAAGCGGTTCCCAAAGAAAACAACACCTCGATCATCTATAGAGAAACTACCAGCAATACCCTTGGCAATGTTTCTCTTGATCCGGGTAATCCCCGTATCATGCTTCTGGGCTTCTATGATAAGGTCCACAAGGGTAGGTTTCGCCACCAAGGTAGAAAGAATCCGTGAGGAGCAATGTGAAGATTAAGCTTACAGAATTCCTCATGGAGAAGTGGTTGGCCTTGCTGCAACATGAGATTGTTGCAATAGGATTTACGGCTTAGAGCATCAGCCATGACATTGGCTTTGCCTGGGGTGTAGGTAATCCCTAGATCATAATCTGTGATTAACTCCAACCAACGTCTTTGCCTAAGGTTCAGATCCGGTTGGGTGAAGATATACTTGAGACTCTGGTGATCGGTGTAGATCTCGCAACGTTTACCAAGAAGGTAATGTCGCCAGGTCTTGAGTGCATAGACTACGGCTGCAAGCTCTAGATCATGTGTAGGATAATTCTCCTCATGTGGATGCAACTGTCGAGATGCATAGGCAATCACATGACGATCCTGCATAAGAATGCAACCTAGTCCCTGTCGTGAGGCGTCGCAGTAGATAATAAAGTCTTTAGTGAAATCCGGTGGCACAAGTATGGGAGCAGAAGTCAGGCGTCTTTTCAGTTCCTGAAAACTGTACTCACACTGTGGGGACCACTCAAACTTTTTATCTTTCTTGAGAAGTTCCGTGAGGGGTTTGGCTACTTTGGAGAAGTTTTCAACAAAGCGGCGACAATAGCTGGCTAGGCCAAGGAAACTCCTAACTTGTTTAACGGTCTCAGGTGGAGTCCAATCGAGAACGGCTGGAACTCTCTCGGGATTGACAGCAATGCCCTTACCAGAGATTACGTGGCCTAAGTAGGTCACTTCTGGCAACCAAAATTCACACTTGGAGAACTTGGCATAAAGGTGGTGCTCTCTGAGTTTTTCTAACACAAGTCTAAGATGTTCGGCATGCTCTTCCTCATTCTTTGAGTAAATAAGAATGTCATCGAGGTAAACCACGACGAACTTATCTAAGTACTCCATGAAGATCGAGTTCATCAGGCGGGAGAATGTGGCTGGGGTGTTGGTTAGACCAAAGGACATGACGGTGTACTCATACTGACCATAACGAGTGACAAAAGCTGTCTTGGGAATGTCCCCGTTTCTGATCTTGATTTGGTGGTAGCCTAACCTCAAATCCATCTTGGAGAAGACTGAGGATCCAGCGAGCTGATCATACATGTCATTGATCCTGGGGAGCGGATACTTGTTCTTTATCATGACCAAATTAACGGGACGATAATCTACAACCATCCGGTCCGTACCGTCTTTCTTCTTGACAAAGAGGACGGGGCAAGCCCAAGGAGAAGAACTAGGACGGATGAAACCCTTTTGCAAGGACTCATCGAGTTGTTTCTTAAGCTCGACTAGTTCTAGGGGTGCCATCTTGTAAGGTCTCCTAGAGATTGGAGCTGTTCCTGGGATAAGATCTATGACGAACTCTACATCTCTGTCAGGTGGAACACCTGGCAGTTCCTCTGGAAAGACATCCGGAAAGTCACGGACTACCGGGATATCTTCAAGGTCTGGAAGAGGGCTGGCATTGAGAGAATAGAGCTGACGCTTTGCAACTCTAGTGGAGACAGTGACTATCTTGCCAGATGGGTGTGTAAGCTGAACAGATCTGGTGTAACAATCAATCTTGGCATGATGAGCTGTCATCCAGTCCATACCCAAGATGATGTTAATATCTGAGGACTTGAGGGCTACAAGTGATGCAAGGAATACAAGTCTGTCAACAAGGATTTCATTACCATGGCTTACACTAGAGGTTTGCCATTTGGATCCAGGAGTTTGGATGACTAGCGGAGTTGGCATATCACAAAATGACAGATTGTGCAAGTTAGCATAGCTTTCAGAAATGAAGGAGTGAGATGCTCCAGTATCGAATAGAACTGATGCTGGGTGACAATTGACAAGGAGTGTACCAAGAACGACATCTGGATCATCATGAGCGTCTTTAGCTGAGACGTGATGCACACGTCCACGTTCAGTGGGAACTGACTTGACACTGATCATCTTGCGTGATGGCTTAATACAGCCAACAGCCTTCTCGGGTTGGGGTGGAGCATAACTAGTCTGAGAGCAGTCACGTGCATAGTGTCCTAGCTTCCCGCATGTGAAGCAAGTCCCTGAGGTTGGACGTGGACCCGCACTGACAAGCGGTCTACCATTAGGCAAGGGTGGAACATACGACTGAGCTGGGGAAGGCACCACATAGGATGGCCTTGGTGTACATCCGGAAGGAAGAGCGGAGTTTGGAACCCAAATCCGGCGCTTCTGGGAACTAGAGCCAGAGGAAGATCCCAAATTACGGGTGTGCTTACGAGACTCCTCGTAAGTGAGCTGAGCTGTCTCTGCATTGATGGCCTTGTTCACAAGGGCTTGGAATGTATCACAATGATGCAGGTGGAGATCACGGCGCAACTTGGGGTTGAGACCCCTTCGGAATATAGCCTGCTTCTTGGCGTCCGTGGACACTTCTTCTGTGGCATAGCGGGCAAGGTTCTCGAACTCTCTGCTATAAGCATCAACAGCCATCTTACTCTGGGTGAAACTACAGAACTCTTCTCTCTTGCGATCAAGGAGGGCCTGGGGAATGTGATGCTCGCGAAAAGCCTCAGTGAAATCTCTCCAGGTAGGAATCTGGCCAGCTGGAAGCATAGCGTCATAGTTCTGCCACCAAAGACTAGCAGGACCTTCCAGGTGGTATGTGGCAAAAGTGACCTTGTCATCTTCAGCTACGTTCGCAGAACGCAGCTTATGAGTGATGCTACGGAGCCAGTCATCTGCATCGAGTGGCTCGATGGAATGATGAAAGGTAGGTGGGTGCAAGCGAATGAAATCATGAATGGTAGCAGACCCTTTGAACTGATGTGCGGTGTTCTCCTCGATACGTGCCAACAAACGGTTAGACTCACGCTTGTTCCTCTCCATCTCTAGCATGAACTCTGTCAACGAAGGCTGGTCGGGAGGATCCTCATCCCTATCGTCTCCATGGTTCTGGCTACGAACAATAGAACTTGATGACATCCTGAGAAACGAAACCAGGGACGGAATCAACATCAACTATAGACTGTAGAATGTAGGACAAGGAATTAGTATCTCTCGAACTCCTAGGGAAATTCCGGCAGCATAACGGCAGTAAAATGCTCAGAATGAGACATCCTACTAAAATGGGGTAATAACATACTCATCAGCAATACTCAAGGTTTTGAGATCATACTAAACAGGCTACACCGGGAGTACTCGAAAACTGGGGTATGACTCTGATCAACCAATCCTATGGGACTACGGAGTAGTAACACGTGATCCTGATAGACGGAAGAGAAGCCTAGTTCCTTAACCCCGTAGGAAAGATAGGATGACTCACATTAGAAGGCCATGAGGTAAAGGAGTAAAAAGAGCCTTACGTTCCATCCCACAATCAATTCCCTTATATAACTAAAGAATTTCTAGACTCGACTTCGACCAATTGGCTTGGTAATCCTACAGGCAGTCAAGCTCTGATACCAGCGCTGTCAGGACCCCGACTCAATGCCACATCGATCTAGCATGTAACACCTCATATCACTTTGCGGCCTCACACACGGTATCCCCACGGGTGTCGCCTTACCTTTGCCCGGGACCGCTTGCGCATTTTGGCACACGTATATGATGGTGTCGCTAGCATCCATATGATAAAGAGCCCGGGCTGACATGGCTAGTCGTAAACCCAAAGTGGCACTAACTTACAGGGACAGGCATCCATGACCCAGCCTCGAACGTGTCGGTCATCAACGAGTGAATCCAGGCTGTAGCACTGGGCTAACAGGACTCCGGTGAACCGGGCTGTAGCGGGCTAGCAGGACTCCGGTATTCATCGCGTGACATTTCCCCGAAGGGACAGACACAGGATCGAAGAAGGACACATGCCGGCCTGCCTAAGTGTTCCGGAGCAGTAGCAAGCTACCAGGGCTCAGTGGAAGCACTAGGAGACATTTCCCGGTAAGAGAGGCTACTAAGAATAAACAACTAGATAGTCAGATCCCACACATAGCAATACACATTACACATACGCATAACATGCAAGTATGTGATGTACAACATGGCATCACAGCATAACTCAACAATCATATAGATAAAGGCTCAGAAGAGCCAACATAGCAATATTACTACCAGGGGTCACATGACCCAACATTCAGAGCAATCAAGCAACAAACGGAAGCATTACATGTCTGAGTACAGACATCCACAAATGAAAAGGGCTAAAGAGCCTGACTATCTACAACATCCGATCAAGATCGTAGCTGAGGTACTAGCTACTAGTCGAAGTCCATGAGAACCCTAGTAAGACCGAAGTCTCCGCTGCAAAAACATAAATGAAGCAACATGAGTACAAAGGTACTCAGCAAGACTTACATCAGATCCTATCATACATGCATTTGTATCAAGAGGGTAATGTGGGGTTTAGTTGCAGCAAGCCAGCTTTGACTCTGTGGCTATCCTGTTCTACGACTACCAGAAACTCTTGAGGTGAGACAACGTACACGAGTCCACTAATCACCACACAATACACTACTATGGATTCATCCCCGTCTCCCTACGAGAAGGCCATCCATAGCACTCACACTTGTCTTGAGCATTTTAGAGTATCCACTTCAAGTTGTCTATGTACCATGTAAGCATCCAAGAAGTCCATAACCGCAGACCCGGCTATTCGAATAGATCATGTTAACCCTGCAGGGGTGTACTTCTTCACACACGCTCTCGCCACTTACCGCCATGTACACGTCATGTATCTTGGCAACCTTCAAGCGGAAGCCTGGCGAGGGTGTCGGCCACGACCTGACTAACCACACAAGACTCTAGTCCAGGTTTATCGCCTATTCGGGTTCCATCCTCAAGGAGATCCGGCCGGGGTGTCGCTCACGGCCCCAAACGATGTGAGCAGGGTTCCCAAGCCCACCATCCGGGTGCCACTTGGTACACCGTGCCACGTGTGCCTAGTCTGTCCCAAGCCCACCCTGTCGGGTGCCACTTGGTAGAAAAATAGCACTACCTACAAACACCAGAAACTAGTTGCGACTCCTGGACAGAGACCAAGTTGGTTAATAAGTCGAGAGGGGTCGAGTTACCGGAACCCAATGTGTGGTAGTATCGAGTCATTGGACAACATACATAGAACTCAGTGCTTAAGAACGGTTCCAATGAGACAACCCACCATGTACTCCTACATGGCCTCTCACCGCTACCTTTACCAAATCGTATTCACACACTTCACTCTCAGCATCAGAACATATCGTGACACTCCAATTCATTCCCAATGAATCAGACCTGACAAAACTCTAAGCAATAGCAGGCATAGCATGGTAGGAACACAACAATGGCTTCAATCAACTCCTACACATGCTAGTGGGTTTCAACTATTTACTGTGGCAATGACAGGTCATGCAGAGGAATGGGTTCAACTACCGCAACACAAAGTAGCAGATGAATCGTTGTTGTTCTAATGCAATAACTGAGAGCAGGAGCGAGAGAGTAGGGTTTTATCGAAATGAACAAGGGGGTTTGCTTGCCTGGTAAATCAACAAGGGAGGCACTGCTTCACAGACAGGTACTCTGGAACGTCTCCAGAGCAGGACCTATCGAGAAGGAACGGTGCCGACAATCAATACACAATCATATGCAACAATATGATGCATGAACATGGCATGTAGACGTGATGCTGTTTGAGCTAATGCAACTAGTATTCAATTTGAATGAAGTCCATTTGAACAAAAGGTTCAAATGCAACTCCAAAATAAGTCTCTTAATATGCCATAATGTGTTTTCTCATATTCAGCATGTATTAGTTGGTTTGTCATGCATGAAACTAGTACAGATGGAAAGATTGCATTTTTCTGATAATTTTTCATATAAAAATTATTTTAATCTGAGCTACGGTTGAATTGTTATGAATTTTTGAAGTTTAAAACAATTTCTGGAATTTTCTGATTTAATTTAAATCCAGAAATCATATATTGCGCCAGCATTGAGTAAGCGTGACGTCAACAGTCAACTGCGGCTGATGGGGTCAAACCTGACGTGTGGGGCCCACACGTCAGTGACAGGGGGTTAAACAGGGGTTAATTTAATCCTAATTAAGAGTTAGTGGCGCTGGGGCCCACTGTCAGTGTCAGGGTTAATTAACAGAGGTTGATTAAATTTAAACTAATCCTAAACCCGAATTAGCAGGGACGGGCCCCACTTGTCATTGAGCCAGGGGAGGTCAAACCCCCTGGTCAACCGGGGCTAATACGCCGGCGTTTAGCCACCGGCGGCAGCAAACGCGGCGGAGGGCGCGGGGTTTCCACTCCGGCGCCCAATCGAGCAGCGGAAGGCACGCGCGGGAAGCTGGGGCTCGCGCGCACCCACTGGTGCCCTCCGTTTCACCGGAGATGGCCTAGATCGATGGCGGCGACCACTTGGGCGGCGGCCGGAGTTCGGGCGCGAGCGGGATCGGGCTGCGGGGCACGGGGAGGCCACCTGAGGGGCTCAGCGGCACCCTCGTGGCACTGGGAGCGCGATGGGATGCTCGGTTTGGGCGGAGGCGGGCCGAGACGGCGACGGCGGCATGGACGGCGGCGAGAGGCTCCGGCCGTGGTGGGGAGGAGGGCTACGGCGTGCGGGCAGTTAAATGGAGAGGGGGAAGCGGTGGCGGAGCTCACCGCGGTTGCAGCGGCAGTCGAAGTGGGCTCGAGGACGCACTGGTGCGGCCAGAGCATCGATGGGGATCCACGGCGGCCGGCGATGAAAAAGACGACGGCGACGGCTCCACGGGGCGTCCGGAGGGGCACGGCTTGACGGAGAGGTGGTGGACGACGTGGCGGGGCTACCGGACTCGAAGCGAGGGAGAGGGGGAGGTGGTGGCCGCGGCAACGGCGAGCGGTGGCGTCGGTGGAGTTCGGCCGTGAGAGAGAGAGAGTGACAGAGG
>NC_041393.1:472674774-472706975 GCF_002162155.2 Triticum dicoccoides | reverse complement strand
GACAGAGGAGAGGACGAGGGCGAGGGAGAGTGCGAGGGGGTCGGGGTGGCTGCGTGGCGTCGTCCGGGGCATCCAGACGAGGAGGGGAGAGGCAGGCAGGCAGGGAGGGAGGAGGCGTGGCCGGCGGAGCGCGCGCGCGTCGGCACGCAGCTGCTTGGCGAGAGGGGGGGAAGACGACAGAGGGGGAGTCGGGCTGGGCCGCCTGCTGGCTGGGCCGGCCTGCTGCTGCTGGGCTGCACAGGGGGGGAGCCCTAGGTAAGCTTCTCCTCTTTAATTCTGTTTTCTATTTTTTCTGACATTTGTTTTGATTTAATAAAATACTAAATCAACTTATTACCTTATGCCAATTTTTGCAGGAGCTAGATATATTATTCCAGAGCTCCTTTATAAATGGCATAATTTTTGGACCATATTTCATATATATAACAATGTATATCCAAAGCAAATAATTATCGGATTAATCCAAATGGCCAAAATTAAATATCCATGAGCTCCTAAAAATATTGGTTTGATTTTTATCTCTGTCCAATATTTTCAGAGGGCAACATGAGCATTTTCTTGGACCCTTTTGGAGATATTTTTATTTGGGTCATTTTCAAAAATGATTCTGAGGGTTCCACCAATCCTCATTTCAAATTTAAATGAAATTTAAATATGATGCACAAATGGCTAGCTAGTCTAAGTCATACCAGACTAGGGATGTGACAGGCGGAGATGCGTATGTTGAGATGGATGTGTGGCCACACGAGGAAGGATCGAGTCCGGAATGATGATATACGAGATAGAGTTGGGGTAGCACCAATTGAGGAGAAGCTTGTCCAACATCGTCTGAGATGGTTTGGGCATATTCAGCGCAGGCCTCCAGAAGCTCCAGTGCATAGCGGATGGCTAAAGCGTGCGGAGAATGTCAAGAGAGGGCGGGGTCGACCGAATTTGACATGGGAGGAGTCCGTTAAGAGAGACCTGAAGGATTGGAGTATTGACAAAGAGCGAGCTATGGACAGGGGTGCGTGGAAGCTTGCTATCCATGTGCCAGAGCCATGAGTTGGTTGCGAGATCTTACGGGTTTCACCTCTAGCCTACCCCAACTTGTTTGGGACTAAAGGCTTTGTTGTTGTTGTTGTTGTTTAAATATTCCAAAACGGAGAAAAATTGCTATTTGAGCAGTTTTGGAGTTGGTTTACTTAGCGTACCACATACCTATTCCTTTCCGGAGTCTGAAAGGTTCTGGGAAGTGTCCCTTATGTACTCCTCCGGGGTTACGGTGTCAATAACATTGGTTTCAACATTTATGGGATTTCCTGATATATATTGTTTGATTCTTTGACAGTTCACCACCTTCGGATTTGTGCCTTCGGTGATGTTGATCTTTATGGCACTGGAACGATAGACCTCCTCGATAATGTAAGGACCTTCCCATTTAGAGAGAAGTTTTCCTGCAAAAAATCTTAAACGAGAGTTGTATAGCAAAACATAATCACCTACATTAAACTCATGCTTTTGTATCCTTTTGTCATGCCATCTTTTAACTTTTTCTTTAAACAATTTGGCATTCTCATAGGCTTCGGTTCTCCATTCATCAAGTGAGCTAATGTCAAATAGCCTCTTCTCACCGGCAAGTTTGAAATCATAATTGAGCTCTTTAATAGCCCAATAGGCCTTATGTTCTAGTTCGAGAGGTAAGTGACATGATTTTCCATAAACCATTTTATACGGAGACATACCCATAGGATTTTTATATGCAGTTCTATAGGCCCATAATGCATCATCAAGTTTCTTGGACCAATTCTTTCTAGGTCTATTAACAGTCTTTTGACAAATCAATTTAATATCTCTATTACTCAATTCTACTTGACCACTAGACCGAGGATGGTATGGAGATGCAATTCTATGATTAACATCATACTTAACAAGCATTTTACGAAAAGCACCATGAATAAAATGTGAACCACCATCAGTCATTAAATATCTAGGGACTCCAAACCTCGGAAAAATAACTTCTTTAAGCATCTTAATAGAGGTGTTATGATCAACACTACTAGTTGGAATAGCTTCTACCCACTTAGTAACGTAATCAACATCAAATAAAATATGTGTATACCCATTAGAGGAAGGAAAAGGTCCCATATAATCAAATACCCAAACGTCGAATGGTTCAATAACAAGTGAATAATTCATAGGCATTTCTTGACGTCTACTAATATTACCAATTCTTTGACATCCATCGCAAGACAAGACAAACTTATAGGCAACTTTGAAGAGAGTAGGCCAATAAAAACCAGATTGCAATACCTTACGTGCAGTTCTATCTCCAGCGTGGTGTCCTCCATAAGCCTCGGAGTGACACTTGTGTAGGATCCGTTCCTGTTCATGCTCAGGTACACAACATCTAATAACACCATCTACTCCTTCTTTATAAAGGTGTGGGTCATCCCAAAGGTAATGTCTTAAATCATATAAAAACCTTCTCTTTTGCTGGTATGTGAAAATAGATGGTATAAATTTAGCAACAATGTAATTAGCATAATCAACATACCATGGAGCAGTACGAGAAGCATTTGTGACAACTAATTGTTCATCAGGAAAGCTATCATCAATAGGTAGTGGGTCATCAAGAACATTCTCTAACCTAGACAAGTTGTCTGCAACGGGGTTCTCAGCTCCCTTTCTATCAATAATATGCAAATCAAATTCTTGTAGCAAGAGAACCCATCTAATAAGTCTAGGTTTACCATCTTTCTTAAGATATTTAATAGCAGCATGATCAGTGTGAACAGTTACTTTGGAATCAATAATGTAAGGTCTGAACTTATCACAAGCAAACACAACTGCTAAAAATTCTTTTTCAGTAGTAGCATAATTTCTCTGGGCACTGTCTAGAGTTTTACTAGCATATTGGATAACATTTAATTTCTTATCAACTCTTTGTCCTAGAACAGCACCTACAGCATAATCACTAGCATCACACATAACTTCAAAGGGTAAATTCCAACCAGGTGGCTGAACAATAGGTGCAGAAATTAAGGCTTTCTTAAGTATTTCAAATGCTTCTACACAATCATCATCAAAAACAAAAGGAACATATTTTTGCAAGAGATTAGTCAGAGGCCTAGAAATTTTAGAGAAGTCTTTAATAAACCTCCTATAAAAACCAGCATGACCAAGAAAACTTCTTATACCTTTAATGTCCTTAGGACACGACATCTTTTCAATAGCATCTACTTTAGCTTTATCAACTTCAATACCTCTTTTAGAAATTTTATGCCCCAAGACAATACCTTCATTAACCATAAAGTGGCACTTCTCCCAATTCAAGACAAGATTAGTTTCTTCACATCTCTGCAAAACTCGATCAAGGTTGGTTAAGCAATCATCAAAAGAAGCTCCGTAAACGGAGAAATCATCCATGAAAACCTCAACAATCTTTTCACAAAAGTCAGAGAATATAACAGTCATACATCTTTCAAAGGTAGCAGGTGCATTGCATAAACCAAAAGGCATACGTCTATAAGCAAAGGTACCGAAAGGGCAGGTAAAAGTGGTCTTTTCCTGATCCTCTTGTGACACAGGTATTTGAGAGAAACTAGAATAACCATCTAGAAAGCAAAAATGTGTATGTTTGGATAGTCTTTATAGCATTTGATCAATAAAAGGTAGAGGGTAATGATCTTTTCTAGTAGCTTTATTTAATTTGCGGAAATCAGTTACCATTATATAACCTATAACAATTCTTTGTGGGATCAATTCATCCTTATCATTAGGAACAACAGTAATACCTCCCTTCTTAGGGATACAATGGACAGGACTTACCCACTGACTATCAGCAACAGGATAAATTATACCTGCCTCCAGAAGCTTTAGTATTTCATTTCTTACCACTTCTTTCATCTTAGGATTTAACCGTCGTTGATGATCAACAACTGGTTTAGCATCTTTCTCCAGTTTTATTTTGTGCTGGCATAGAGTGGGACTAATGCCCTTAAGATCATCAGGAGTATATCCAATAGCAGCACGGTGCTTCTTCAGAGTTTTCAATAATTTCTCTTCTTCATGCTCTGAAAGGTTAGCACTAATAATAACATGATATATCTTCTTTTCATCAAGATAAGCATATTTAAGAGTATCAGGTAATTGTTTAAACTCAAACACGGGATCACCCTTGGGTGGAGGAGGATCCCCTAGGATTTCAACAGGCAAGTTGTGTTTCAAAATAGGTCCCTATTTAAAGAATACTTCATCTATTTCCCTTCTTTCATTCATAAACATATCATTTTCATGGTCTAGCAAATATTGTTCTAAAGGATCATTAGGAGGCACGACAATAGAAGCAAGACCAATAATTTCATCTTTACTAGGCAATTCTTTATCATGGGGTTGTCTACTAAATTTAGCAAAATTAAAATCATGAGACATATCCCCTAAACCAACAGTAACAATATCCTTTTCGCAGTCTATCTTAACATTAACGATATTTAAGAAGGGTCTGCCAAATATAATGGGACAAAAGTCATCTTGTGGGGAACCAAGAACAAGAAAATTAGTAGGATATTTAATTTTCCCACACAAGACTTCAACATCTCTAACAATCCCAATTGGTGAAATAGTATCTCTACTGGCAAGCTTAATAGTAACATCAATATCTTCTATTTCAGCAGGTGCAATATCATGCATAATTTCTTTGTATAAGGAATGAGGTATTGCACTCACACTAGCACCCATATCACATAAGCCATGATAACAATGATCTCCTATTTTAACAGAAACAACGGGCATGCCAACAACAGGTCTATGTTTATTTTTAGTATCGGGTCTAGCAATTCAGGCAGCTTCATCACAGAAATAAATAACATGCCCATCAATATTATCGACCAAGAGATCCTTAACCATAGCAATACTAGGTTCAACTTTAGTTTGCTCAGGGGGTGCAGGTGTTCTAGCATTACTCTTACGAACCACAGTTGAAGCTTTAGCATGATCCTTTATTCTAACAGGGAAAGGTGGTTTCTCAATATAAGCAGTAAGAAAAATAGGATCAACATTATAAGTAATAGTCTTTTCTTCAACTTTAATAGGTTCCACTACTTTCATTTCAATGGGAGGATGATATTTAAACCACTTCTCCTTAGGGAGATCAACATGAGTAGCAAATGATTCACAGAAAGAAGCTACTATCTCAGAGTCAAGTCCATATTTAGTGCTAAATTCACGAAAAGCATTGGTGTCCATAAAAGATTTAACACAATCAAACTTAGGGGGTTATACCTGACTCCTTACCTTCGTCGAGTTCCCAATCTTTAGAGTTGCGTTTAATTATTAATAAATCCCATCTGAATTCAATAGTCTTCATCATAAAAGAACCAATACAGGAAGTATCGAGCATGGAGCGATCATTAAGAGAATGCTGAGCATAAATTTTTGAATAATAATTTCCCTTGAGAGCTCATGATTGGGGCATGAATATAACATTGAATTAAGCCTCCCCCAATATTGAGTGATACTTTCTCCTTCACGAGGCCAAAAATTATATATATAATTATGATCACAATGAACCAGATGCATAGAATAAAACTTCTGATGAAATTCCAATTTCAGTCGGTTGTAGTTCCATGATCTAATATCATCACATAGCCTAAACCATGTCAATGCCTTTCCCTTCAAAGATAAAGGGAAGACCTTCGTCTTGACAACATCCTCGGGCATACCTGCAAGCTTAAATAATCCACAAACTTCATCCACATAGATTAGGTGCATATCGGATGACGGTGATTATGCACCACAATAACGACCTTTTGATGCCCGTCTTGCAGGTGCTCATCATGCTATGCAACATGATCATAACAGTGTTGGTCAACCTGTTCGTGTTCCCATTGATGATGGTGGTATTGGGCATGTGATGACCCACAAGTATAGGGGATCTATCGTAGTCCTTTCGATAAGTAAGAGTGTCAAACCCAACGAGGAGCAGAAAGAAATGACAAGCGGTTTTCAGTAAGGTATTCTCTGCAAGTACTGAAATTATCGGTAACAGATAGTTTTGTGATAAGGTAATTCGTAACGGGTAGCAAGTATCAAGAGTAACTAAGGTGTAGCAAGGTGGCCCAATCCTTTTTTAGCAAAGGACAATCTTGGACAAGCTCTTATATAAAGCAAAGCGCTCCCGAGGACACATGGGAATTACTGTCAAGCTAGTTTTCATCATGCTCATATGATTCACGTTCTTTACTTTGATAATTTGATATGTGGGTGGACCGGTGCTTGGGTACTGCCCTTCCTTGGACAAGATCCCACTTATGATTAACCCCTCTCGCAAGCATCCGCAACTACGAAAGAAGAATTAAGGTAAACCTAACCATAGCATGAAATATATGGATCCAAATCAACCCCTTATGAAGCAACACATAAACTAGGGTTTAAGATTCTATCACTCTATTAACCCATCATCTACTTATTACTTCCCAATGGCTTCCCCTAGGTCCAAATCATGGTGAAGTGTCATGTAGTCGACGTTCACATAACACCACTAGAGGATAGACAACATACATCTCATCAAAATATCGAACGAATACCAAATTCACATGACTACTAATAACAAGACTTCTCCCATGTCCTCAGGAACAAACGTAACTACTCACAAATCATATTCATGTTCATAATCAGATGGGTATTTAATAGCATTAAGGATCTGAACATATGATCTTCCACCGAATAAACCAACTAGCATCAGCTACAAGGAGTAATCAACACTACTAGCAACCCACAGGTACCAATATGAGGTTTTGAGACAAAGATCAGATACAAGAGATGACTAGGGTTTGAGAGGAGATGGTGCTGGTGAAGATGTTGATGGAGATCTACCCCTTCTCGATGAGAGGATCGATGGTGATGATGATGGCGATGATTTCCCCCTCCCGGAGGGATGTTTCCTCGGCAGAACAGCTCCTCTAGAGCCCTAGATTGGTCCTGCCCAGGTTCCGCCTCGAGACGGCGGTGCTTCATCCCAAAAGCTTCCTTATGATTTTTTCTAGGGCAAAAGACACCATATAGCAAAAGATGGGCATCGGGGCCTGCCAGGTGGCCCACGAGGCAGGGGGCGCGCCCTCCACTCTCGTGGCTGGTGGGTGGCCTCCCTCTGGTGCTTTCTTTTCCCAATATTTTTAATATATTCCAAAACTGACTTTCGTGGAGTTTCAGGACTTTTGGAGTTGAGCAGAATAGGTCTCTAATATTTGCTCCTTTTACAGCCCAGACTTCCAGCTGCCGGCATTCTCCCTCTTCGTGTAAACCTTGTAAAATAAGAGAGAAAAGGCATAAGTATAGTGACATAATGTGTAGTAACATCCCATAATGCAATAAATATTGATATAAAAACATGATACAAAATTGACGTATCAGCGTGTCAAATTGTCCATCCCTCCTTTTTCCTGACAATTATTTGGAGTGGGAGATGCGTATGGATCATATTTTTGCTACCCACCATTATACCGAGGAGAAGAGACTTCAACTCGATGAAGTTGAATTCACCGGTTACGTGCTGATTTGGTGGAGTCAAATTCTCTGTATGCCAACTCGCCCAATGTCCTGGAGAGGTATGAAAGAACTCATGCGACATCGTTTTGTTCCTGAACATTACAAGCGTAATATGGACCACAAATTACAGCGGCTCACTCAAGGTAATAAATCGATGGGTGACTATTATAAAGAGATGGAGTTGTTGATGATACGTACATGAACAACTGAGGTCCCGGAGGCTACTATGTCTCGGTTCTTTCATGGGCTGAATGTTGAGGTGAAGGATCTTGTGGAGATGGTGGTTTACTATAATATCCAAGATTTTGTGCACCAAGCTGAGCATGCAGAACAACAACTCAAACAATGCGAAGTTTCAACCACGAACACATGGTGTCATTCCCCCACCGAGGTTGCTGGTTCTAGTGCTAAGCTGGCACCTTCTACACACTAACAATTTTTCTCATGGCGAAGCACCAAAATCCGGTGTGTCCAAAGCTGCGTCTACTCAGTCCACCGCTGGTATAGAGTGCTTTACTTGCAGAGGCCGAGGACACATGAGGCGTGATTGCCCTAATACAAAAAGGGTGATGCTCACACAAGATGGATATGTGTCTGCTAGTGATGATGACAAGGTTGTTGATCCATCGAGTGAGGAGTGTGAGGAACTTGAAGAAGTGGATGTGTATCCAGAGAACGTTGCTCCAAATTGCACTAACTTGATGGTGCACCGTGTGCCCGCGGATCACATAGAAGGACAAGGGCAGCGCCTGGACTATTTTTTAGACCCAATGCATAGTCCAAGACACTACATGCAAGCTAATTATTGATGGTGGCAGCTACACCACATTATCAACAAGAGTTTGGTGGATTCTCTCTCATTGCCTACATGGCAACACCCGCAACCCCATTGCATTCAGTGGCTGTATAATTCTGGGAAGCTGAAGGTCACATATAAGGTGCGTCTTACATTTTCTGTAGGTACTTATGTGGACACGGTGGTCTGCGATGTTTTGCCTATGGATGCATGTCATGTGCTGCTAGGACGACCATGGCAATTTGATAGGCATTCCACTCATGAAGGAAGATCCAACATTTATTCCTTGTGGCATAAAGGGAAGCGTCATGTTATACAGCCTATGCTTGACAAGGATATCAAAGTGCATACATTTGCTATGAAGAAGAAGGTCGAACACTTTTAGGTGAAACTGAGGATGGTTTCCTCTCAAGTTGGGGGGGGGGGTGATGAGGGGAGGATATCTATTACTCCTATTATTTCACCACCTCATGATATTCTGAAGCTTGTGTCCTTTTGCTTTGCAATTCCTCCTACGGATGAGGTGAAGCCCAATTTTAGAACACCACCGATGCGTTTCGGCAAGGCCAAATAGGAGTGGCTCAAAATAATTGGTTACCCCGTTTCTATCCAGGCCATGTCATGGCCCATAGATTTTTTTTGAAGTTGTGGTATTTTAATTTAGTTTGGACCCGTCCAATCCAAATGGTTTTTGTTGTTGGGTTTACCTATATAAGCCGGCCGCCGGCCATTGTAATAGTGGAGTTAAATTTTTGAGTTAAGAATAGGCAGGAAAAAGTCCCATGTTGGGGACACCAGTATCGCTTATTTTGCTTGCTGATTCGCAAGAATCTGTTTTGTTGTTTGTGGAGTAGAACTAATCTGCTCAACATTCAAAATTATCTGCTGGTTCTATCGTTTGCCATGAAAGATTGGGACAAAAACCTTAGGATCTCTACTTGATCCTTATCAATACCGATGCATGCGGTCCGATGAGTGTTGAGGCACATGGTGGGTATCGTTATTTTCTGACCTTCACAAATGATTTGAGTAGGTATGGGTATATCTACCTGATGAAACACAAGTCTGAATCATTTGAAAAGTTCAAAGAATTTCAGAATGAAGTGGAGAATCGTCGTAACAAGAAAATAAAGTTTCTACAATCTGATCGGGGAGGTGAATATTTGAGTTACGAGTTTGGCCTTCATTTAAAACAATGTGGAATTGTTTCACAACTCACGCTACCTGGAACACCACAATGTAATGGTGTGTCCGAATGTCATAAGCGTACTTTATTAGATATGGTGCGTTATGTGATGTTTCTTACCGATTTACCACTATCGTTTTTGGGGTTATGCATTAGAGACAACCGCATTCACATTAAATAGGGCACCGTCTAAATCCGTTGAGATGACACTGTATGAACTGTGGTTTGGCAAGAAACCTAAGTTGTCGTTTCTTAAAGTTTGGGGATGCGACGCTTATGTCAAAAGGCTTCAGCCTGATAAGCTCGAACCTAAATCGGAGAAGTGTGTATTTATAGAATACCCTAAAGAAACTATTGGTTACACCTTCTACCACAGATCCGAAGGCAAGATCTTTGTTGCTAAGAATGGGTCCTTTCTAGAGAAGGAGTTTCTCTCGAAAGAAGTGAGTGGGAGGAAAGTAGAACTTGATGAGGTAATTGTACCTTCTCTCGAATTGGAAAGTAGCACATCAGAGAAACCGTTCCCGTGATGTCTACACCTACTAGTGAGGAAGCAAATGATAATGATCATGAAACTTGCAGGTTACTACTAAACCTCGTAGGTCAACCAGAGCATGATCCGCACCAGAGTGGTATGGTAATCCTGTCCTGGAAGTTATGTTATTAGACCACGGCGAACCTACGAACTAGGAAGAAGCTATGATGCCCCCAGATTCCGATAAATGGTTTGAGGCCATGAAATCTGAGATAGGATCCATGTATGAGAACAAAGTATGGACTTTGGTGGACTTGCCCGATGATCAGCAAGCCATTGAGAATAAATGGATCTTCAAGAAGAAGACTGACGCTGATGGTAATGTTACTGTCTACAAAGCTCGACTTGTCGCAAAAGGTTTTTAGTTCAAGGAGTTGACTACGATGAGACTTTCTCACTCGTAGCGATGCTTAAGTCTGTCCGAATCATGATAGTAATTGCCGCATTTTATAATTATGAAATCTGGCAAATGGACGTCAAAACCGCATTCCTTGATGGATTTCTTAAAGAAGAGTTGTATATGATGCAACCAGAAGGTTTTGTCGATCCTAAATTGTGCTAACAAAGTGTGCAAGCTCCAGCGATCCATCTATGGACTGGTGCAAGCATCTCAGAGTTGGAATATACTCTTTGATGAGGTGATCAAAGCATATGGTTTTATACAGACTTACGGTGAAGCCTGTATTTACAAGAAAGTGAGTGGGAGCTCTGTAGCATTTCTGATATTATATGAGGATGACATATTGTTGATTGGAAATGATATAGAATTTTTGGATAGCATAAAAGGATACTTGGATAAGAATTTTTCAATGAAAGACCTTGGTGAAGCTGCTTATATATTGGGCATCAAGATCTATAGGGATAGATCGAGATGCTTAATAGGACTTTCACAAAGCACATACCTTGATAAAGTTTTGAAGAAGTTCAAAATGGATCAGTCAAAGAAAGGGTTATTGCCTGTATTATAAGGTGTGAAATTGAGTCAGACTCAAAGCCCGACCACTGCAGAAGATAAAAAGAAAAGGAAAATCATTCCCTATGCCTTAGCCATAGGTTCTATCGTGTATGCTATGCTGTGTACCAGACCTGATGTGTGCCTTGCCATAAGTTTGGCAGGTAGGTACCAAAGTAATCCAGGAGTGGATCACTAGACAACGGTCAAGAAAATCCTGAAGTACCTGAAAAGGACCAATGATATTTTTCTCGTTTATGGAGGTGATGAAGAGCTCGTCGTAAATGGCTACGTCGATGCTAGCTTCGACACAGATCCAATTGACTCCAAGTCACAAACCGGATACATATTTATATTGAATGGTGGATATGTCAGTTGGTGCAATTCCAAGAGAGCGTCATGGCGGGATCTATGTGTGAAGCGGAGTACATAGCTGCTTTGGAAGCAGCGCATGAAGGAGTCTGGATGAAGGAGTGCATATCCGATCTGGGTGTAATACCCTGTGCATCGGGTCCAATGAAAATATTTTTGACACCATTGGAGCAATTGCCTTGGCGAAGGAATCCAGGTTTCACAAGAGAACCAAACACATCAAGAGAAAGTTCAACTCCATTCGTGAAAAGGTCAAGGATGGTGACATAGAGATTTGCAAAATACATACGGATCTGAATGTAGCAGACCCGTTGACTAAGCCTCTTCCATGAGCAAAACATTATCAACACCAAGACTCCATGGGTGTTAGATTCATTACAATGTAATCTAGATTATTGACTCTAGTGCAAGTGGGAGACTGAAGGAAATATGCCCTAGAGGCAATAATAAAGTTGTTATTTTATATTTCCTTATTCATGATAAAGGTTTATTATTCATGCTAGAACTGTAAATACATATGTGAATACATAAACAAATACCATGTCCCTAGTAAGCCTCTACTAGACTAGCTCGTTGATCAAAGATGGTTAAGGTTTCCTAACCATAGACATGTGTTGTCATTTGATAACGGGATCACATCATTAGGAGAATGATGTGATGGACAAGACCCATCCATTAGCTTAGCATATGATCGTTCAGTTTATTGCTACTCTTTCTTGAATGTCAAATACATGTTCCTTCGACCATGAGATCATGCAACTCCTGGATACCGGAGGAATACCTTGTGTGCTATCAAAACGTCACAACGTAACTGGGTGATCATAAAGATGCTCTACAGGTATCTCCGAAGGTGTTTGTTGAGTTGGCATGGATCAAGATTGGGATTTGTCACTCCGAGTATCGAAGAGGTATCTCCTGGCCCTCTTGGTAATACACATCATAATAAGCTTGAAAGCAAATGACTAAGGAGTTAGTTGCGAGATGACGTATTACGGAACGAGTAAAGAGACTTGGCAGTAACGAGATTGAACTAGGTATGAAGATACCGATGATCGAATCTTGGGGAAGTAACATACGACAGACAAAGGGAATTACATATGTTGTCATAAGGTTTGACCGATAAAGATCTTCGTAGAATATGTATGAACCAATATGGCATCCAGGTTCCGCTATTGGTTATTGACCGAAGAGGTGTCTTGGTCATGTCCACATAGTTCTCGAACCCGTAGGGTCTACACACTTAACGTTCATTGATGATATAGTGTTATATGAGTTATATGATTTGGTGACCGAATGTTGTTCGGAGTCCCGGATGAGATCACGGGCCTGACGAGGATATTTGGAATGGTCCGAAGGTAAAGATTGATATATATGACGATGATATTCGGACACCGTAAGAGTTTCGGAGTGCACCGGGTAATTATCAGATCGCCGGAAGGGGTTTCGGACACCTCCGGGAGGTCTATGGGCCTATGGAACAAGGGGAGAGACACACCAGCCCACAAGGGGCTGGTGCGCCCCTCTCCGTGGCTGCCGACCCTAGGGAAGGAAAGGGAGGAGGGCTATACCCTCCCACCTTCCCCTTCTCATGGGAGAAAGGAAGGGGGGGCACCACCCTCCCCTGCCTTTCCCCGCGCGCCTAAAAAGGCAAGGGGGCGCGGCTAGGGGCAGGAGCCCAAGTGGGATTTGGCCCCACTTGGGGTGCCTCTTGGCTGCCTTCTCCCTCCCCCCCACCTATATATATGTGGGAGGGGGCGCCACACAAGGCCACGACAATCTCTTCGCCGTGTGCGATGCCTCTCTCCACAGTTTTGTCCCTCGGTCATATTTTCATAGGGCTTAGGCAAAGCCCTGCAGAGATAGCATCACAACCACCATCACCACACCGTCGTGCTGCCGGAACTCATCCACTACTTCGCTATCTTGCTGGATCAAGAAGGCGAGGACGTCACCGAGCTGAACGTGTGTTGAACGCGGAGGTGCCATATGTTCGGTACTCGATTAGTTGGATCATGAAGAAGTTTGACTACATCAACCGCATCACTAAACGCTTGCGCTTATAGTCTAGGGTACGTAGACACACTTTCCCTCTCGTTGCTATGCATCTCCATGGATAGATCTTGCATGTGCATAGAATTTTTTTTGTTTTCCATGCAACGTTTCCCTACAGCAACCGTGTCATAGTGATGCATCCCTTGTGAAGCTCTCACTTCACTTCTTTCGAGAGCTTTTCAAACAAATCAACACCACTTGAACCCTTTCAGAGTCTTTCATGTGATCTATGATACCGACCACATTATCATACTTAAATTCATCGGATACCTCACCATCATCATTGTGGTTTGTTTCATAACCACTTGATCGGTACTACGACTTTAACCATCCATCACTGATTCCCCATGATAGATTCACCTTGTATAGATCGTGGACATACCATTGACACTTAAGGGAGTACTATTTTCTTCTGTTGGATACAACATCAAATTATCGTAGTTTCTACATGGGCACCACATTACTTCAGTCGGGTTCTTGTGAGAAATCGTGAAACCCATAAACTCCTCAATACCTTGTGCATATTATGTGGTCATCCTTATTTTACGAGCCATCCATTTTTTATCCATTTCCTACAAAACATTAAAGTGCGTAATAATTTGCATGACTTAATTGAGGAAATCCAATCAAATTTGCTAAGTTGTCTCTTAGTAAACGTAGCTCACCTAAAATCAACCTTGCTTCACCATGATGCGGCCTCGCGTGACCTCGCCGTGTAGCAGGCAAGCGTCACCCTGCAATACCACCCTTGCCGCGTCTTACCTCCCTCTCACCTCACTAGGGACCTAGTAGTTAAGCACATCCCTAAGTCGCTGTATCGCCTTCCCAATTCCTTCGTTACCAGGGAACTAAACGGTCCCTATTCCAAGCAATTCCAGCTAGTAATCAATGACATGCCACAAAATATGTTAGCTGCAAAAATAATTAGTTATGTTCCTAATTATATTTAAAAAAATGACCCATCCAACATTTTCGGCGACACTCAAAATTGTCACCCAATATGCACATGCCTTGTGACTCTCATTTGCTTCACCTCAAATCAGATTGGACCATCACCAAAGATGCTCACCCCTGGTGGTGGTGGGGGGGGGTCCGTTTGTGACGGCCACCTTCACCAAAAATGATCTTAATGTGACGGTCCTTTCCCGGTCACGAGGGTTTTCGTCACTAATGATCATGAATTTTGTAGTGGTGATATTATTGTCATGGCCTACGTGTCCTGAGTATGTAAAACAACAAGAGCTAACATGATTGTCATAATCTATTGTATAAACTTGCGTGACAACTAGAAGGCCATTGTAGTGCATTAGTAGAATTTCGAAGGACATGCTGGTGAAAATCGTGCATTGATGGACTTCAATGCCACGCCATACCAAGTGAGTTCTAAAATAAAATATGTTGAAGAGAATCGATGGCATAAGGTTGCACAACGACATCAGAAAATTTGTTCTACAACAGAGATTTATGTTGAAAAGCTATTACCATGCTAGAGAAATTGAAAGTACTACCACGATAGAGTTTTCTTGTTTAAAAACCACTGCCATAGAAAAGTGTTGGCACAACTGAGTTTTCCTGTTAAATTGCTACTATGGCATCAAAACCATGAACATTGCCATGGGAGTATTTTCACAAAAGACAGTGACGACCCAAACTTCATTGACGGAAATTGCTATATAGTATCAATGTATTATGAATCGCATGTGATGTTAATGCCATTTCACACCTTGTTTGATGCACAGTAAATGTTATTAAATAGGGCGACCCCTCACAGAAAATATAAACTAGTTAGTGTTCATCCAAGTGTAGCACCATCTAGAATACTTGCCATTCTGAGGTGCGCCATGTCACATGAGTAAGATAGGCTTGACATGTATGATACATGTGCGAACCATTTGCTCAGCAAGGCATTTGACTGTCTTGACGAGCTTTACAAGCTCATCTTGGGCTCAAAACACACCCATCGAAAGACGAACAAGACTCTTATGGGGATCTGATTGGCAAGTTGACCTATCGGTCTTATTATTCTATCATGAGTGATGTCGCATCATTGGCAGAGTAAGTGAGTCATGGATCTTGAATCATTAGAAATCAATTATGAGAGATGTTTTGTTTTTGTGGGTGCATACACTAATTAAGTGTTAATTTGAGTTGCATTAATCATGGACAGTGTCTAAAGTGTATATGCATTTATGTTGTAGATCCATGCCACAAAATTCCTTCGACTTGGCGCTTGTTTGAGATAGAAAAACTGTATACATCCGGTAATAACTTTACAAACTGATACTATAATGCGAGGATTGTCCTCAAGAGAGCCAAGAAGGAACACATCCTATTGCAAACTCTCAATGCTCTCCCAAGTAATTCTACGGATGATGCAAAAGCGAAGATTCCATCATAGTTCAAGATGCCATACTTTCCTTCATGGAGCCTAATGTTCAAAAGTGTTTTGAGAATTGGGATCCTTATGAGATAACTCAAGAGCAAAAAGGTCTATTTTGGATACAAGCAAGGGCTGAAAGACATGGTATATCCAAATGCTTGTTTTCTTGTAAAATGGTTGAGTAAAATAGTATAAGTGAAGTATTCACTGTGCTTAATACTACCGAGAGTGGGATCCAGAGAGATGCTAGTCATGTGATGATGGTGAATAAAACAACCAACTTCAAGAGGCAGTCAAATAAAAAGGGAAAGACCAAAGGGTGCCAGTGAGACTTCCATGCCTAGGAAGTCCAATACTGACACCACTCCTAATATTGAGTGTTTCTTCTCCAAGGAGAAGTGATATTAGAAGAGGAACTACAACAAGTATTTGGCATAAAAGAAGAATATTGGAAAGTTAAGCTGAGGTATTAGTGTGTTATACATGTCCCTTGCTGGTCCACAATGTAATTCTTGGGTATTGGATATCAGATTGATTACTCATATTTGCAACTCGATTCAAGAACTACAGAGGCTAAATGACTAACAAAGGATGGGGTGTTGATGCACACCAGGAATAGAGTAAGAGTTGTTCTGTAGGACATCGGTGTCTTACCTCTACATCTACCTTTAGGATTTATATTAGAGCTTAGTAATTGTTATTATTTCTGACCTTATGCAAGAATGTTATATTTGGATCATGTTTATTACAAGATGATTGTTTGTTGAAGTCAGAGAACAATGGTTGTTCAATGTTTGTGAATAATTTATTTTATGGCCATGCTTTCATTATGAATGGGCTGTTTATTATGAATCTTGATGACGCCAAGTGTTGCAATACTAATTCGAATTCCACTTATTTGTGGCACAAGGGTTTGGGTCACATTGGAAAACTCATGAAGAAACTCCATCGTGATAGACTTTTGGAGTCATTTGATTATGAATCTTTTGGCACTTGCGAACTTTTGTTCATAGGACATATGGAATGGGCGACTAACTTATGAAAATCATACATATAGATGTATGTGGTCCTATGACTGTAGTTGCACACGGTGGGTTCCTCTACTTCATTACCTTCATGGGTGATTTGAGTATACATGGGTATATTTACTTGATGAGACATAAGTGTGGAACCTTTGAAAAGTTCAAGGAATTTTAGCATGAAGTAAAAAACCATCGCAACAAGAAAATCAAATTTCCGAGATCAAATTGTAGAGGGGAGTATTTGAGTAACAATTTTAGCAAACATGTGAAAAGTCGTGGAATTGTTTCACAGCTTATACCTCCCGAAATGTAATAGAGGAATGGAGTGTCCGAGGGACGTAATCGAACCTTGTTGGACATGATGAAACCAATGATGTCAATAAATGAATTGTCATTATCCTTTTAGGGTTATGAAAGTGCAATCATGCCCTATTATATTTTGATGTTGATGACAATATATGTATAGGGAACAATCATGTTTCTTAAGTATATCTCAGGTTTTAGTCCCCATGGAAACATATGTGTGTGTGGGTCATGGACCCACTCAATGTGAAAGTGCTCAAGATCGAAGAAACAAAGATATGAAACATAGGCTTTCTGGTTTGTTTTTGAGTATAGGGATCCCACACTATTAAGAGGGGATCATGGGGGTACATGATAGATTTTATCAAGCTCACATCTCCTTGCAAATATTCTCCACTCATATCATCACCATCACAACATACATCGCTCTCATCATACTCTTGTGATCCACTTATACACCTACAATAATGCCCTAGCATACATGTTCATGAAGTATACACTCATAGATCTTATTAGAGTATATACTATTTTCACCGCTTCACCGGATATCTGGTACCTATTGGATGTTTGGTCCTTTATCCCACACCGGATGTCAGGTAAACACTAGTAATCCGGTGAAACTACACAAAACCAAAATTAACGGAAGTCTGGTGCCTACCAGATGTCCAGTTGCTCCCATGCCACTGGATGTCTGGTGTTATCCGAAATTCTGGTGTATCTATGCAGAGAGGAATCCAAGGGATATCTGGCACTCTCCGAATGTCCAGTGCCCCCTATGTCACCGAATTCTGGTAAGTTCCAAAAATCTGGTACAATTGTCCAGAGAAGATTTTTGTTAACCTTCGGACGTCCGATGCTCATCGAGCCACTAGATGTCTGGTATGTACCGGATCTCTGGTACTTCTGGAACTTAGCCACTCACTAGCCTTACTATCACCTTGCGCACACTTCAGTCACCGGATGTCCGATGCATAAAAGCACAGTTTTTCCCCAACGACCATATTTGAGGTGTTGCTATAAATACTCCTCTCCCACTATGAGAGAGGGTTGACCACTTCATTCAAACACACACAAGAACCCTAAAGTGCTCATCTCACTCTCCTCCTCACCAAATCTTAGATCCTAGAGTTGTTTGTGAGAGTTCTTGAGAGAAATTCCACCAAGTAATAGATCCTCTCCCTCTCCTTCGTTGAACAAAGCAAATCATGATTTGATTAAGTCGACTATTTCCCCTTGGATCTTGTTACTCTTGGAGGTTGGAGACTCCTAAGTGGTAGGAGTTTTTCAGAGAGGAATCATTCATTGTGATTACCCCAAAAAAGTTTGTGAAGGTTTGGAGACCACCTCAAGGTCTACCACAAGTGGTTGAGAATCTCCTTCGCAGTGATATATCAAGGGTAGAATAGGGTGAGCCTTTGTGGTGTTGATGTGCCTTCATGGTAACATCCGCTCCTCAAACGATGACTAGCTTCCCTCCAAGGAAGTGAACATCGGGATTCATCCTTGTCTCTAGAGTTCCGATTATCCCTAACCCTAACTCTCTACTTGTGGTTACTTGCCTCTTAGTCTTTACTTATATCTTATTCTGCTTGTTTACATTGATACTTGTTGTTGTTTGAATATATTGCTAGGACTAGGTTCACCCTTGCAATTGATAGGATCACTTTCGTATTCCGCATATTAGCCTAAAATTGCTAAGTAAAAAAAAATTAAATTTGTAGTTGTACCTATTCACCCACCCCCTAGATCCTTTCAATTGGTATAGAGCCTCGTGCTTTATTTGTGTGGCTTAACCACCCTAGAGCGAGATGGCCTAAGATGGGGCCGCGGTACTTCCGGTGCTTGATGCTCCCCATGAACAAGTAGACGAATCCCTGAAAGACGGTAAGATGTTCTCTTGTGAGAATTGGCTAGAGTGCTTGATAAACAAAAAAGGAGCATGATGCATCTAGTGAGGCCTTGGTTCAAGCGAGGTTGGCGACATTGGTTCTGAAGGCTACACCTATTGGTAACAGAAGAGGTATGCCTTCAGCAGCATTGTTTCCATGCCTCATTCGATCCAACAACCTCCCTTGGACACCAACTCCACCTGTATCCAATGGATTTACCCAAAAGCTAAAATTGAGAAACCTAAGTATAAATTCTATGGTATACCTCCCTTACTTGATGAGAAGGCAAACTTTTCTCTTTGGAAGGTTGATATGCAGGATCATCTTAGGTTCACCTCTGACAAAATGTTGGATGTTGTGGAGACTGGATTCAATGTCGTCAACCCAAATGATCTCACTCCATGGGAGGCCTACGATAAGCACCTCAACACATCCACATGTGGAATTATAAGGAAGGGCCTCTCAGATGATCAAAGAAGGCCATACTTTCATCACTCAAGTACTAAGGAGCTATGTGATGACATTGTGAGAACCAAGACCAGTACCACCTCTCTTCAACAAACCCAATATGAGATAGCCAAAAGTGCATTGCATTACTTTTGCACGGAGAAAGATGAGACTCCCAAACATCTCAATGAGCGACTCAAGACTCTCGCCGCTGATATTGAGTGATTTTGATTTTGAAAGGACTCAAGATTGATTCAACATGACAAAGTGGTATCTTGTGGATAAGTTGTTGTTCGCTTTCCCTCCATATCATGATAAGATGGTGTGGGACATAAGGCATGAGTACCATTTCAAAAACATGATTCCTGGTGATGTTATTGCTATGTTCCAACAATATGAAGAACACAAGAACAATGGGAGAAGGCATCTCACCATGCAAGGTGGTTCTTCAGAGCCAAGCAATGCGTTGAAGGCCAAACAAGTGTATGTTGAGAAACCAAGTGATGATGTAGAAGAAGAATATGAAGAAGGTGGTGAGATTGACTCAGATGAGTGCCCCTCAATGAAGATATGCACTATTTGTGAAGAAGTTTAGCTCGTGAGATTTCAAGGAAAGGTTCTCAAAGAAGAAAGTTGGAAGTTGCTACAATTGTGATGACACAAGCCATTTCTCTGATGCTTGCCCCTATGGTAAGAGAGAAGATAGACCAAGGTTCCCCAAGAAGGCCTTTCTGAAGAAGAAGTTGCCAAACCCCTTGAACTCCAAGATCAAGAGAGAGATGGAAAGGCCATGATTGCTCAAGAAGAGTCCAATCCCAATGATGTTGTTGGTGTTGCCGGTCTAGCCCAAGATTCTCGAAACACTTTGAGGCTAGTCAGCAAGAGTGGTGACATTGTCACCTACAACTGCATGAAGGACTACAAGGGCAATGCTCACGAATGCCTAATGACCAAGAGGCAATGGTAGATGACGAGGAGCAACAAGCTTCTTCGGGAAAAGTCAAGGTAACCCCAAGAGTAAATCCTCCTCTTTTCATCCCCAGTCCTTCTAGTGATGAGTTTCTTGATGCGGAAGATAATCATGATGAAAATGGTATAAATGATCCTTTGTTTAAAAAGATGAGCAAAGTCATGGGCTCCCTCAAAGGAAACAAGCCCACTATGTTTCATATGCTTATGGATATGGTGGGTAAGCCCACAAAGAAAGTAACACTATAGTGTGGGAAAGCGCAGACTAAAATTGAAAGCATTAATAAACTCGGTCTAATCATAGAACTTTTATATAAACCAATACGGTAACCTGCCTTGTCCAATATGGATTAATTATCAATGTTGCTGCTATTACTAAAGCTTAACCTGTATGCAGAGGGCTTTAATGTGGTGGGAAGTGAGTAGTAGAAAAAAATGAAAAGGTTGTATGCATGTGATGATGTGGATGACTTGCATGTGATGGGAAGTGAAAAATAAAAAAAATCGCATGCGCTTGATAATGTGTATAGCTTGCATGTACATTTAAATGGGACCACTTTCATCACATGGCACATGTGGTAACCAATTCAAACTATTTAAAATGGGATCACTTTCTTAGATACTTCTATACAAGATTTGTGTCCTCTTCACAAAGATGAGAAAGCTAAGTGGTTACTACTATTTTAGCTTGTAAACACACGCTCTTGTAATTTGTGTCCACTTTAAACATCTTTAAATTTGACAAAAAGCGGGAGAGTGGGTGTCTCCATTAGGATTAAAGACAAACATGAATAGGCGAGAAAGCAATCCATTATAATCAAACCAAAACGGAGGCATCTCCAACAGATGATGAAAATGTTGATCACGTAAAAATCACTATAGGGTAAGAGAGATAAATTTTTACATCACCATGGCTGCTGTTCCTCCAATAGATAATGCAAAAGCGATGCCCTAAACAGTTTCATCCCAGCTGCGTTTTGGCATATACTCCCTCTGTAACAAAATGTACGACGATTATTATGCCCTATGCAAAACCAAAACACATCTTACATTTTGGTACAGAGGTTTTACATCGCCTAACTTTTGTGTGGAAAAAACATCTGATTTATTCATCAAACACCATAACAGTATAAAGAACATTAGAAGTAATAAAAATAACATCAATGTCCGTAGACTACCTAGCGGCGACTACTAGAACTAAAATGAGTCGAAGGCGCGCCGCCGTCATTGCTCCTTCATTGTCGGAGCTGGGCAAACCTTATTGTAATAGACAGTCAGAAAATTGTCGTGATAAGGCCTAAAAGGACCACCGCACCAGAACAACAGCCGTCGTAGATGAAGAGAAGTATAGGTTGGAAGGATCCAATCTGTAGACACAAGAACATAGACAAACAAAGACTGAATACACACAACATCCATCGAAGGCAAACACTGGCCGAATCCCACAGGATCCACCGGAGACACACCTCCATACGCCCTCTGACGACATGAGACGCACTGCCCAGACGAGGGCAAGGCTGGGAGAACCTTATTCCATCATTAGGGAGCTGCCGCTGCCTCGACTTCCTGAAAGACAAAAACCCTAAAAAGACCAAAAATGACACCTAAAAATGAAGAATGAGCCTCCCACAAAACCCAAAAAACGCCTTATATTTTGGTACAGAGGTTGTACATCACCAAGGTTTTTGTCATAAAGTACCCTAAATGGACATTATTCATGTGGTCCTCCATTTATACGTCAACGGTAGTGGCGCTACAATATGTAGCAGCGGGAGATGATCTTTTCGGTAGCCGCACTTCCATGTTGTCAAGCTCAACCTACTCGCCATGACCAGGACTGAGGCAAACAGGAAGAAGGCAGGGATGGTGGGTATTGAGATGCTTTACACACACATTGGCCTATACATTCTCTCTCTCTCTCACTCTCTCTCTCTCTCTCAAAATAGGCTTTCGCCCCATTTTATAAATAAAGAAACTATCCGTACAACCAACACCTAAACCTTTGGTGAAGAACGATGGCTGGGGCAACAACACAATCATGCCCAAAAAACATAAGAGAAATAAGAAAAAACCACCTAGTGGCTGCCGCCAAACGGCCCTACAAAGACGAGAGTCGACGTGCTGTAGCCAGAAGCGCATCCATCATGAGGCTGAGACGATCGCGATCACGCTGCCTCAGGAGTGGGTGCCAATGCTGTAGAAAAGCAATGAATTTGAAGGATTCACACGCCTGCCTCGATAGGATCTTCTTAATCACCATCTTATTACGTGTCGTCCACAAAGTCCATGACATCGCCGCAATGATAAGCCAAAATAAGCGGCGATGTCACGTATGTTGTGTGGCCCTGAACTGGAAGAACTCCGCGCCCTAGTGCCTCATGAAAAAACGTCCAAAGGACCCACGCAGCCATATAGGAGAATATGATATGTGTCCCAGTCTCCAGTACTGCGCATAAGGGGCAGAATACGTCATCTGGGCCGTGCCGCTTAAGGACCTCAGTCCTCGAAGGGATGCGGTCACGTAGTAGCTGCCACACAAAGATCATGATCTTCAAGGGCAAAGGGGCTTTCCACAGGGGAGAAAGCCGGGGTTGGTAGGTGACTGGCATAAAGCATGGTAGGTCGTGCTCACCGAAAACTCTGCTGTCGGAGATAGTCGCCAAGACACGGTGCCCGGATAGTCTGGTAACACCAGTGGTAGGGCCGCTCATAATCTAGTCCAATCGTCACTCTATGCCTACTCGAAATTATAAAAAACCGAATATCCCACTACCCAGACTAGAAGGCCGTGGACGCAGCTACTAGAGGGTACACACAAATAGAGAACAAGCCAGGGAAGTACACCCTCAGTGGCTCGTTACCCAACCAGGGGTCCAGCCAAAATTGGGTCCCATCCCCATCCCCTATGGAGAAGGATATCCCTAGATGGATGTCCTCCTTGATCCTTTGGATGGATTGCCAGACCTGTGACCCTCCTGAGCGGGAACACGCCATGAGAGGCTCACCCCTAAGGTATTTTGCCTGAATGAGCTGTAACCATGGGCCACCCTCACCGCATAGTATCCGCCACACCCAGAATAGCATTAGCGCGATGTTCATGCGGCGGGAATCCATAATGCCCAGGCCACCACGGTCCTTGGGCATCCATTAGCGGGCTGCCAGAAGAACCTAGCAAGCTCCTTATCGAAAGAGCTATGAACGCCCTCCAGTAATATATACAGCCCCATCATGTACATGGGGAGGATCGCTAGGTTAGCACTGACCAGGATCGATTTGCTCCCCTTGGAGGTAAACCGCCCACGCCAGGGCTCGGCCAGGGATGCTACTCGTCCCACCAGCTGGTCGAAGGCACTCATCAGTATCTTTGAGTCGGCCATCGACATTCCCAAGTATGTTATAAGGAATGAGGCTAATCTACAATTAAGGTTGTCCGCAATCTGTTGTTGTTCCTCCGCTGGATATCCAAGAAGACGACCTCACTCTTATCAAAGTTGATCTTTAGTCCCGACATAGCCTAAAAAGCAGAGGAGCAGGAACTTAAGATTCATGATGTCCAGGTCTGACCCCCTCCCCCCCCCTCCCGACGTTGCCAAACAATTCTTCACCCTTGAAGATATCCATCAACGAGGACTCAGGGAATGCCGCCTAAGCCAAACGTCACCTGATAGGCCGACCGTATCAGCAGCTACATCCATCGCCTTAATCTAGGCCAACAGGGTCCCTTAGCGAGCCTTGAGGTTAGCTCCCTAGTTGGCGTCCCACCCCCGCATAAACTGACGGGAGGTCTTAGAGCAATGGTGCCATATATTAGTGGCACAAAAGGTCCATGGCAGATTGGCTGAAGCTTGTACCCAGCAGTCTCGAACCATCTCAAAGAACCCCGACTGTAGCAGCCACGATGGTTCAAAGTGGAAGCGCCAGGACCACTGTGGGGACACCTCCCTAGACGAAAACAATAGGGGAATGTGGTCGGAACCGATCTGGGTGACCAACCTAAGAGAGCATAATGGGAACATAATCTCCCACTAGACAGATACCAGGACCCTATCGAGCACACTCCGGATAGGGTTCACCTGTTTATTAGTCCATGTGAACCTAGCCCCTACATGGGCTATCTTACGTAGGGCCATATCAGTGATGCAATCATTGAACATGCGCATACGCATCCGGTCGACATTAGGAGAGATCTTGTCATCCTCTTGCCGAATAATGTTGAAGTCACCAGCCACTACTACCGGAGTAGTGCATCGCTCTACCTTACCCTTTAACTCAGCCAAGAAGTCTACTGACCTCCCGTGATCAGCCGGGCCATAGACAATGATCACCTCCCAACTGATGTTTACTCATCGGTCAGTGATGGACATACTAAGGAAAAATTCCCCTTGGTCCATATCCTCGACCGAGAAGAAGTCCCCCCTGACCCCCAACATGATACCGCCAGGAGGCCAACCGCAGGCGGCCTTTGCCAGGCAAAAAAGTGTCGGGGCAGCCCCTGGAGTTCCTAAATGGAAAAGTCCAGGCGAATCGTCTCTTGCAGAACCACAATATTGATATCCTCTTATAGAATGTAGTCGATCAATTAGCGTCGCCGGCCCAAGTTACCGAAGCCCCTAATGTTCCAGCATAGGAGCTTGGGAACCATGGTTGTATTACTAGGCCCCTCTGGTGGGGCCGAACTAGCCTGACCACCATTTGCAGGTCGGGACAACTATTTTGTGGGGTGGCCATGGCGCCCTTTGGGAATCGGCGACCTGTCTTCCCTAGAGGGGAGCCCAACACTAGCGCCATGGACCACCATCTGCTGCACAGTGGGATGGAGGCGGGTAGGCAACCTTCCCCTCAAATCCCTTCCCACTGAAGGGCCACCAAGGGTACTAGGCTCAGTGGACGTGCGGCTGGGCCTAGCGCATCCCTAGGCTCTCTATGCCCAGGGATGGTGGGTGCTGGATCGCACAAGGCCCCATGCTCTGCTCGCACAAGGGCCTCTTCCAGCACCCCATCAAGCCTCTCGGCACAGATAGCAGAAATCTGCTCCAGGCAGGGGCCCTTCTTTCCAGGAAACACAATGTCACAATCTGCAGCTACATCACCAAGGTGTGCAAGGGGAACAGAGCCAAGAACATCAAAACATGAACCAGAATAGGAGGGACGACAGTATCATACCTGGAGTGAGGTCACGAGCAACCGCGCGCACGTCCGCCTTCTCCGGAATCATCGGGATCCAACCGTTTGGCAGAGTCCAAACCCGACCAAGACGGGCACTCTGCCTAGGCACCAGCACCGTGGACCGGGGCTAGCAATGGGAGAGTCGGTGCCGGCCGTGGGTAATCCTAGTCCCTGTGCAGGCGGCATAACATGCACCATCGACGGGGACCGCAAGGCCGGGGAAGGTGGGGTCCCAGGCGAGCGAGAGTAGCACACCACCCCAGGGAAGCATGGTGAGGATGGCGGGCAGACATCCAACCCGGGGCTCAGAGCATCCTCCTGCACCTCAGAAACCGACGATGATGCCGGGGAAGCAACCACAGTGAGGGAGGAACCGGCTGGCAGGCTAGCATCCCCCGCACCAGACGAGGCCGGCGCGTGGCAGCTCTCAGACGACGCCGGTGGTGGGAGCCCATTCCCCAAGTCCGCAGAACCGTCCTCAGACTGGTTGTCCTCACCGTCCTAACTCGCAGGAGGGGGGGTGCCGGCGGGTCAACCTCCGGCCGCCCCTCCGCCCCTTCTAGGTCAAGCTCGTTGACACACTTGCCCTTGTTCTTGCGGAAGTAGAAGATCAAGGACAGGCCATCCACATCAGTTGGAGCCTGACATAAGAGCTCGATGCGCGCCGGGCCATCACCCTCCAAGGAGTCCAGATCAACCGTCAGGAGCTTGCCCACCGGCTTCGAGATGGCCTTGAGAATATGGTCCCTCTTGCCCCCACTTGGGAGCCCATAGACAAGCATCCACACTGCGCAAGGGGGGCAACCGTGTCCGGCTCAGCATCAACCTTCTGGATCGATATCATGATCTTATTGATGGTGCACTTGACATGATCGTGGGTGCAGACGTTGAGCATCTCAGCAAGTGGAAGGGCACTGAGAACACCATCGGGGCTGTCTTGGTGACCTCCCAGGAGAAAGAGTTGTCTCTGTAGTCATGAATGAACGCCGATATCTCCGCCCGAATGATCTCAACGGTAACCACAGCTGCCGCGGTGGTTGCTGGTCTGGGACGAGGGTGATCGTGGCCAGATGGGGCCGGACAGGCTCATCCTCTAGAGTCGCGTCCACATAGTAGAAGCCACCCCCTCCACCCCGTACCACAGGTAGGCAAGAGTGGTGAGGCACAGAGGGGGCGCCAAACACTCCAAACGGAAGTGTCCGGCACACCCACAGTTGTTTCACATCGCCTCCTCTCGCGGCCGGCTCTGGTCGGTGGGATGTGCTCCGCCCCCACAACCGCCCTCTCAGATCCATCCTCGATGGCAGGACCACTGAGCCCACCCGAGCACCGCGAACGGGGAAGGAGGGATCACGCCCGCCGCGATAGCCGCCAAGGCAGCGAGCCGCGATGCCCGGGGCGGCTGGTCAACAGCCACCACCGAGGCCCTCACACCAGACCGTCGAGTGTGAGCTCACAGTCGACGCCACAACCAGGAAGTCGCTGAAAGACGGCGACGCCAAGGAGACCGGCATCTCGATGCGGTCGTCCGCCTCGGCCTCATCGTCGGCAATGTCACCCTAGTGAAACGGCGTGGGCCGGGGGACCCAAGTCGGCCCTGGTGAGGATGGCGTCACCGCGCGCGCACGCGCCTTGCTGACCGGACGCACCAGCACCACCGGCCAGCTTGCTGGCCGAGGACGCAGCGAGGCATGGCGCCCTAGTGTCGCCTTTCCCCGCGCTCGCAGCGACCATACGATTCCCCTTCACTCCCGAAGGACAAAAGCAGACATTTACTCTGCTTGGGGAAAAGAAGAAGATGGCTGCTGTAGGTGAACCATCCAGTTCTTGGTATATGCTAATATCACCAAAGTATATAGAGATGAACAAATCAATTTTAAGGTGTGAACTTGCACCTTGGTCTCAACGCCCACAGGGGCACAATAATCATATGATTTGCATATAAGTATTTACAGGCTCTCATAGCGCAGCTTAACAACACACATTTAATGGAAAAATTCAATGGAACTACAAACAGGCAAAAACATTTGTTGCGCCGACAATGTCTCAGCATTTCACTGGAGCTCTAAAGCTCCAGCACGATCCAATTCGTCCAACGGCTCAGGAGCTTCTCCTGGGGCTGATGGAGCATCAGATTGCCCCGACATCTCCTTTAATTTGTCTAGAGCAGCCTTCGCGGCGCGGTTCGAAGCTATCTCCTTCTTTTGAGCATAAGTCGCGCTTGCAACCAGCACACCGTCAACAAAAACATCAACCTTCGTATCCTTAACCCACCCATCTTTAGAGATATCCACTGTTCGACCAGTCTTTTGGCCAAACTCTAATAGCTCGTTACGGGATGCTTCCCTAATGTTTCAAGGCTAATAAGTGGATCGGCCAAATTTCGAAAAACCTATTACCAGAGAAAGAAATATTACATTACCAAACTACAGTGAGGAACAAAAGCCAAGATTTCACAGTTCCGAGAAAGACATTTACCTGCCAAACTAGTTCTTGATTGTACTTGGAGTCAACATATATGGCACCAATAAGAGATTCCACAATGTCAGATAGAGCTTTTGGAGCATCCAATAGCCCATTCGAGTGGTATTCATACTGACCCAATTCTTTCACAAAATCAGCAATCTGCAAAGGCCAAAGCACAAGAGGCATCACATCAATCATACGTGGCTTTGCAGCATGTCAACATCTTAATTACATAAAAAAGACCTTCTCATTGTTCTTCTCTTTGTGTGACAACTAATAGGTATTAGCCACAGACACAAGCATAGTAAAGGCTACAACAACAACAAAAAATAATACAATACCATAGAAGTGGGTGTGGTTACCCGTCAATTGTTTAGTATTAACTCTGGTGCACAAACAACTTATTTTTTTTGCGGGAAATGTAAACAACTTGATTAGCCGACATAAGCAAAAACTATTTTTTCACGTAATCTGCATGAAATCCCATGAAAAGAAAACGTAAATCGACATAATAAGGTGGAGTCGAAACGCCACATTTGTGCTTTTATGTCTCCCCTAAGAACAACAACCATTTTATTAGAAACAAAACGAGAAGATAGCGAGCTTTCTCTACTGTTACCGTGGAATTTAATCCGCATACTTATATTTTTTTGACTATTTTCCTTAAACAACAACCATTTTATTAGAAACAAAACGGCAAAATAGCGAGTTTTCTCTACCGTTACCGTGGAATTTAATCCGCATACTTATATTTTTGACTACTTTCCTTAAACAACAACCATTTGAAAATGTATAAGTATCACGAGTTCGAGGTTTTCCCGCCTTGATCCAAAATGGACAGTTGGGTAACCTAGAATTGTACATGCCAATTGAATCAGTATCACCTTGGTAGAACCTTTGAACCGCAGACTGGTGCTTTGACAAGATAGTAAGATAGAAAGAGATGGTTCCCTTTCACCCAAAATTACAGCATACGCATATAACAAGGGATCATACCCTTGAACACGGCAGAAAATTACAAATGCCGTTTGAATTACAGGAGGAGAATAATAGAAAGTTGGCACACTTTTCAATCTGAGATCCATGGTGGGCACACTCTTGAGTGACCACTCCATGAACATGTATGCTACTAGCCTACTACCCCGTACAGCCTAGCACCACTATGTGCGTACATAAGGATCAAGTTTGGTTTACTTTTCTTCGCAAAAAAAGAGAGTTTGGTTTACTTTAACTATTTACAACAAGGCTAGACAAGATGTATATCCAAGAATGAGCCGGCATGGAAACAAAATATTTCACCAAAATGACACACCACTAAGCAGGGGCCCGGCCAGTTGAAAAGGTCAGTTTTGACATGTCCCTCTCATGAACAGGGAAAATGGCGCAGCGCACGGGAAAGGTAGGCACGAGTACTAAAATTAGTAGTTGTTGTTGTTGTAGTGTTAGTTAGTAACCTGTTCGGTAGCCGCACTTTCATGTTGTAAGTTCAGCCTACTTTCTGCGAACCAACATGTGGTTCTATGGTTAGAGGGACTGTGGTATCCCAGCCCATCAGGGTTCAAATCCTGAGCGCTCGCATTTATTTCTGTATTTATTTCAGGATTCCGGCTATGCGCATTTAGTGAGAGGAGACGTTCCCAGTGACCTCGTAAATTTTAAGATGATATGCCGGCTCAGTCTTTCGAAAATGCTCATAGGGATAGGGTGTGCGTGTGTGCGTACTCGACACGACCAAGACTGAGGCAACCACGAAGAAGGCAGACATGGTGGGTATTGAGACGCTATACACACACAAAGCTACTTCTCGCAAAAAAAAGAAAGAACGGAAAAAGCTAGACATTCAGTCAGATCGCCCACGGGGGCACAATAATCATATGATTTGCATATAAATATTTACAGGCTCATAAAGCAGCTTAACAACACACATGTAATGGAAAAATTCAATGGAACTACAAACGACAATGTCTCAACATTTCACTGGAGCTCTAAAGCTCCAGAATGATCCAATTCGTCCAACGGCTCAGGAGCTTCTGCTGGGGCTGATTGAACATCAGATTGCCCCGACATCTCCTTTAATTTGTCTAGAGCAGCCTTCGCGGCGCGGTTTGAAGCTATCTCCTTCTTTTGAGCATAAGTCGCGCTTGCAACCAGCACGCCGTCAACAAAAACATCAACCTTCGTATCCTTAACCCACCCATCTTTAGAGATATCCACTGTTCGACCAGTCTTTTGGCCAAACTCTAATAGCTCGCTTACGGGATGCTTCCCTAATGTTTCAAGGCTAATAAGTGGATCGGCCAAATTTCGAAAAACCTATTACCAGAGAAAGAAATATTACATTACCAAACTACAGTGAGGAACAAAAGCCAAGATTTCACAGTTCCGAGAAAGACATTTACCTGCCAAACTAGTTCTTGATTGTACTTGGAGTCAACATATATGGCACCAATAAGAGATTCCACAATGTCAGATAGAGCTTTTGGAGCATCCAATAGCCCATTCGAGTGGTATTCATACTGACCCAATTCTTTCACAAAATCAGCAATCTGCAAATGCCAAAGCACAAGAGGCATCACATCAATCTTACGTGGCTTTGCAGCATGTCAACGCCTTAATTACATAAAAAAGACCTTTTCATTGTTCTTCTCTTCGTGCAACAACTAATAGGTATTAGTCGCAGACACAAGCATAAGAAAGGTTACAACAACAACAAAACTAGTACAATACCATAGAAGTGGGTGTGATTACACGTCAATTGTTTAGTATTAACTCTGGTGCATAAACAACTTGATTAGCCGACATAAGGAAAAACTATTTTTCTTTCACGTAACCTGCATGAAATCCCATGAAAAGAAAACGTAAATGGACATAATAAGGTGGAGTCGAAACGCCACATTTGTGTTTTTATGTCTTTCCCTAAGAACAACAACCATTTTATTAGAAACTAAACGGCAAGATAGCGAGTTTTCTCTACCATTACCATGGAATTTAATCCGCATACTTATATTTCTGACCACTTTCCTTAAAAAACAACCATTTTAAAATGTATAATTATCATGAGTTCGAGGTTTTCCCGCCTTGATCCAAATGGACAGTTGGGTAACCTAGAATTGTTCATGCCAAATGAATCTTTTGGAAAAGTATCACCATGGTAGAACCTTTGTACCGCAGATTGGTGCTTTGACAAGATAGTAAGATAGGGCAGGGGAACAGAAAGAGATGGTTCCCTCTCACCCAAAATTTCAGCATACGCATATAACAAGGGATCATCCCATTGAACACGGCAGAAATTTACAAATGCCGTTTGAATTACAGGAGGAGAATAATAAAAAGGTGGCACACTTTTCAATCTGAGATCCATGGTGGGCACACTCTTGAGTGACCACTCCATGAACATGTATGCGACTAGCCTACTACCCCGTACAGCCTAGCACCACTATGCGTGTATATAAGGATCAAGTTTGGTTGCTTTAACTATTTACAATAAGACTAGGCAAGATGTATATCCAAGAATGAGCAGGCATGGAAACAAAATATTTCACCAAAATGACACACCACAAAGGGGCCCGGCCAGTTGAAAAGGTCAGTTTTGACGTGTCCCTCTTATGAACGGGGAAAATGGCGCAGCGCACGGGAAAGGTAGGCACGAGTACTAAAATTAGTAGTACTAGTAGTAGGGAGTAGTTAGTAACCTGTTCCTCGAGCTTGGGCGCCTTGTGGCGGAGGAAGCGATGGATGCCGTGGTCGACGGCGATGCGCGCGAGCTTCTCCTTGTCGACGTTGGCGGCGCGGAGGCGCGTGAGCGGGCCTGGCGGGAGGTCCGGATAGGTGAGGAAGACCTCCCGTGACACGAGGCAGGTGAGCACGCCGTCACCCAGGTACTCGAGCCGCTCGTAGGTGGAGTCGCCGGAGCGGTAGGGCAAGTAGAAGGAGCCGTGCGTGAGGGCATCGCCGACCAGGGACTTGTCCTTGAACTCGTACCCGAGGAGCGCCTCGACGGCCGCCACCTCCTCGGGGCTCATCGGCGGCACGTAGCCCGGCGGCGCCTCCTCCCGCTGCTGCTGCTCCCTCGGCATCGCGTCGGGGTCGTCGTCAGCTGCTGGCGGTGGCGACTGCGAGTGCGACTGCGGGTCCATCGC
>NC_041393.1:472569317-472674192 GCF_002162155.2 Triticum dicoccoides | reverse complement strand
GGGTTATAGAGGGGGGAGGGCCGGCGCGCCGGCGCACGGGTTTTCTGGAGCTTTCCGGGGGGCGGTCGGAAACGGACGGAAAAGGGGGCGATGGAGCACGGGAGCGCGCGCGAGAAGGGGCGGGGAGAGGGGAGATCTCTTAATTGAGCGGACGGAGTGAGGGAGTCGGATGGTTGGAAGCTGGGTGTGATCGATGACGACGACCTGAGGCGAGGGGGTGGCTTGCCGTGCGGAGAAAAACGGCCTCTGGACTGGACTGCTTTTGTTTTAATGCTGGCTGTGTCTCGGGTTTGGGATCGGGCTCATGGGTCAGAGGCGTGACCACGGCGGCAGCGCCTCGAGGGGAAAGGGTCAAGCGGTGACGTGCTCGCCCCGTTGGGGCCTCCGAATTCGCCACGAATCAACGCCGTCGATGTGGAGGATGTGACATGATGATGATGGACTTAGATCTCACACGCCCACTGGTTCTAACATTGTTTTCTGCGTCTTGGATCTTGGACAAGAGAAGATCCGGCGGTAGCTAAGAGAATCATGTACGTCCAGGATACTTTTAATTTTTCTTCTTCGAGAAACACCTTACACGAAACAAGCATTTGCCCAGCTTTATATATAAAGTCTGAACGGCCGAACCGATACAACGTGATGGGAAAATCCACAAACAGCTTCTCAAAACAGGCTTTTGCTTCGCTTTATATATAAAGCAAACACCGAACGAAGTACAAGGCCGAACAATACAAAGTGATGGGCAGCTCCCATATAATGCCGATCCTAAACTACATGTATCAACTTTATATATAGTCTGAACCGCCGAACCAATACTTGGTGGTGGTGAAGAAATCCCCAAACAAACAAGCCAAAAGGAAAACAAACGACAACCGAGTGGGTGGCGAGAACGCCACCAACCCGAAGCCGAGTACGAAAACAAAGAGGAATAAATCCTAGCACAAGGCTACCTCGACTATGAAGCGTGCCGCCTTAGGAAACCACCAAACACCGACGCACCGAACACGCCAAGCTGTAGCCAGAGAGGGCAAGCGTATGTGTCACGTCTTCAATATGTGGCTCTGTCCTTGATGGACCCCCAAGTTTCTTTTTCTCCTTTTCTTTCTTTTGTTGTTGTTTTTTGTTATTCCATATGCACACACTGCACACACTTGGGCCTCATTCGTTGCTGGACCGTTGCACTATGCTGCTTCTGGCCCAAACATGTTTTTTCTCTGCTCTGTTGATTTATCATTTTCCAGTGCATGCATACTTACAGAAAATGCCCCCTATTTTGTATTGTTAATAACTAAATATACATGCGTCCAAATTAAACAAATCATATATGCAAAATGCTTAGAATTTTGTATAGTTTCACTTTCACAATATCCAACTTTCATCCATGTTTAAAATGGTTAAACGTGTTGTTTGAATTAATTTGCATAAATGGCATGTTAAAATGGTTTGTTTTGTAAGTAGCTAACCGTAGCTCCAAATTAAATAAACTCTATATGTAAATGCCTAGAAAAATGCATAGTTTAACATGGCACACTTATTTTGCATGCTTAACAACTCTAAAATATGGTTTTAGGCAGAACAGTAGCAAATTCAAAAATTACACATGGGGATTTTCTAGAATTGTTGTTTGTTGTTTTCGACTTATTTAAATTGCCTAGATAGGTAGATTAATTATGCTTCACCTCTTGCCATGTTAACCAACATTTAGAGTTGATGAAAGCATAAATGAGAGTGAACTAAATAATTAGAATGTGGGGTTTTGTTCACTTAATTTGTAGTATCGTCTGTTGCACTTTGCCATGTCATGCCTCATTAAAATGGACATGCATCATACTTGATTGTGCATCATGCCATGATTATGTTTGTATGTTTACCACGTTGTTTGCTTCTTTCCGGTTGTGCTTCTTCCTGATAGTTCCGATAGCGTTTCGGAGTGTGAGGATTCGTTCGACTATGCCCGTTCGGCTACTTCATGGATTCGATCTTCTTTCTAGTGGGATTTCAGGCAAGATGACCATTACCTTGGATATCACTACTATCTTTGCTTGCTAGTTGTCTCGATGCTATCGCTATGTCGCGCTACCTATCACCTGTTTGTCAAGCCTCACAAATTGCCATGATACAACATCTAACCTTTTCCACCCTCCCAGCAAACTGTTGTTTGGCTATGTTACCGCTTTGCTCAGCCCCTCTTATAGCGTTGCTAGTTGCAGGTGCAGTGCAGGTTGTTCCATGTTGCGACATGGTTATCATGGGATATCACAATATCTCTATTTAATTAATGCATTTATATACTTGGTAAAGGGTGGAAGGCTCAACCTTTTGCTTGGTTTTTTGTTCCACTCTTGCCGCCCTAATTTCCGTCATACCGGTGTTATGTTCCTTGATGGGCACTCCTAACACATGTGGGTATATGGGGACCCCCTAACCAATCGCTTAGGAAAGAACTCTTCCAGCAAGGCCCAACATTGGTTTTAAAATTTGCCAACATAATAATATTGAATTAATTAATTAACTCATAGGGCGTCATGAACCCGAGGATTCTTTATTCCACATAATATAGGTGGGCCAGTGCCGATGGTGTTAGTCCAAAATAGAGTCGTTTGCTGCTTCCCTCGGGGCAACTCAGGTCTCAGTTGTTGTACGATGTGCTCATACGGTCGTCCCCTGAGAACGGGATACGCGGCTTCTATCGGGATTGTTGGCACAGCGGGCGGTCTTGCTGGTCTAGTTTACCTTTGATGAGAGGCGGGTCCACCAGAATTCCTTATCGTAAGCATCGTGTCCTTCATGGTGTGAGGATGATCCATCGGATGCGCGTGGTAATTTATAACGGACCACTTGGAGCACCCATGCAGTGTTAAATCTTTTCGAAAGTCGTGCTCGCGTTATGTGGCGACTCGAAAATTTATAATATCCGATTTGTAGAGAACTTGACACTTAACTTCGAATAAAATACACCAACCGCGTGCGTAACCATGATCGTCTCTTTTCGAGGGAGTTTGGGAAGAGAACACGATGGGGTTATGTTTGACTAGTAAGTAATACAGGATCACTTATTGATCATTACTAGTTGTGACCGTTATGCGTAGTTTACTCTTCTTGTCTTGTACTCGTAAGGCTGCTGCTGATGCATGGGTGCTTAGATGAGGTGCTAAGCACATTAAATATCTTAGCAACTATACTCCCCAATGCATAGGTGCTTAGCTTATGGTTGCTAAGCTTGCTTCATTTAATGATTTAGCAACTAAAGTTCTTCATGTATTGGTGGGCTTCCTTCCTTTAAATGTTTTGTCTAGGTTCACGTGCTTAGCATTGTTTCTTTCTAGGGTCACCACGCTCATCTCTCTTCTCTTAAATAACTTGCCACATCAGATTTTTTTGCCTACGTGGAAGGCTTAGCACATGTACAAGATGGAGCATTGGGAGGGGCCTAAGTTTGCTACCATACAATGCTTAGTGCTTGCTGCAACCTCACCACTTATCCATTCCATACCCATTAAACTTTGTTAGTCTTGATACCCATGGTAATGAGATTGCCGAGTCCTCGTGGCTCACAGATTACCACAACAACAGTTGCAGGTACATGTAATGCGATGATTTGATGCAAGAGCGATGCTTGCTTGTTTCGAAGTTCTTCTTGCTTCTTCTTCCCCGGTCAAGGGTTAGGTTCCTGGTCGGCATCCTAGACTAGCAGGGTAGATATCGTTCGGGGTTTTCATTTGTTTTCATCCATAGTCGGATGCTGCTCTTCTGTATGATGTTCATTGTATTCATGTGGCGATTGTATGCCTTTTTATGTATCCCCATATAGTTTTAAAGTTCTTGAAGCGAGGAGTCCAAATATATAAAAAGTTTCATAAATGAGTGTATAATTTAAAAGATATGATTGGTTTAAATTGTCTAAGATGAAAGAAGTCTATGAATTTGTTCTGCAGGTAGACTGAGAGGAGAGACATGCATGTGTATCTTCTATGACAAAAGGTGTACTTTGGGCCCATTAAGCTGACACTAATTTGACTAAAAGAAAGATAAAAATATATTTGTGCTATACATCTAGGTGGGTCATACATTCTTACAAATCTCAGAATAAATTAGTGGTCTCAGATGTCTATACCACTATATAGTATGCCAATAGCTTCAAATATTAGCCGTTGGATATGCTCCATCCAACGGTCGAGAGATGGCAAATCTGAGCATTACCATCCGTTGGATAAAGTTTTCAACTTACAGGATTCTGCCACGTGGCCTTCTAATTGAACCCCCAACTCTACCATCTCATGTGTTCTAGAAACTCCCCTCAAGTTAGGGTTTCATCTCCTCCCGGCGGTGCCTTGGCGATCGACGTGGAGACCTCGCTCCCCTGCCTCTTTCAACCATTGTGGGGGTCCGGGAGCCGTGGTTCTTGACCGCCCAGCTGTGGAGGAGTGCTCGGGGTCCTCCTGTCCGCGGCAACCAAGGTTTCTCGGACAAGAGATCAGGATGGCAGGCTCGACAGCGGGCTCGGACGCTGCGATGAGCGATGTTGAAAAGATGATGGAGTCGGGGCTGAAGGAAGAAGATCTTATTGACATAGTTGTGGAGGATGGAGACATACCAGAAGAGGAAGCCAGATGGATGGCGATCGCGCGAGTCCACCATGACAAGCCATATAGCCAATATTGGTTCTTCAGGAACATGCGGGTCGCATGGGGTCTCGCCCAGGAGGTTAAGTTCCGACCACTTGAGGACAACCTCTACACCCTTCAGTTTTCGTGCTTAGATGATTGGGAAAGAGTCATGGAGGAGGGGCCATGGACGTTCAAAAAAAAAGTGGTGGTGATTGAGCCTTATGATGGATACACCAGGCCATCCTCGATTGAGCTGAATAAGGTGGAGATATGGATCCAGATCCACGACCTCCCAGACCTCCTGTTTCGTATGCTCAAACCACTAGCATCAAGTGTTGGTGAATTTATATTTGCCGAGCCAAAATCCCAAGACTTCGAAGGAAATTTCTTCAGAGTAAGGGTGAAGACTGATGTGACCAAACCACTGAAAAACGTTGTATCGTTGGTACTGAAGGGGAAGAGGAAGATTTTCCTCGTCAAATATGAGCGACTGCCAGATTGGTGTGCTGTTTGCGGGCATTTGAGTCATCTGTTCAAGGAATGTGGCACTGGTATCCACCCTCCTTCTGCACTAGTTTTCAAAAACCTACGTGCCGAGTGGTTCAGGGGGGCAGGAAGAGGCCCGGGAGAAGGAAGAGATGCAGGAGGCAGCAGGGGCAGAGGCAAGTCAGGCCGGACCGGACATCGCGGTGGAGGCCGGACAGGTGGCGGCCCTAGCTCATCCACAAGCAATCCCATCCATGATACAACAATGTCTGAAGTTGATGCAAACAGAAAGAGGGATGCCATAGAGGTGGTTCAACCTCAAGGAAAAACGGTGGTAGAACCGGCTGCTTCTGTTGAGGGGAGCAATCTTCTCGCACTTCCGCCGGCTACAGTACCTCCAAGCCCATCCAAGCAAGACCCAAAAAGGACTAAAACAGTGGTGGATCAAGTCGAAAAGAACTCAGGGAAGATTACCCCAACAAACAAAACTGATGCGCGTTTGGCGGGCCTCCCAGGGGGATCGCACCTAGCGCAATGAGTATCCTAACATGGAATTGTCGTGGGGCTGGCAAACCCGCGACAATTCATGAGCTTCGTGATCTAACAAAGCAACATGCCCCCTCTATTGTATGCATTCTAGAAACTCAGATAGAGGGCTCCAGAGTGGAGAATTTAGTAGGAACTCTAGGTTTTGATAAAAGTTTTGCAGTTAGCAGTTGTGGTAGAAGTGGTGGGCTTGGTATTTTCTGAAAAGATGAAATAAAGGTTGAAGTTATAGGGTACTCCTAATATCATATTGATGTCATCGTCGATGAGCTTGTTGAATCTCAAACAAGGGTGACCTTTGTGTATGGCGAGGCACAAGTAAATGAGAGATACAAAACGTGGGACACCCTCCGGGGAATAGCTGGTGCTAGCAATTTGTCGTGGGTGGTGATGGGAGATTTTAACGAAGTTATTCATGCTCATGAACACAATGGAGTAGGCCAACGCAGTCAGGCCTAGATGGACGCCTTTCGGGATGCACTGGACACTTGTGGCCTTGCTGATGTAGGCTACACCGGAACTGATTGGACTTTTGAAAAAAAGGTGACAGGAGGAACATACACGAGAGTAAGGCTATACAGGTGTGTGGCAAACACTGCATGGCTCTTGGCCTTCCCGTCTCTGGTAGTGGAACACAAGAACGCGACATCTTCTAACCATGTACCTATCTGCTGCGGTATGAGGACAAACCAGCAAGCAAGAGGGGCCCTAAACCTTTCAGATACGAAACTTGCTGGGAGAGGGATCCAACACTTGTGGCGGTGTTGCAAGCTGGGTGGACACAGACAGAAGGGGTTTTGGTGCAATCAATGCATGAGCGGCTGTCGCGCGTATCGGGAGATCTATCTGCATGGGACAGAAACCACTTTGGGAACGTGCGAAGGAAGATCGCTCAATTGCGGAGTGAGCTGCAGCAGTTGCATGAGGCACAAGGAAGAGCGGGGCCAACACATGCAGAAATAAAGATCAGCGGTCGGCTGGTGGAACTATTCCATAGAGAAGAGATGCTTTGGAGGCAAAGAGCTTGCATTGATTGGCTAGTCCACGGGGACAAAAATACATACTTCTTCCACTTGAGGGCGTGTAGACGCAGGCGGAAGAACAGCATCAAATCACTCCTTCGTAGTGATGGCCAGTTGACAGAAAACTCAGCCAAGATGGAGGAGATGGCAACCTCATTTTATAAAGAATTATACAACTCAGAAGGGGTTCAGGGGATGGAGCAGGTTCTTCAAACGGTCCCAAACAAGGTCACATTAGATATGAACGAAATGCTAAATGCTCCTTATACCCAAAAAGAAGTGAAGACAACGTTGTTTCAGATGTTCCCAACCAAAGCCCCCGGTCCGGACGGGTTTCCAGCTCACTTCTTCCACCGTCATTTGGAGTTATGTGGAGAGGATGTAACTTCCGCAGTGTTGAGAATTGTTGAAGGGACCGAATCAGCAGAGAGTATTAATGATACAATATTGGTCCTAATACCTAAGGTAAAAAATCCAACTTTGTTATCCCAGTTCAAGCCTATTAGTTTATGCAATGTTTTGTATAAAATTGCCTCCAAAGTGATTGCAAACCGTCTGGTGCTACCGGAAATAATTTCAGAGGAGCAATCAGCTTTTGTCCCAGGAAGATTGATCACTGACAACATCATAACCGCATATGAATGCTTACATTTCATGAAGAGGAATAAAGCAAAGAAACACCAGGCTTGCGCGCTAAAACTTGACATGATGAAGGCCTATGACAGAGTTGAATCAAGTTACTTACGGGCAATCATGCTTAAGTTGGGTTTTAACAAGAGATGGGTAAGTATTGTCATGAACCTTGTTACGACTGTAAAATTCTCTGTCATGTTTAATGGGAAGAAACTAGAAGAATTCATGAATTCATTCCATCAAGAGGGATAAGACAAGGGGACCCAATTTCTCCATATTTGTTCGTGCTGGCAGCAGAGGGCCTTTCGTGCCTACTAAAATCCAGAGAGTCATCCAGATTGCATGGGATACAAGTGGCACCGTCAGCGCCATCGGTAAACCATCTTTTATTCGCCGATGACAGCCTGCTGTTCTTTAAGGCAAATAATGGGGAAGCTCAAGAGGTGAACCTAGTGTTAGACCAATATTGTCAAGCTTCCGGACAAAGGATCAATCACACTAAATCATCCATCTTCTTCAGCAAGGGGGTGCCTGAGAATACAAGGTTAGAAGTCAAAAACTTACTGAATGTTCCTAACGGAACTTTGAATGAAAAATACTTGGGTATGCCGTCCGATATTGGCAGCTCAAAAAATGGTGCATTCAAATATCTTAAGGACCGGTGATGGAGCAAGGTACAAGGATGGATAGAAAACGCTTTGTCCTCGGCTGGAAAGGAGGTTTTAGTGAAGTCAGTAGCACAGGCTATTCCGGTCTTCTCCATGTCATGCCTCAAGCTCCCAAGAGGTCTCTGTGAGCATCTAAACATGTTGATCAGAAAATTCTGGTGGGGAAGTAAGAATGGAAAGCGCAAGCCACATTGGGTGTCGTGGAAAACCATGACGCAGCCAAAGAGTATGGGGGGACTGGGCTTGAAGGATTTCGAGTTATTTAACATGGCCATGTTGGCCAGGCAAGCATGGTGACTTTTGCAAAATCCAGATTCTCTATGTGCAAGAATTCTAAAGAGTATATACTATCCCAACTCCTCGATTCTGGAAGCAACGCTTGGGGGTCACCCAAGCCAAATTTGGCGCGCTGTGGTGGAAGGAAGAGATACGTTAAAGATTGGATTGATAAAACGCATTGGAAACTGCCAATCCACAAGCGTATGGAATGAGAACTGGCTCCCCAGGGATGAAATGATGAGGCCCTACGACTGCCTGTCACCCAAACCACCTTCAATGGTTTCTGAACTAATTGACGCAACAACAGCCTCGTGGGACAAACAAAGGATCGCTGAGATTTTTATGCCAATGGACGTACATGTGATAATGGGTATCCCCTTATGCACCAGGAATACTCCAGACTTCTGGTGTTGGCATTTTGAGAAAAGTGGAAACTTTACAGTAAGATCGGCGTACAATATGTTGGTGGCGACCCGGCAGCGAAGGGAGGCATGGCTGGAAGGCTCGCCTGGACCGTCGAGCTCAACCAGGGAGGCCACCTCTTGGAAATCACTATGGAAGACGCAGGTCCCAGGCAAGGTCAGGATGTTCTTATGGCGATTATCGAAACAATCTATTCCCACCAACGATGTTCGTGCGCATCGAAACATGGCTGATTCGAGCGTGTGTGGCTTCTGCGGAGCCGAAGATTCATGGAGACACTCTCTGGTTGAGTGCACTATGTCTAGGTGCACATGGGCTATGGTAGATGAGGATCTTGCTCAAGCAATAGTGACAACTGTAGAGCCCCATGCGAAACAGTGGTTGTTCACACACATGGAAGCTCTACCCCATGAGCGGTTTGTTAAGCTCTCTGTGACTTTGTGGGCTATCTGGGCAGTGAGGCGGAAAGCAATCCATGAGGGGGTTTTTCAGAGTCCACAGGCGATATCCAGCTTCATTGAGCGCTATCTTCAGGAGTTAACTATGACAAAGGATGTGGTGCTGCCGCATGCAAGAACCACAGCGGCCCCTATGGGCGTCCCGGTGACGAGACCTAAAGCTCCACCTGAAGGTTATTGCGAGGTGCATGTTGATGCGGGAGTTCATTTTGCAAGACGTGGATCAGCCGTGGCTGTTTGTAGAGATGGCTCTGGAAACTATTTGGGTAGTTTAGCTCTAGTTATTGATGGGATGCATGATCCGGCTGCACTGGAGGTCATAGCCTTGCAGGGAGGCGCTAGCATTAGCGGCTGATCTAAATGTTCAAAACCTGGTGATAGCTTCTGACTCTAAACAAGCTGTGGGTGACACCAATAGTGGGGCAATGGGGAGCACTGGAGCCATTATCAGAGAGATCAAGCTGCAATCTTTGCTTTTTAATTGTAATTTTACTTTCAAAAGTCGTGTCCTTAATTATGAGGCACACGCTTTAGCCAAACATTCTCTTAGGCTACAGCACGGTATGGTTAGGCCAACCTCATGACCAAACTTGTATCCCACCTTGTGTGGTTTTCGATGAAGTCTTCCCCTAAAAAAAATGTGTTCTAGAAACATCTTTTCACATGCTTATTTGATACTCCAATAATAAAGAGACCAGAACAATCTGGATTCTAGAGAGATAAGAACTAAGTTAATTCTTGTCCAATACAATTCTACGGAAGGAAATACATATTCAAATGTATTTTTCCATGCTTTTATTGCACGTACAATTTACTAGTACCGTAAGTGACGCAACCACACAAAATGACTTTGCTGCATTGAGTCTTCCAACCAAAAATATGAGCACCGGAAACTTAAGTCATAAATGAACAAACATCGCTTTTATTAAACTGCTGGTAAGCTCTACAGAAAAACAACATGCAGCGCTACCTTATTCGTCTCTCCTGCAAACATCGAACCTACTCTTGATGTTCAAGTTCTCTTTGCACAAAGATGAGACTAGCTAAGTGAATTATTAGCTTTCCCAATACTAACGTCAACAATAGTTGCTGCAGATCATCTGCTCCATTCCTTTCCGATCGACCGACTGTGAAGCTTATAGTTAAAATTAAACCACCGTTGTAACAAATCCAACACATTGCTCCACTATGCTCGATCTGAACCGTACATCGTCAATCGGGCAGCCCACGCGCATCCATGCTCTACCTATGGGGAGTTAACCATTATATCTGGAATGAGGTGATTTCATGAGGGAAATGTTATCCAAGGGACCAAAATCCTGGCGAACACCCCCAGAGCCGTCAGATCTATCCTGGCGAACGCCCCCAGAGCCATCAGATCTAGATCTGACGGTGGCAGTTTTCTGCCAAAATCTCCCGGAATTCAAACAAACTGTACACATAAAATGCCACCCCCTGTCTCACCCAGTACACATAAAATGCCATCAGGGGGTTAGCAAATGCCATCAGGGGCTAGCGGGGTCCTTTCAAGATCCGGGCAAGCACCAGGTGTACTGTAGCTGAAATGGCATGTTTTATTTGTGAGAACTTGCTCATGGCCAGAATTTATAGCACAGTCAAAGCTTTTCACTGAGCTTGCCGCGCTGGGGGAGCTTGACTTGTATGCTGCCTCCAATCTGTGAAGGTGATAAATTAAAGCTGTTAAATGTGTAATACCAAATTACGTACTATATTGACATGTGTGTACAAAAATAAGTTGTGCACACATATTTCTATTTTGTACTTGAAGGTGAAACAAAGATCAGCCATGCATTTAATTGAAGTCTGCATATGTTAAACAGAAGTGATTTCCATAATTGCAAACAATTAAGGGTCTGCACCAGACTCTGTGTGTGCATGTGTGCATGCCGTATGTGTTATTTATTTCTGCTAGACCATCGACATTATTTCATTAGAAAGTAGGTCTAAGCCCGGCTTATATTAAAAGCCAAAAATGATCCGCTCGACTAACTAGCAATATTCAGTACAAGAACATAGGTGCTGCGACTATTCACAATATCGAACTATAAAACATGGTATGAACAGATAAATGTTAGTCTAAGTGAAAATATTTCTTATTTAGGCATAACTACAATGTTAAAATTTGTAGCTACGCACGGAGTACTTAGCTAGTGAAAATATTTCTTATTTTAAAAAAAACTATAATGTTAAAATTTCTAGCAACGCACTGCACATACCTCATTTTCGTCACCCATGTTTCCAACTTGAACATTGGCAATGATAGTCCATCTTCGGAGGACATTGATCATTTGGTATGTCACAGTAATTATTGTCGACAGCCTATATTCTCAAGATTCGGACCAACTTGTATACCTGAAAATGTGTTCTTTTTTTAAGATATGCGTATCTGTCATACAGGCTAATAGTCCTTGTAATCTACATACCTGAGCACTTCTAGATGCTAATGCCAATTCCAAGGAGTTGCGACAGCCATCAGCTCTAGACAAAATGGTGTTATTGGCAGCTTAGGTTAGATGCACAGTACTAATACAACCATAAAGAACAGCAAACAAAAGCATAGATTATCCAGTTGCTGCCAATAATACCTTCTGTCACTAGTCTTTTTCATATACTGACTACTCTTGAGTTCCCCACGGCCACCGTATTTAGTTTCATCCGTGTTTAAGATAAGCTGGTTAAATGTAAAAAAAGGTGAATACATATTAACATAATAATACTAGTTCTTGAAGCATATGAGTTCATTGTTTCGGAATGAATTGCTTCCTGAACTGAATAAATGGTGTTATTCTAGACAAAAGATGAGAGATATGGTAACATCTATACAGACATACTCCCTCCTTTCCAAATTATATAGTGCATATACTATATTTTTCTATTCAAACTTTGTGAACTTTGACGAAGTTTATAGAAAAAATGTCGATACATTTTTATAAATCTGAAGTATACGCACTATAATTTGGCAGAGGGAGTATGAGATAGTAACAGAACTAAATCTGATGTTAGCAAGTATTTGCATCAAACTGAGATTCTATGCATTTCATCTGCAAAGCAAATGGAGTTAATTCTGAGCATTAAATTGTTTAATTTATTTGTGAGGCATTTAAATATATTATTCTCACCATAATAATAATATAGTGGTAGCTCCACTATATCCATGCTATACTTTTTATGACCACAAAAGCAACACTTTCTCTTATCTAGGGCTGTGACATAATATGTTGTTAGCACTACAGCTTTGTAGATGTAATAGCTCGTACCATGCTACTCCCTCCGTCCCATAATGTAAGACGTTTTTTGACACTACATCTTACATTTTGGGATGGAGGGAGTACATGATAAAATGTTCTCCCAGTTTCCCTCACTTTGTGGTATAAGACTATGTTTAGAAAAAAAAAATGAGTTATTTTCAATTAAGATAGACATGATGCAGAGATTTAAGATTGATAGGAACCAGGTCCCTACCAGGACGAGCTCTTAGGTTATAGGGGTGGAAGGGAGGTTGGTGTGGGGGAAGGCGAGGCCGCCGGCGCTGGGGCGCCGTCGCCGCGCACATGAGAGGGAGAGAGGGCGCAGGGGGCGGCGGCTAGGGTTAGGTCTCCCGGCTCTCTTCAGGAAGCCAAGCAAATATGATTGCTTCTGCTTAATCTCAAAACGGGTCCGTACATGAGTTTATATAATCCTCCTAATAAGATAATTGGGCTAAGCCCCTAACACAATAAGATAACTTGGGCTGGGCCCCTAACTGCCTGCGCCATGAGGCCTCCTCCGGCTATAGCGTATGCCGGTCATAACATCTCTCCCCGCCTGCGCAAACAGCTCGTCCTCGAGCTGAAAGTCGGGAAAATGCTTGCGGAACTCGTCGAGGTGCTCCCGAGTGGCGTCCTCCTCCAGAAGTCCCTGCCACTGAATCAACAAGCGCCACGCACCCCGGCTCTGCTGGGCCTTCAAAACCTTCGCTGGACCAGGAAGTAGACGACCCTTGGAGGTTGGAGGAAGATCAGGCGTGGCCACCGGTGGCTCGCCGCGGAAAGGCTTCAACAAGCCCACATGGAAAACATCGTGGATGCGAGCGCCCGAAGGTAGCTGAAGGCGGTAGGCGACGTTGCCGATGCGCTCCAACACCGAAAACGGCCCCGCATAGCGGGGACCCAGGTTGTGCTTTGCGCACGGGTCCAGTGACTGCGTAGAGCGGTGAAGTAGACGCAGCCACACCCAGTCGCCCACCGCGAACTCCGCCTCGAGGTGGTGGGCGTCGTAGTACTTCTTGGACAGCTGCTAGGCCTGGAGGAGACGCTGGCGCACCTCAGCAAGGATCTCATCCCTGCCGCGGAGAAGCTCGGCCGCCGCCTCGGTCCGGGCCGTCTCAGGCTGGAACGGCAAGATGGGTGGCAGAGGACGACCGTAGACCACCTCGAAGGGCGTGGCACGCAGGGCGGAGTGGTAGGAGGTGTTGTAGCAGTACTCCGCCCAAGAGAGCCAGTCGACCCACGCACGTGGGCGATCACCTGTAACACAACGTAAGTACATAGCAATCACCTTGTTGACCACCTCGGATTGGCCGTCCGTCGGGGGGTGGAATGCCGTACTGAGGCGCAACTTCACGCCTGTCATCCGAAACATATCACGCCAGACATGTCCGGTGAACACCGGGTCGCGGTCACTGACGATCGAGGACGGAAACCCGTGGAGGCGGACGATGCCGTCGAAGAAGGCCAGCGCGACGGAGGTGGCGGTGTAGGGATGACCGAGCGCGATGAAGTGCGCATACTTGAAGAAGTGGTCGACCACCGTAAGGATGACGGACTTGCCGCCCACCTTGGGGAGGCCCTCGATGAAGTCCATGGGGATGTCGGCCCAGACCTGAGAGGGCACCTCAAGGGGCTGTAGCAGCCCCGCCGGCTGCAGCGTCTCCGTCTTGTTGCGCTGGCACGTCACGCAAGACCGCACCCAGTCCCGCACCAGCGCAGGATCGCCGGGGATGTAGAAATCTGCCCGGAGACGGTGTAGGGTCTTCTGCACGCCCTCGTGGCCGGTCAAGTGGGCCAGCAGCAGGGCCTGGTGACGAAGGTCGCCATGATCTGGCACGAAGAGCCGGCGCCCGTGCAAAAGCAGACCGTCGGCCAACCGCCATGGCTCCTCCAGGTCGCCATCCGCGAGGCGCTGACGGAGGAGCTGCGCGTCCGTGGCGCTAGCGGTAGCTCGGCGGATGTCGTCGGTGAAGGCAAAAGAGGGTCCCGAGCAGATGCAGAGGACCGCCCCCGCGGAGTCGACGGCGTCCATGTCAAGGTCAGTGCGGGACAACGCGTCCGCCGCGGTGTTGAGGCGACCCAAACAGTACTCAACGATGAAGTCGAAGCCGAAGAGCTTGCTGATCCACTGATGTTGCAGCATGGCGGAGAGGCGCTGGTCCAGCAGAAACTTGAGGCTGTAGTGGTCCGTGCGAATACGGAACAACCGCCCCCACAGATACGCCGCCAGTGGCGCACCGCCTGCACCAAGCCGATGAGCTCCCGCTCGTAAGCCGCGAGTTTGTGGTGGCGCGCGGCAAAGGGGCCTGCTGAAGAACGCGAGTGGCCCGTCGCCCTGATGTAGGACAGCGCCAAACCCCACGCCCGAGGCGTCGTAGTCCACCATGAAGAGCTTGTCGAAGTCAGGCATCTGGAGGACCGGCCCCGTAGTGAGGGCCTGCTTGAGGGTCTCGAACGCCTCAGTCGCCTCCGTATCCCATGAGAAGGCATCGCGGCGGAGTAGGCGCGTAAGTGGAGCCGCGATGAGGCCGAACTCCCGGATGAACTTCCGGTAGTAGCCCGCGAGGCCGAGGAAGCCGTGTAGGGCCCGCGGCGACTGTGGCGTTGGCCATGCCACGACGGCCGCCACCTTGTCGGCATCCATGGCGACATCCTCCGCCGAGATGACGTGGTCGAGGTAGGCGACCGATGTCGTACCAAACGAGCACTTCAAGCGCTTGAGGTGCAGATGGTGCGCTCGAAGCTCATTGAAGACAATGGCCACATGTTGTAGGTGCTCCGCCCAGGACGAGCTGTAAATAAGAATGTCATCAAAGAAAACAAGCACAAACCGGCGCAAGTAGGGGCGGAGGACATCGTTCATCAAAGCCTGAAATGTCGCCGGGGCATTGGAGAGGCCAAAGGGCATCACCAAGAACTTGAAGTGGTTGTGATGGGTGCGGAAGGCCGTCTTCGCGACATCATCCGGGTGCATCCGCACCTGGTGATATCCCGAACAGAGGTTGAGCTTGGTGAAGAAGCGTGCCCCATGTAGCTCGTCCAGGAGTTCATCCACGACCGGAATGGGAAATTTGTCCTTGAGCGTCCTGGCGTTAAGAGCACAATAGTCGATGCAGAAGCGCCGCGTGTCGTCTGCCTTACGGCGCCGAGAACGGTGAGGTCGAGATCCGGATGATGCCCAGGGCAAGCATGACCGCGCACTGCCGCTCCAGCTCGTCCTTCTGCAGCTGGGGGTAGCGGTATGGACGGACCGCCACGGGAGCTGTGCCAGGGAGCAGGTGGATGCGGTGGTCGTAGACCCGGGCTGGCAGGAGACCCTGGGGCTCGTCGAAGAGGTCGTTGTGCTGCTGCAAGAGACGAGCCAACAGGGGCTGCTCGGGCTCAGCGGCGGCCTCCGTCAGCTGTGGGTGGGGCTCTGCTGAGGAAGGGCCACCCACGCCCTCCCACCGGACGCGGCGACCCAGGCGCCAGAAGACCATCGTCATGGCGTCGAAGTCGCAGAGGATGGGACCCAGAGTCCGCAAAAAGCCGACGCTGAGGATAAAATCAAAGCAGCCCAAGTCGATGCCGACGCATGTGATGGTGGAAGTGCTCGTCGCCGACGCTGATGGGGACATAGCCGCGCAATCCTGTGACAGTGGAGGCGATCACTGTTAGCGTCGGTGACCCGGGGTTGCTCCCCGCCCGTCGGCTGGAGTGCCAGGTGGCGCATGGTCGACGCGGGCAGAAAGTTATGGGTGGAGCCCGTATCCATCAGAGCCAGGAGGCGCTCGCCGTGGATCATCACCGGCAGCAGCATAGTCTTCTCCGCTCGTATACCCGCTAGGGCATGGAGGGAGACAACGAGTGCAATCGCAGGAGCAGGGGCCGGCGCGACATCCGCGGCCTCGAGGGCGTCGAGGCCCTCGATGGTGTCCTCCTCGACATAGTCCACAACCTCCAAGTAGAAGAGCCGCAGGCAGACGTGGCCCGGCACGCAGGGCTCGTCGTAGTTGTAGCATAGCCCCTGACGACGACGCTCGAGCTGTTCGGTCGGTGTGAGCCGACGGGACGGGCGAGGCGCAGCCGGGGCGTTGGGGCGCCGCTCGAGCCGGGGCAGGGCGCCGCTGCGCTGGTGGTGGCGGCGGCCGAGGAGGCTGGCGGGCGCCCCGGGACGGTAGTGCCTGCTACATGGCCACCGTGCGTCGCTTGAAGGCCCGGGCATAATACATGGACGTCTGGAGGTCCTATGGCCCGCGCATCTCCATGTCCACGCGGATATGATCTGGCAGCCCGCCAACAAACAGCTTGGCCCGCTGGCGAGCCGTAACGCCGGGCGCGTGGCAAGCCACGGCCTGAAAGCGGTCGGCAAAGTCTTGCACCGTGGAAGTGAAAGGCAAACGCCCAAGCTCCACCAGGCGGCTCCCGCGAATTGGTGGCCCGAATCGTAAGAGGCATAGCTCACGAAAACGCTCCCATGGGGGCATGTCGCACTCGTCCTGTTCGAGGGCGTAATACCATGTCTGCGCTGCGCCCCGGAGGTGATAGGAGGCGAGCCAGGTGCGGTCAGACGCTAGTGTGTGCTGCCCCCTGAAAAACTGGTCACACTGGTTAAGCCAATTCAGGGGGTCCTCGGTGCCGTCGTAGGTGGCGAACTCGAGCTTGGAGAAGCACGGCGGCGTGTGGTTGTGGCCGATGGGGGGGCGGGGGTACGCCTCGTCGGCGCGGAGCTACGAGGAGGACGGCGCCGAGTAGGTGGGCATTAAGGGCCCCCCTGGAACAGAGGCCGGTCGACGCCGTCGTAGGGACCAGCGGAACTGGAGGGGCCGCCGAACTGCAGAGGCGACGCCGGCATAGACGTGACGTGCGGCTGACCCGGGGCCATCGTGTAGACCGGCGGCGACGATCCGACCAACCAAGCCGGTAACGGGGACGGCGACGAGGGAAACCGCACCTGGTGGATGGATACCCCGGCCGCCGTTGTCGAAAGGGCCAGTCCGAAGGTGGCTGGTGGCGGCGGCGGCTGCAGCTGCTGCGGCAGCGGCAAGGCGGGGGCGACGGAGGGCGTCGGGGATGGCGGCTGCCACGGCAGCTGCAGCGGCCCGGTGATGGTGGCGACAGGAGCTGCGGGCTGCGGCCCATAGGATCCCGCCAAGAATAGGCGGATGCCCTGGACCGCCTAGGTAAGGTCCCGGAGCGCCACGGACATCTCCTCCGGGGTGAGGACGACGGGGGCGACCGCGGGAGCCATCCCGACAGCGGAAGAGACCGGTCCGGTCAAGAGCCGGGTGCTGCCCGCGGTGGTCATCGGTGATGAGGAGGCGATCCGCAGCGGAACGATGGTGGTGGGCGAAGGAGCGGACATGATCAAGCCTGAGACAACTGATACCAAATTGATAGGAACCAAGTCCCTACCAGGACGAGCTCTTAGGTTATAGGGGTGGAAGGGGGGTTGGCGTGGGGGAAGGCGAGGCTGCCGGGCTGGGGCGCCGTCGTCGCGCACGTGAGGGAGAGAGGGCGCAGGGGGCGGCGGCTAGGGTTAGGTCTCCCAGCTCCCTTCGGGAAGCCGAGCAAATATGATTACTTCTACTTAATCTCAAAACGGGTCCGTACATGAGCTTATATAATCCTTGTAATAAGATAATTGGGCTGAGCCCCTAACACGATAAGATAACTTGGGCTGGCCCCTAACTGCCTGCGCCATGAGGCCTCCTCCGCCTATAATGTATGCCGGTCATAACAACTGACCAAACATATTTATAAAAGTCTATGAGAATATTATAATTTCAGGTGCTGTAGAATTTTATGATATAATGTATTGAGTTGAATAATTTATGTTGAGAATTTGTTAAATATTCAAATTAAATTATGATAATTTTGTGCATAGCTAACAGAAATAATGCTTGGTATAAATAACTTACTTGGTATTCCCCAGCTTCATCCACACCAACACGATACAGTTGATAGGGGACTTCTGGATTGAAATTAAATACAAAAAGGAAAGGCCCCCTGGTGAAAGATATCACCTGCCAAAGTGAGTAAAAATGATTAGCAACAGTGTAAGTTCCTGATAAAGCATAATTGGTTTCAGAATAAAAACAACTGTATGTTTTCTATTAATTTATAAAGTAGGTTTGAGCTATTAATAACTGAAAAACTTCCATACCATGTTTGTATCGTCACAGTGATGAACATTGAGTGAACCTCTCGAAGTTACCCTTTCATTTTCATCCAAGCTCATTATATCCTGGGGTAAAATTGCTGAGTTAGTAGGATTAATCTCCTCAAGGTATAAAATCAACACTTGAATGATCTGAAGCCTATAATAGTTGAGGGAAAAAAATAACTTTTGACGAAACATCAAAAGTTCCTTGCAGATCCAGTATTCTAAATAATAACACTTTTGGGTTGAATATATTGTGACTAGCAGTGTAGTAAAAAATGTGACACTTCACATTTCTAACTCATGCAATGTCTGACATATATCCCTCAACTTAACTTTAGCTACACATACAGACGAAATATTTAAGATTGGCAACAGAAAATTACCCTCAATAGAAGAGCCAATATTACAAATACACAATTATTTTTTTTGGTCAATGAATAAGCTGGTTGGGAACATCCAGAATGTAATAATTAATTAGGATTATTAACACGAATAAGAACAAATTCAAGCTACATGACCACTCTATAAGAACTATAATACCGCAACTTTGAAAATCTCCAAAGCCCAGCCCCCATGCTTGACTGGTAAACAAACTAGCATCTCTTTTGTGTTTCATGCTTGCTTCACATGAAGAGTTAACATAGAGTAACTACTCCCTCCGTTCCAAAATATATGACCAAACTTTGTACTAAAGTTAGTATAAAGTTGAGTCATCTATTTTGGAACGGAGGGAGTACATTATAAACCTCAAGCAATATGCCCTTATATGCTACCATACACTTTTAACTTACTTTAAATATGGTTAATCACATACGGGCAACAGGGCCACCTATACATGGGTCAACCCATATAAATGCCCTCCAGTGGATCCCCAGGTTCACCGTAGTCAACCCATATAGTAGTATTAAGCGAAAGAATGGCAGATCGTTGTTTTCAACCAACACAGAACAGGGATAACTTCTGTGACTAAGTCTAAGCTGATCTTACTGACATGATTTTGATAAAAAAAGAAACATGCAAAACATATGCGCTGTATAGCAGACCATCAAAGCTCCATGATCTGGCATAAGAGTTTTAGTTTGCAGTGACAAGTAAACTGACAAGTAATTTTAAATCCCTTCCAAGAAAATAGTTACATACCTTGTCAAAATTGAAAATATGCTTGTGAACACCCTTGTCCAATAGTTCCCACTGCCGACAAGCTAGGTGGAAGGAATACTCATTGCTTGACATAGGAAACTCAACCCTCTGCAATCATTCAACAAAGAACTTAAATGCTCTTGTACAAATTGAGTACGAATCCAAAATTCTGGGAAGAAATAAAGACTGTTAAATTCTAGAAACCATGTAAGTAGTTCACCTTTGGATGAGCAAATTCATTACCCATGAAATTGAGATATGCACCTCCACTCGTTGTAAAAGTAATTAACTTGATTATCTGAAACGCGTTGAAAAAGATTGAAAGTGGCAGGAAGTAATTGTTAGCACTTCAACTATTTGCCAGTAAAGGTTGTTACTAGAAATACCAGAATATAAAGACCCCTCAGTTCACCACTTACTAAAGTCACTTAGCTTTCACAGTTACTAGTTTTAAGTCTTTGACATAAAGATGATAATATAGCAGAGGGCCCTTCCTGTTGATCAAAATAGGACAAGCCCCAGCAGCATACGCCCATGTACCAGTGAACATGGTTGGATATCCAGCCGAGCTGCTTACCGTAACCACTACTCCAGAAAATAAAGAGCTTCCTTAGGAGAAGATCATATTAAGGCTTGCTGGTTCTATGTTTATCAAGTCGCCCACTCTAGGCATCTCCCTGACTGGCAACTGAACTCCCAGTGGTACAGGTGACCAAGTTGTCGACCAGTAAAAAGAAGCAGGTCGAACAGGTTGAATCTGTGGAAATGTGCTTAAAGTTGAGGTGTTTGGACACCCCATATGGTTGTTAGTGATGTCTTTTGACCTTTTGCATTCAGTCTCTTGGCATTCTCCTGTAGCCTTTTGGCATCCTCATGTATGTGTATATATGTTGGCTTTGGCCTCCTAATAATACAAGTTGCTATTCTCAACATGGTATTAGAGCTCTAGGTATTTTTTTCCGCACACGCAACTCGTGGTCTCCCGATCCAATCTCCTACACGCCCGCCGTTGCTTTGTTTTCTGCCGGCCCGTGATTCTGCTGTTGCCTGCGTTCATCTCCAGCTACAGGAGCTTCACATCCAGCTGCTGTGTGGAATCCAGTGTTTCAGCGCTGTGTGTTGGATCCCATCGGACTTGGTCCCGATCGATCCAGCCGCTCGTTCCTCCTCCAAGGTTGTCTCCTGTTGCTCGCCCCATCCGCGCCGCTGCTCTTTCGGCCGCCCGGCGCCCCTTCGTCCGCGGCCGCCGGCGCCCCTCCGGCTTCGGCCGACCGGCGCCCCTTCGTCCGCGGCCGCCCGGCGTCCCTCCGACTCCGGCTGCTACCCACCACCGGCCCCTTCCGCTCGTCGCTGCCGGCGGCCCGTCCTGCCTCGCTCGTGACTCCCTGCCGAGCTGGTGGTCCTGACGCGGGTCGTCGTCTCCACCCACCAGTCGCGAAGTCCGGCTGATCGAGGTCCCCTGCTGCTCGAGGTTCGACCTCTGCCGTGGGCCTTTTGTCTCCCTGGTTGGGTCGGTGCCACTGTTTTCTGCCTGATTGACTTTCGTCTGCATGGATTGATTATATACTAAAAAAAAAGAGAAGAAAAAGACAAAAGAGGAGCATCATGTCTTCGACATCATTGGGCTATGTCGCCGTTCCACGCTGTCCGATGATTTTTGATGGTGCTAACTATGCTGAGTTTGCTGCCTTTATGCACATTCACATGTGTGGCCTTCGTTTATGGGGAGTTCTTTCCGGCGAGGTTCCTTGTCCTCAGCGTCCAGTTCCTCCTGTGGCTCCTATCCCACCGCCACCTCCACCAGATCTTGGCGCAGATGCTTCTGATGATGATAGGGCAGCAGCCCAGGTTGCTGCTGATGATGCGGTCGCTGCTTATGACCAGCAGGTCACGGTTTATTCGGATGCTCTTTCCATTTATCGTGACGATCTGACTGCTTATATTCGGATGCTCGTGCTGCGGCTGTCCTCACTTCCAGTGTTTTACCACAGTTTGCATCTGAGTTTATGGGCCTCAGTACTGTGTTTGAGATGTGGACTCGTCTTCGTCAGCGCTATCAGCCCTCTGGTGATGCTCTCTACTTGTCTGTGGTATGTCAGGAGCATGCTCTTCAGCAGGGAGACTCCACTATTGATGAGTTCTACACTCAAAGTTCTGCTATCTGGCGCCAGCTTGACAACCTTCACACTGCTGTTTGTGGCACTTGCGCGTGTTGCCAGACTCTGAGGTCCGACTTGGAGTTTCAGCGTGTCTATGAGTTTCTGTCGCGGCTCCGTGGAGAGTTTGTGCCTCGACGTGCTCAGTTGTTTGCTCGCGGTCGTGTTCCTGTTTCTAAGGTACTTGCTGAGCTTTGTTAGACCTTTCAACCTGAGCATTAATAGTTGTGGATGACACTAGGAGAGTTGGGACAATTTTCGTTGGTTTATTTCTCACACAATGCCATGCCAACCTGAGGGGTTGGGGATACATATTTATAGGCTGCTAGCCAGCCAAGGCATATGCTAAGATGCTGCTAAGATGCCAGTCTAAGATGCTAACTGACAGTCCTTGATGGTCAAGAACAGAACTCTATCCTAACAGCCAGTCCTTGATGGTCCAGGACTTTATCCTCCTAACTGCCACAAGGACCATGTGCTGCAGCCCCACAAGGACCCTAGTACACAGACTTATCCATCATTCTCCCCCTAAGTCTTGTACGTCGTCTTGTGGGAGAGTTGAATCATCCCAATCCTGGAGCAAAGTTCGAGGAACTTGACCCTCCCAAGGGGCTTGGTGAGCAGGTCTGCGAGCTGATCCTTGGTGTTGATGTAGCTCGCCTCGATGCTCCCTTCTTCCACACAGCTGCGGATGAAGTGATACCTCAGTCGGATGTGCTTGCTCCGTTCGTGGAACACGGGGTTCTTTGCCAGGGCCAGGGCGGACTTGCTGTCCACCAGGAGCTGCACCGTTCTGGTGTCTTGAACAAGAAGATCACCAAGCAGTCGAGCAAGCCAGAGCGCCTGAGTACAGGCGGTGGAGGCCGCTATGTACTCAGCCTCACAGCTGGACAGGGCCACCACCTGCTGCTTGACTGATTGCCAGCTCACGAGACACTTGCCGAGGAAGAGGAGGATCCCGCTCGTGCTCTTGCTGGTGTCGATGTCGCCGGCGTGGTCGCTGTCGCTGTACCCGACGAAGTGTGCCGCCCCAGGGCACCTAGGGTAATGGAGGCCGTGGTCGAGGGTCCCTGCTATGTAGCGGACGATCCTCTTCACTGCCTGCTGGTGTTCCGACGTTGGTCGCTCCATGAACCGACTGACATAGCCGACGGAGAATGCCAAGTCCGGCCGTGTGTGAGTGAGGTAGCGAAGGCTCCCCACAAGGCGTCGGTACTGCGTAGCATCCACTTCCTCCGTCGTGCTGTCGCGACTTAGTTTCAGCCTCTCCTCCATCAGAGTGAGAGCTGGATGGCAGTCGGTGAGCCCAGCTAGCTCAACGATGCGCTTGGCGTAGGCGGACTGTCGAAGCGCGATCCCGGAGTGGTCCTGGTGCACCTCAATCCCTAGATAGAAGGAGAGGAGCCCCAGGTCACTCATCTGGAACGTGGCCTTCATGTCTTCCTTGAACGCCGCCACCTCTGCATCTTTGGTGCCGGTGATCACCAGGTCGTCAACGTAGACGCCCACCAGCAGGGCATTTCCTCCACTCCCCCGTCGGTAGACGGCAGCCTCATGCGGGCTCTGCTCGAAACCCATCTTCTTCAGCGTGGAGTCCAGCTTGGCGTTCCACGCCCTGGGTGCCTGCCGCAGGCCATAGAGAGCCTTGCGCAGGCGGAGCACCTTGCCCTCCTGGCCGGGAATCGTAAACCCCGGTGGCTGATGCACGTAGACTTCCTCCTTCAAGTCGCCGTTGAGGAATGCCGACTTAACGTCCATGTGGTGAACACGCCAGCCCTCCTGGGCAGCCAGCGCAAGGAGAAGTCGCACGGACTCCATCCGTGCCACGGGAGCGAAAGCGTCGTCGAAGTCGACTCCTTCCTGCTGCAAGAAGCCTCGGGCCACCAAACGAGCCTTGTGCTTGATGATGGCGCCGGCTCCATCCCTCTTCAGCTTGAACACCCACTTAAGGGTGATTGCGCGGTGACCTCGAGGGAGATCAGCAAGCTCCCAGGTGCGGTTTTGCTCGACCGCATCCATCTCCAACTTCATCGCGGCGCGCCATGCCGCGTCTCTCTCGGCCTCTGCAAAGGACCGTGGTTCGCCGTCTTCACACACGAGCTGTAGCTGTGCCTCCAGGTCACGTGGCACCAGTCCTGGCACCGGCTGGTCGCCGAGCACATTATCCATCGTACGGTACCGCAGCGGTTCGCCTCCATACCATGCGTCGACCCGCTCCTCGTCGTGAGTGAGCGGGGAAGCGAACTTCATCGGGTTGTGCTCTGCGTGAGCTGGTGCTGATGAAGACGAGCCCGGAGTGGCGACCGCCGGGGCTGGAGTATGCGGCATCGCCGGTTGTGGTGTCGTCGGTGTAGCAGGCGCCGGAGTCGATGTAGTTTTGGGGGCCGGGGTAGACGTGCCCGGTGAAGAGGAGCTGCTTGCTCCCCCAGCTTCCTTGAAGTGAGCGTACTCGATAATGAAGTCGTCATACGTCGGCGTCGAGCCGTCGTCCACCGCCTTGTCCCATTGCCACCCTCGCCCTTCGTTGAACACGACGTCTCGCGCTGTGCGCACACGTTGTGTCTTTGGGTCGAGGATGCGGTAGGCCTTTGAGCCCTCCGCGTAGCCGATGAAGACTCCCGGAGTGCTCCTGTCGTCGAGCTTGCCGATGTGGCCGAGCTCCTTGGCGAACGCAAGGCAGCCAAAGACCCGCAAATGGGAGACCGCCGGCTTCCGCCCATGCCAGGCCTCGTACGGAGTTCTGCCGTCGAGTGCCTTAGTAGGAGAGCGGTTGAGGATGTAGACGGCCGTTAGCACCGCCTCTCCCCAGAAGACAGCCGGCATCCCTCTCTGCTTGAGGAGAGCCCGAGCCATCCCCACAACCGTCTGGTTGCGCCGCTCGACGACGCCGTTTTGCTGCGGGCTGTACGGCGCGGAGTAGTGGCGCTGGATGCCCTCATCGGCGCAGTACGACGCGAATTCAGCCGCCGTGAACTCGCCGCCGTTGTCAGTGCGCAACACGCGCAATTTGCGGCCGCTCTCCGCCTCCACACCAATCTGCGCGCGCCTGATGGCGTCCGCCGCTTCTCCCTTACTGCCGAGGATCATCACCCACATGTAGCGGGAGAGATCGTCGACGAGCAGCAGGAAGTAGCGTCGACCTCCTGGTGTGGCTGGCGTCACCGGGCCGCACAGGTCTCCGTGCACGAGCTCCAGCTTCTCCTTAGCCCGAAAACTCGCCTGTTGGGGAAAGGGGAGTCGTCTCTGCTTTGTCAGTACGCAGATGTCGCAGAACTGCTCCACATGGTCGAGGCATGGCAGGCCTCGCACCATCTCCTTGGCACTTAGACGCTTCAGGGCCTCAAAGTGAAGGTGCCCAAAGCGCTCATGCCACTGCCACGCCTCGTCGTCTCGACGGACAGCAAGACAGACCGGTTGTGCCACCTGCACATCAAGGACGTAGAGTCGATTTTCACCTCTGGGCACCTTGGCGAGAAGGCGACGCTGGCGATCCCAGATGCGTAGGACCCCATGCTCAATCAGCACGCGTGAGCCGTTCTCATCCAGCTGTCCCAAGCTGATGATGGAATTCCTTAGCGCGGGGATGTAGTAGACACCGGTGAGCAGCCGGTGCTCTCCCATCTTGGTGGTGAAGATGACGGAGCCGACGCCCTTTATCTCCACAGCGGAGGCATCCCCGAACTTGACGGAGCCTCGCGCATCGGAGTCGAGCTCGGCGAAGAATTCCCTTCGACCGGTCATGTGGTGGGTGGCGCCGGTGTCGAGGCACCACCCCGTAGCCTTGTCCTTCTTGGAGCCATCGCCTAGAAGAGCGTGTGCTTTTGGCTCATCGAGGTGGATGAAAGCCTTTGCGACTAGAGTCGCCGAGGGTAGCTCAATGCTTGCATGTGCCATGAACAGAGCCGTCTCCTCCTCCTTCACCTGTGCGACGTGAGCCTGGCCTTGTCGTGGTTGCCGACACTCATTGGCCCAATGGCCAAACCGGCCACAGTTGTGGCAACTGTTGTCTTGTGCCGGCCTGGGCTTGCCAGCGGCGCCGTCCTTGGCGCCTCCGCGGGCGTCACCTTCGGCACGTCCTTGTGCCCTGCCCGGGGGGCCTCTTCGCGCCTTACGCTGCTTGCCACGCTTGCGGCCGCCCGTCGAGGAGGAAGGCTCCCCCTTCTTCTTGTCACCAAGGCTGGGATCCCACTGCTCCCGAGTTAGGAGCAGCTTCCCGCCGGTGGTGACGGGCCCCGAGGGGGGCTGTGGCTCGTCGGTGTCGACGACCTTGAGTCGACCTATCGCCTCCTCGATCGTCATCGTGGAGAGGTCCAGCAACGACTCGATCGAGCGAGCCATCTGCTTGTACTTCTCGGGAATGCACCGAAAAAGCTTCTCGACAGCTCTCTCCTCGGTGTAGGTGGCATCGCCAAACTTCACCATCTTCTGCAGCAGAGTGTTGAGACGGAGAGCAAAGTCATCAACGTCCTCACCTGGCTTGAAGCCCAGGTTCTCCCACTCCTTACGAAGTGCCTGTAGGGTGGACTTGCGAGCACGGTCGCTGCCGATGCGTGCTGCGGCGATGGCGTCCCAAGCCTCCTTGGCAGTCCGCTTGTTGGAAAGCGAGAACTGCATCTCGGGCGGGACTGCGGCGATGAGGGCGTCCAGCGCCCGTCGATCCTCTAGGTGGTCGACGTTGCTGTCCTGGACTGCCTCCCACATGCGCCGCACCTGGAGCCTGACCTTCATGATCCCGGCCCACTCGACGTAGTTGGTTTTAGTGAGGGTAGGCCACCCAACACTGGAACCAACATCCCTGACCACAGTCCGGACCTCGTAGAGGCCGCGGTCCTGGTCGTTGCAGCCGCCGTCGCGGTGCGCGCCTCCACCTGGAGCGCGGGCGTGCTCGGCTGCCCACTGCGCCGTCCGCTCCTGCGCCACTTTGGCGCGATCTGCGTCGGCGCCGTCGTCCGCAGGCGCGGAGCTGCTGGAGCTGTTGGGGCTGCCGCGGAGTGCCTTGGCATCCGCCGTAGCCTCACGGGCTGCTTCTGCTGCTGCTGCTGCTTCTACCTCCGCCCTGGCTGCTTCTACCTCCGCTCTGGCTGCTGCCAGCTCCGCTGCAGCCAGCCTCGACACTCTTGCCGCCGCAGCAGCCGCTGCTACAGCCGCTCGCTCACGCTCCTCTGCCACGGCGCGCTCGGCCTCTTGCCGGCGCCGCATGCTCGAGGTAGCCGTGTGCTGAGAGCGACCTGCAGACATGGCTCGCTGCAGGGGGGCTGTTGCGTGAAGAGGAGGCTGATGAAGACGAGCTGCTGCTCGACAGTCCGGAGGGAGGAAGGTAACCAGAGGCAGACGGAGCAGCTGCTGCTACCGACTTGGGCTGCTCACAGGAAATGCTCAGGGTGCAGGTTAACGAGGCTCTGATACCACTTGTTAGACCTTTCAACCTGAGCATTGATAGTTGTGGATGACACTAGGAGAGTTGGGACAATTTTCGTTGGTTTATTTCTCACACAATGCCATGCCAACCTGAGGGGTTGGGGATACATATTTATAGGCTGCTAGCCAGCCAAGGCATATGCTAAGATGCTGCTAAGATGCCAGTCTAAGATGCTAACTGACAGTCCTTGATGGTCAAGAACAGAACTCTATCCTAACAGCCAGTCCTTGATGGTCCAGGACTTTATCCTCCTAACTGCCACAAGGACCATGTGCTGCAGCCCCACAAGGACCCTAGTACACAGACTTATCCATCAAGCTTTGTGCTGAGGAGACTCGCCTCCGTGGTGCTGGGTTGCTTCAGGTCCCCTCTGTGCTTGCTACTCGAACTGCTGCTCCACCAGTGATTTCTCGCTCCAATGCCCCACCGCTACTGCCCACTCCCAGTAGTGAGGGTCGCTCTCTTGAGGGTTGCTCTCGTCCTCGTACTCACTGCGGCTACTGCAACAAGGATGGTCACCCCGAGTCTGATTGCTTCAAGAAGAAGCGTGGTATGCGTAACAGGGAGTGCAATTCTTCCTCTGGGACTCGTGCTTCTTCATCGACGTCATCTACTGTCTCCTTGACTGAGCAGGATATTGTGAAGCTTAAGCGTCTACTTGCCGCTTCAGGTTCTTCGACGGGTACTGCAGGCTCTGTGATTGGTGCTTCCAATGTTGAGCGGCCACCATCTACACAGTCAGGTGCATCCCAATGGGTTCTGGATTCTGGAACTTCATTTCATATGTCTTCCGATTCTTCTATCTTGTCCTCTCTTAGATCTCTCGATCTTCCTATTAATGTTCTTACAGCAGATGGTACTTCTCTTCCTGTGGCTAGTCGAGGCACTCTTTCCACTTCTTCCTTTTATGTTCCAGATGTTTCTCATGTTCCTCGCCTTACCATGAATCTATTTTCCATGAGTCAGCTTACTGATTCTGGTTGTCGTGTCATTCTTGACATTGATTCTTGCACAATCCAGGATCGTCACACGAAAGCTCTGGTTGGAGCTGGCCCTCGCCGCCGTGATTCTCAGGGACTTTGGGAGTTAGACTGGCTTCATGTTCCTTCCGCTGCCACCACACCCGCCAGTCCATCTGCTTTCGTCGTTTCAGCTATCAGCTCCTTCCAACAGTGGCATCATCGACTTGGTCACCTTTGTGGTTCTCAACTATCATCTTTAGTTCGTCGTGGTCTTCTGGGGCCTGTCTCAGGAGATGTCTCCTTACACTGCCTGGGTAAACAGATTCAGTTACCTTATCCTACTAGTGAGTCGGTGTCTCAGCGCCCTTTTGATTTAGTACATTTAGATGTATGGGGCCCGGCTCCCTTCGCTTCCAAAGGGGGTCATCGATACTATATTATTTCTATAGATGATTTCTCTCGCTACACTTGGCTTTACTTTATGTCTTCTCGTAGTGAGGTTCTCACTATTTGTAAGTGTTTTGCTGCCATGGTTCACACTCAGTTCTCTACACCTACCCGTGTGTTCCGTGCTGATTCTGCTGGCGAGTATATCTCTAAAATGTTGCGTGGTTTTCTTGCTGAGCAGGGCAGTTCTCTTGTCCTGGTGCTCATGCTCAGAATGGCGTGGCTGAGCGCAAACATCGTCACCTTCTTGAGATAGCTCGTGCGATGATGATTGTCGCCTCTCTTCCGCCTCATTTTTGGGCTGAGGCTGTCTCTACTGCCACATATCTCATAAACATTCAACCTTCATCTGCTCTGCAGGGTGGTATTCCTTTTGAGCATCTTTTTTATCATTCTCCCGATTATTCAGCGCTTAGGTTGTTTGGTTGTGTTTGCTATGTTCTCCTGGCCCCACGAGAATGCACCAAACTGACCGCTCAGTCAATCGAGTGTTTTTCTAGGCTACAGTGATGAGCATAAGGGTCATCGCTGTTGGGATCCAGTCAGTCGTCGGATGCGTATTTCTCAGGACATGACTTTTGATGAGTCTCGTCCATTCTACCCGCGACCATCCTCCTCGACTTTTTCAATAGAGGATATCTCTTTTCTCGCGTTTCCTAAAAAACCTCCCTCTGTGCCTAGTATTCCTATTCATCGTCCTGCTGTTGCAGATCCTACGCCATCCTCTCCTACGGTTTCCTCTCCTCCCTCATCGCATGACTCTCCACCTTCATCACTGATATCTTCCCCTTCTCCACCTTCATCACCGATACCTTCCCCTTCTCCACCTTCATCATTGATACATTTCTCGTCTCAACCTCCAGTGATTCCACCTCTTCCCTCCTTTCCTTTCCATTATACTCATCGTCCACATGTTGTGGATAAATCTACTGACGTGCCATCTACTTCTGGTGCGTCGTCCTCCTCATCCCAGCCAACTTATGGTCTTCAGGCTCGGCCTCGCCCTCCCCCTGACCGCTATTCTCCTAGTCGATATGGTCTTTCGGCTGTACTTGAGCCTACCTCTTATCGCGATGCTATTGTTCATCCTGAATGGCAGTTTGCGATGGCCGAGGAGCTTGCTGCTCTTGAGCGCACCGGCACGTGGGATCTTGTTTCTCTTCCTTCCGGTGTTCGTCCCATCACTTGTAGTTGTAAGTGGGTCTACAAAGTTAAGACTCGCTCTGATGGTTCTCTTAAGCGTTACAAAGCTCGTCTTGTGGCTCGTGCCTTTCAGCAGGAGCATGGTCGTGATTACAATGAGACTTTTGCTCCTGTAGCCCATATGACCACTATCCGCACACTTCTCACTGTGGCTTCTATTCGCCATTGGTCTGTCTCTCAGCTTGATGTTAAGAATGCCTTTCCTAATGGTGAGTTGCGTGAGGAGGTTTATATGCAGCCACCACCCGGGTATTCTGTTCCTGATGGCATGGTATGCCGTCTTCGACGCTCTCTCTATGGCCTTAAGCAAGCCCCTCGTGCCTGGTTTGAGCGTTTTGCCTCTGTGGTGACCGCCGCTGGTTTTTCAGCGAGTGCTCATGATCCAGCGTTATTTGTTCACCTTTCAGCTCGTGGTTGAACTCTTCTTCTATATGTTGATGACATGATCATCACTGGCGATGACCCTGAGTACATTGCCTTTGTCAAGGCCCGTCTCAGTGAGCAGTTTCTTATGTCCGATCTTGGTCCTCTTCGTTACTTTCTTGGGATTGAGGTTTCCTCCACCTCTAATGGCTTTTTTATTTCCCAAGAAAAGTATATCCAGGATCTTCTTACTCGTGTGGCTCTTAGTGATGAGCGCATTGTTGAGACTCCTATGGAGCTCAATGTTCACCTTCGCGCTTCTGATGGTGAGCCCTTGTCTGATCCGACACGTTATCGTCATCTTGTTGGGAGTCTTGTCTATCTCGCCGTCACTCGTCCAAATATCTCCTATCCTGTCCATATCTTGAGTCAGTTTGTTTCTTCTCCCACTTCGGTACACTATAGTCACCTTCTTCGTGTTCTACGATATCTTCGTGGCACGATATCTCACTGTCTCTTCTTTCCCCGCTCCAGCTCGTTACAGCTCCAGGCCTATTCGGATGCTACGTGGGCTAGTGATCCTACGGATCGCCGTTCACTTTCTGCTTATTGTGTTTTTCTTGGTGGTTCTCTCATTGCCTGGAAGACAAAGAAACAGACTGCAGTTTCCCGTTCGAGTGCAGAGGCTGAGTTGCGAGCTATGTCTCTTCTGACGGTAGAGGTGACTTGGTTAAGATGGTTACTGGAGGATTTTGGTGTTTCTGTTACTACACCTACCACCATCTTGTCAGATAGTACTGGTGCTATCAATATTGCATGGGATCCCGTGAAAAGCATGAGCTTACCAAGCATATTGGCGTTGATGCTTCTTATGTGCGCGCTGTTGTGCAGGATCATGTTGTTGCTCTTCAGTATGTGCCTTCTGAGTTACAGCTAGCAGACTTCTTCACGAAGGCCCAGACTAGAGTGCAACATGGATTTCACCTTTCCAAACTCAGTGTTGTGGATCCACCATGAGTTTGAGGGGGGGTGTTAGTGATGTCTTTTGACCTTTTGCATTCAGTCTCTTGGCATTCTCCTGTAGCCTTTTGGCATCCTCATGTATGTGTATATATGTTGGCTTTGGCCTCCTAAATAATACAAGTTGCTATTCTCAACAATGGTTATATCCACACTCTACAGGGTCCTGGTTGTTCCTGTTCTCCTGAGCCAGTATATGTTTTCTATCATCTGATTCACACTGATTCATCATATATATCACAAAAAAATTGCACTCATTGACGGCATTCTGGATGGGTTTAGAGATCACATCAATGTTAATGTCATAGTTAAATCCTAAATGTATAAATTTGAGTGTAAGACAATCAGCTATCTCGGACAGCAGTGACATTAAGACCAGGCAGATTCGCCTGATAAATGTTGAAAGTAGTGCACGATCCAAACTACAAGTTTTGCGCTGTCTGTGCAGACCCACAGTAGTATGATCTACTAAAGAATACTAGCAAGGTAGGCCCATTTCCTAATTTTTCATCATCTGTCACTGGTTACCCTAATTTATGAATGTAAGCATTGTTGAAAACAAATAAATTGAAGGAAATGACAAGCATGATCCATGGAAATTCACTGTATCGGTAGCTAATAAGTCTAATTAAAGGGGTGATGCAATCATGGATGGGTAAATGGATATACAGTCACAAGCTAGGAACAAACTCATACCTTGAACAATGAGGAAGCCTTGAAAATCAAATCATCATCCACTGACCCACTAGAGCACATTCCTGTATTAAGAATTATCTCGGCAAAAGACTTCCGCCCTGATATTGACTGTCAAAATATCAGATGTAACAATTCTATCACAAAGTCAATCAAGAAGAATAAAAATTATAATTTTATTTTTTATAAAAAGGAAACTACACACTGCAGCTTGCGTTTCACAATACTACATATCATTTCCAAAACCCCACGTTAATTTATTTCCATTAAATGGCATCAACTCCCAACAGGAAAGACCAGTTGGTACATCAGGGCCTATTGGGCCATGCATTGTCAAGGCTACCTTTCGTTGTACAGGTAAGGTAGAAAAACAGCTACAACTCCAACATGTCCCAAATACTTCTTGATGTAGCTATCATTTTGATAAGCTCCACCAAAACAAGTAGACGCCACGCTTTTACCGCCCTTCCAAAAATGCTAACTCGTTTGGGTGAGGTGGCATACAAGCTGCAAGTCTCAGCCAGCCATCGTTAGTTCAACACGATGCTTCTAGATGCAACATCAACACTTCTGTTGATGCACCATGGGCTTGTGTTAGAGTACGTAATGGGCCTAATGGGCCTGGGCTGGCGGTATAGCCCGTTAGTCTTAGGGTTAATTAGAGATAAGGGTCGCTTGATTAGGGGTCAAGAAAGCCTTGCTGGGGAGTCAAGTAAACCTCTCTATATAAGGAGAGGAGATGTATCAATCTAATCAAGCAAGAATTAAGAAGGAAATCCCTTCCCTCTTGCCCGGCCGTGGGCAAAAAGGCCCCCGGCCGGCCCTCTTGCGCCCTCCTTCTAGTAGCCACATAACATCTAGTATCAGCTTTCCCAGATTCGATCATGTCCAGCCCTCCACCGAGTTCTTCCCACCCGCCGCCACCGCACACCTACCCGCCGCCACCAGCGTCTTCATCGGCGGTGCTGCCCCACACAGCAGGCGCGCCGGCATTGGGCGTGCTGTCGTCCTCAGGGGCGATTGCACCCTCTGCCCCAGCGCCGTCCGCCCTCGTCCTCACCCTGGAGCAGATGACAGCCGCAATCCTGGAATTACGGCAGGCTGTGGCGGGCATCAGGGCCTTCCTCGTCGGGCCCTATGCGCCCCAGCCGCATCCCCAGCAGCCACCTCCTCCGCCCCCACACCAACAGCAGCTACCCCTGCCGCCGCCGCCCTCGGACGCGACCACGGCGCCGGTCATCTCGTACCAGTATGGGATGCCCTACGACGGGACTGCGACGACCTCGTTCCCATCAGCACCGCCGCCATCCCAGGGCGTCCTCATCCAACAGATCAAATTCCCGCCGTCACCGCTTCCGGCTTGGATCGCTACCCGCCACGTGTCGGCGGCGGTGAGGCTGCAGGCTACTGCGCGCAGCTTCCTAGCGCGTCGGCGTATGCGGGAGATGCATGGTCTGCAGCTGCCGCTCCTCCCAATTGCGCTTCGCTGCGCAAAGGACCTCGATCTCGTCCGCTGCGTCGGGGATCTTGGGCATGCGGTTTTCCCCACGGGCGGCGGGCATGCTGTTTTCCCCACGGACGGCAACCTCAAAGTCTGCGACATCGGCGGTTGGGGGGCGCACCCCTCCTCGCCATTCTCCATCGCAAACCCTCCACTCTTCTTTGTGCGGTGCAGACCAACAGTCGTCCGGCGGGGAGAAGGCATGGTGTCACCGACAGGAGCGCACCATGTAGCACCACTGCTGCATTCCGCCGCCAACCGCCGCGAGGGCGCCTCTGCTGGTCGCTCTTGCGACCACTTCCAGGTGGCCATACACATGCACTCCTTTTGTCCAGATGGTGTCCATGGGATCCAGGTGGTTGTACTCGTGCACGTCGACGTGCGGATGGTGTCCACTTTATGTTTAGGGGTCTAAAATAAAGCGTCCCAGTCCATTTCAGGTTGAGAGTAATAAAACAAGCCGAGATGTAAAAGGCTTGTTTTTAGGTGTTAGGTTTGTGTTGCGTCGAGTCATGGTTATAAGTTGGTTAGGTTGCAGCTCGAGGACAAGCTGCATGTCCAGGTGGGGTGTAGTGTTAGAGTACGTAATGGGCCTAATGGGCCTGGGCTGGCGGTATAGCCCGTTAGTCTTAGGGTTAATTAGGGATAAGGATCCCTTGCTTAGGGGTCAAGAAAGCCTTGCTGGGGAGTCAAGTAAACCTCTCTATATAAGGGGAGGAGATGTATCAATCTAATCAAGCAAGAATTAAGAAGGAAATCCCTTCCCTCTTCCCCGGCCCTCTCGCACCCTCCTTCTAGTAGCCACATAACAGCTTGATTCACCAACTCCCTTGGGCATGTTTTGTGGCAGTCACGCTGAAGATGTATGGTAGGTGCTCGTTCACCAGGCTGATCTCATAGCTACTTGGGAGGATGTTGCGGAGCTCAAGCATCATTATCCCTTGTTCCAGCTCGAGATGAGCCGCTTTTGAAGGAGGGAGAAATGTCTTGGAAGACCTTCCACATGGCCACAGGATCAATAGGCTATCATCCATAGCCAGTTGCTCAGGATTAGAAATTCATATTATTTGTCTATAAAGTTAGGAATTTAAATGTTCAAGGCAAGTTAGGAAAGAGTAGACTGAGTTACTGGGCTATTTTTTTCAGATAATGGAAAATTTTATTAGCCTCATCATAGACGCATATAGCCAAAGTTTGATTGAAGAGGATCAAATTATCAATAAAAAGCAAGCCAGGATTATAATATAGTCTCTCTTTCCCCAGGATTGCAGGCCTCCTAAGCACGTGGTATGCAGCTGTGCAAATCAAGGTCTAAGGCCTAAATCCTAAGCCATAACACCTACAGATATCATGTATGATAGGTTCTGGTGAAGATGCACAAGAGAGCATTTGAGCAAGTCTGAGACAGAAATAGGGTGAAACACAATATAAAGAACAAAAGAAACTAGAAGTTGTTTATGGGCTAAGTGTCTGAGGAAGTGACTCGATCTTAAAAACAAGATTTGGTCTGTATGAAATATAATATGCTCTTTTCTTTCTAAGCATGATGATACAATTGGCGCCCAGAAAAAGATATACGCAAACCTGGTTGTGATTTTCAACGTAAGATAGCATATGATGGTTGCTGCTTATCAATACTTTCATAATCTGCAAAATGATCCAAGATAGTTATTAGACATGAAATATGATACTTCTAGTCTACATGGTGCCAATAAGATGATGCCATGCGAAGGGCTAGATAGCATGCAAACCTTGTTCATGCTCCACTCTCTCTCTGGAACATTTTCAAGATGCCACAACCACATTTCTGGAATAGAAAGATTGGCCCAGTAGTCAAATCCTAATCCGCCTTGGGTGGTTGGTTCACACAACCCAGGATAATATGTTGCCTATAAAATAAAATTAAGAAATGAAACAGAACCGCTGGTTGTCTCAACGTATATCAGTTGCTAGAATTTGCAAATATCATCCACTGAATAGTTGGTGAGAACAGTTATCCCTAGACACTGAACAAAACTATCGCCCCGTTCGGAGCCCCTCCACTCCGCCGCTCCGCTCCGGGAGCTGGCGGAGCTGTAGTTAAAAGGGATGGAGCTGTAGTCCCTCGACTCCGCAGCTCCTCGTATTTTTAGGAGCCGGCGGGTTGCCGAACAGAGCCTATATATGCCTTGTATTCTGTTTAGCTCTGTTAGACAAGACTCGATATGAGAATCACTTACTACTTAGTAGTTACTATCTAACAGGTTAGCACCACGTTCAACATGGGTAAACTACTCCCTGCATTGCAAAATATAAGGGGGCCATGCATTTCAAGATTTAAAATGTGGGTCATGTGACACAAAAGTGACATATCATTAGAAAATGCTTTTTAATACCAGCCCAATCATGTGATTTTTCATTTTTGTATCACATAGCTCACACTTTATAAGTCAGATTGTTGATCAAACTTAATTCATGGGATGTGTGAGACCTTACATTTTGCAACGGATGTGGTATATGTCCATACCAAATTGCATGCCTAAAGCCACTAACTATTTCACATGAACAAAAAATTACATGAAAGGGACAGCTAGTACAGCAGCAACTTACATCCTCTGCTATTGTTATAATATCTGGATGGAGTTCATGTAACATCTCATTTGCTAGAATTAGGTATATCAACGCATCCTTGTCAACGTATTGATTGCAATACCTATAATCAACATTGGAATGAGCATAAAGAGACTGGGGAAAGGTGACAAGTATATTACATAAACAGCAATGAGTACTGAATGAAGACATGGAGGAGACGTTCAAAAGAGCATGAAAATTGGAACATTGAATAGCACTGGCAGTTCCTCACTGCACACAGGATGACACCAAATTGATCACAAGGATATGCATTCAAGGACCAATAGAAGGCCTTCCCTTTGACTTCCATCTATGTTGTAAGTCAGTAGAACATTGATATGTGGCTTGATTTGTTTAGAATGTTTAGCCGTAGTACCAGCAGCTCCTGGATGGGGATTTGTCAATGAAAAATGGATGCAGCTGATCCTTAGCAAACAGTAACTGCCTATAAATATGCTCCAGCTTCTCCCACACACAACGGGGCACTTTCCTGTTTTGTGATCTTGCTATGTGGCTATAATTGGTTTCAAGCAAGCAGATAACTCCAGCGAAGTAGGAAATATAGATGGGAACAGGGGAACCACACCAAAAGAAGGTATCATCAATGTTCTCCAATTCAGTTTTACAGGTTTGACATGCTGAGAGTTAACCTAAATCAGATTATATTTAACCTAGGCATAATTCTGGATACAGTTATATGTTATCCAATAGTTGTCACTTGTCAGCATCAGGATCCACGGCTTGACAAGGTTGTCCTCATGTTGACAGGATCAAGATCATAGGATTAATGCTAAGATCACCATAATCTCGGTTCTGAGGAATTGAGCGTTGGTGGGAGGTGTGACTGTACACCCCTTATCGTGAGGTTTGGATCCTCGAATTACAGCCCCATTCTTCTTCTTTGAAGAGAATATAGCTAGATCCTCATAGATATCCATGACTCAGAATAAATTAAATATCTAGAACCTTGTTTTATAGTGTTCTGCTTAACTTTGATGCTATATACGACCAGGGTCAGAACGACCACATGTCATTGTAGGCCAGAGAACAATGTTCTCACAACATTGTCTTACCACACAAATACAATTACAGATGTTGATACAAGCAAACGAGTAGAATAGAGAAATAGTAGCAGAGTGAGAACAGAAAATGCAATATTAGTTGGCAGTTGAACTGTCCCCAAAACATGCTAGTACGGAGTGTAGATCCTCCCAGTGCCAGATCTATATTTGATGGATAAATGAGTGTGTCCCATTTCCGTCCAATTGAGAACAATTCAGTAAAATATAATACAAGACGGCCAAATAATGTTGACTGTAAACAGTAGTTAACGCTTACTCTTCTATGGCACCAGTAAATGTAGAAAAACCATTGTGAGTATATAACATAGAAGAGAGTGAGTGAAACTGGAATCCATCGATCTTGTATTCAGTGACCCACCTAACAAGTAAGAGATCCATAAGTGCCTGGGTAGATAGGAAACCGAAGAACAAAGAATAGAGTATGAACAGAGCTTTCACTATTTTACCAACTTAAATTAGACAACAGGAAGTGCAGAACATCAACATCATCATATTTGAACATTCTAGTGCCCCAGTATTTGTGATGCCCTCTTTTCCCTGACAAGGATACATTACAACAAACATGTTGAAGTAGCAAAGAGCCAAAGAAGCACACAAGTACCTCGGACAAAGAAATGAAATAGAGTATGTAAAATATTCAAAGTGCACAACTGAAAAAAAAAGATGTTGTTATTAAAGTCTTCCAAATCTATTATTAGCATGATTCCACGTGAACACCAACAAAACTTTAAGAAGTAAAAAAAAGTTGTATTACCGCTGTGGAAGTAACAATCGTTAGAGCCATCAAAAAGGGATAAGCCAACCATTTCGTCCGCTGATGCATACGAGTGGACAATATCAATAAGAACCAGTAAACCAAGACCTGAGCAAAGAAAAGATGATATGTTAATCGGTGTTTCACTCATTCTTAACATTGAATGGTAAAACAATGTATGCAATCTCAAAACTTGCTAGAGATGTCACTTAAGTTCCAAATTTACATGCACAAGGAAACATGATGGAGGAAAAACACTAGGAAGATGGCCGGCCAGCAGTATAAAAAAAACTTCTATTGTAAAAACACTTCTCAACTACCACGCGTAAATGACATCTTATAAAAGCAAGGAAAATGGAGAATGGCAAATGGACAACAAAAACGTTCTACTAAGAGGCAATATTACAGGACTTCGACTTAAATGTATCCCATATTCGCCATCTGGGCCAGAATATGATCTACAGAGACAAATAAAAAGAAAAGAGAATGTGTTATAAGAGGAGTATTCTGTTCTGTGTATACTCCTCTCCTATGCTTAGTGTTGTTGTCAGAATAAATGCTGCCATGTTTTATAGGAAAAAAGTGTGCCTGTCACAAATAACACAAGTGGTACTGCAAGTTGAGCTAATGTGCACATTGTGTTTTCACTTTTTGGCCTCCTCTATAATTATGTGATCAACATGCACCTACCTATTTTATCATTTTATACCTCATAATTGAACAAATGAACACTATAAATGTCTAGGTATATTAAACTTGGCTTCTTATGTGTCTGTGTATTTCACATGTGCGATTAGAATAATAATGATCTTGAGAAGCAGACCGTGTGCCTCGTCTACTAGTTTCTTGAAGTCATCTGGGGTGCCAAATCTGCTACTGACTGCAAAATAATTTGTGACCTGCAGTTACAATGCACTTGATCACACACAGACAGAGAGAGAAAATTAACACAATGAAGTGACCACTGCTATCATCTATAACAAATGGAGCAATCATTAAAATTAAAACATCTGGTAATAACTCTACAAATGAAGAAAATAATGCCATTTGCAATTAGTTTAACAATATCAATTACTCCAGCATCAACAAAATATTCATTACTTCATATATCCTCAAACTCAAAGGAAAGCTAGCTGCATACTTGAACATTAGGCAATCTTCTAGTTTTTATAGTAGCTTCTTTAAACTGCTAAAAATTACAATGAAACCATCTGGTATCTCAGCTTAAGTCTAATATAAAACATTCCATATGTGCACACTTGTGACTTGAAACAATGTGGGACAATATAAGTTTTTTCTTAGAAATGGAAGCTTTTATTACCCCCGGCCTCTGCATCATAGATGCATGCAGCCATAAAGATTAAGCAAGCAAGGAGAAAAGGTTCACTTTGGAGGTTGTGAGTTTCGACGATGATCAACCAATACTGAGATTCATGGTAGTTGACAATGGGCTGTCTAAACATATTGTAAGTTCAAAATTGGAGGTTCGTCAAGTACTTCTTCACAATTCTAAAACGACACTATCATGGTCAATTCTGGATGAATCAGAAAGGCTTCAAATGTTAAAACTACAAATCACTGTCATTTTTATTCTGCATGGCAATCTAACATTAATAATGAGCAGTTTAACTCAAAAAAACAAAATTCTTATTGATCGATACTAATTATATCATCATAGTGTCACCTTATAGCCAACGGAGGAGTAATCCTTGTGCTCCAGGACTCCAATTATTTGAACAGCATTATATCCAGCATTTTTTATGTGAGGTAGTACCTAATGGAGATGAAGTTAGAGTAGCAAAATTAGAGAGTGGCGTTTTGGCACATGGGAGCGTTCGCTCCTAGTTTCTAAAATGCATTTTAAACATATTTTGAAATGTCAAAAAATTCCAAACAAAAATTTGGCGCGTACATCTCGATATTGTACATGCTCACAAAGTTGTTTCACGAAAATCCGACAACTTATGTGTCACGTGTGAAAAAGACAAAATCCGGTATTAAAAAATGCTTTTCACAAGATATCCTTTTGTCTATTTTACACAAGCCACAAAAAATGTTGGTTTCCTTCGAAACTTGACGTGCACACATATAATGTCAAGATGTATGCGTCAAATTTTTGTTTGGAATTTTTTTCATATTTTTCTCGCATGCAGGAGCGCGCGCTCCCAGGAGCACCAACGGATTTCCGAGTGAAGTTACCACTAAAACAGACAAAACAAGGAGTGGGAAATACGTTGGATGTGAACTCTTGAAACGATGATATCTTTTGCTCAGATCCACTTATTCCAACATGACATTCATATATCCTAAGTGAACCTTTGACTTTCGGTCGTCCAAATCTCCATTTGTAAATTTCTTCTGGAGGAGGCTCCCAATGTACTGCATAGGATTGCATCCCCTCTGCGTCAACAAAAAAGAAAAAAAAATGAAGAGATTTAATCAGCATCAATAAGTTATGCATAAAAGAAGCAAAGCAGCATGTTAGATAAGTAAGACCATGTTAACAAGATAATCCAAAATTGTCATTGCGAAATAGCAGTAATGCACACACAAAGTACAACAGCTATTTGAAGTGAATTCATGAACATTACAACTCAAACAGAAACCTATGCAAAGAGATAGGGAAGATGTCGGCTCCATTATAATGTCAGTGTGTCATAATTATCCCTGGGAGTCCCATGAAAATAAGCAATAATGAGCTTAATGTTCTATGTTCGCTAGGACTCTCAACCGCCTCTCAACCGCTACCAGTCCTTGGACAGATGTCCAAGTTTTTACTGAACTCCTATCCCACCTCCTCCAACACCAGTGCGAAAGGGAAGAAGAAAACAGAAGGAGAGAAAATAGAACCTTAAATCATAATAACCTAGATTCACTCTCCAAGATACTAAAACAGACTATTTCTTTCTGGCTAGCACCCTTGTACTGCATCGGGTTTTTTTTCCTCTCAGGACCAACCATGAAGCAAAAGGTTATGGCCTAGCAACCAATCCAGAACCTAGCTTGATGTGCACTGTTACTGTAAATAATTTTGCAATAGATTAATAAGTTCCAATATGATGAGAAGCAGTGACAATGGAGGCATCATCATCACAGAGATAAGTAGGAATGAACCTGGAAGAACATAAGTTGCCCAAGCAGGCACGCGTTCTAAAGCACCATCAGAAGTATTAAAATAAATCCTGTACTTGTCTTTATGAGAAATCGCTGGAACATATTTCTCTATCCAGGCTTTTCTTCCTTTCCTCATTTCAACCCAGTAAGCAAGAGGAGTTGCCTTTGCTTGAAACTTTTCAAACGATGCTCGATCAGTTACAACATTGAAAATGTCAAACTCTTGCCCAGTATCAATGATATCGTAGGAAGGCGATGAACTGGATGACTCATCCTTTTGTGTGGCTTTCCAGTTTTTATATCTGGTTTCAGCATCAGGTATTTCACCTAGCTCTTCTTCTGTCTGCGGACCATTTGGGCCAAACATCTGCTCGTATAGCTTAGCAACTGTCTCCCACCGAGACTTGCGTGACGTAACTTCTCCAGGTTCCCAATACTCTTCATTCATTCTACGGATTAAATCTTTAGCATCAACACCATTGTCGCCTTTATCATAATCATCCACATAATTGTACTCCTGAAAAAAGTATTCATCTGGTTCTTGCCCTTCTCTGAGCTTATCTTCAAGTATCACAAACCAATACCCGAAATCATCATGTCCCAAATGGCCTTCTCGTGCACAGTTTTCAGTTGCCGACCACTGATTAAAATCACCAATCAGAGAACAATACCGAGCACCTACATGACAATCCTCCTTTCAATAATTGAATGTAACAAATGATCAATCTAATGCTTAAGCACAGAAACTTATACCAAAGAGGCTGTAGTAATAATACCCAAATACTCCCTCCATTCCTAAATATTTGTCATTCTAGAGATTTCAACAAGTGACTACATACGGAGCAAAATGAGTGAATCTACACTTTAAAATATGTCTATATACATCCGTATGTGGTAGTCCATTTAAAATCTCTAAAAAGACAAATATTTAGGAACGGAGGGAGTATATAGTAGTCAGAAATCACAAAGTAGCATCTCAATAATCAATTAAAATGACAAGTTCAAAGTGGCTGACATAACATGTTCAGCTGAAAATGAAATAAGGTACATAGAGAAAAATGTAGGGACCAAAAGAAAACTGACTTATTGAAACAGCAGGGTTACAACAGCCAAGAACTATAATTACAAACTATATAAATTATTACTTTAATGAGCACTTCAAGCTGTCTATAAGAATATAAAAACCAGAAAGGTGGCATTTTAAGGATATTTCCAGCTGCTCATTAACAAGAAAAAATGTTATTCCATTGATTTAATGGTGGATGTGTATTCTTGCAGAATTGTAGAAAATCAAAATAATAGGACCGCGTTAACTGGCGAACGTTCGCCGGGGAGGGTGGCACATGCGAACGATTTCGTGGCAGTTTTAGTTGCGAGGAAGCGGTGAGGGGTGGCATTTTCTTTAGGCGACATGGCAGTTTCTTCCCGAGAAGGCAATTTTCATTTAAAAACTGCCGTCGTTTGATCTCGCCTGACAACTAAAACTGCCATCAAATGGCGTTCGCTTGCCACCCCCCTCCCAGCTGACGTTCGCTGGGTAACATTACCGAAATACTATGGGATAAATGAGGGCCCTTGAGTGTTGAAGCTAATCGAGCAGGTCTAAGTCTAACTGCTGGAAACATAAGGGCGGCAAACTTTGCTATGCGTACCGTTTATCCTTAACATCTCCTGAAACTATGAATCTATATTCTATTTTAAATTATCATATTTGACCTAATTGACCACATATCAGAACCTACTAATTCAATCTTAGTCACACCCAAAAATGAACAATACCTGGTGCCCAGTCCATGAAATCCACACGATGCTGCCGATGGCGGTGCATTCCCAATAACTCATACCTGCCAGGAAAACACAAACAGACCAGCATCACCCCCAAAGATCCCGAGCAGAATCAAAAACACTAAATCGAGAAGATGGTGGCAAACTTACCCAGAGGACCCCTCTTTTAGATCAATAAACCGAGAGTACAGCTCCCATCTGCGGTCCTTCAAAGCCTTGTGCCTGACAACAACAATGCAATAAGCAAACAAGCGATTGCTCCCTACCTACTAGTGAACGCTAAGCCAAAACCATACTATTTGCGTATCATATCCATCAAAAACCTCAATCAATTCCTGCCTCTGGTGTCCCGCAATGAGTGAACAAAGTTCGATAACGAGGCTGAGCCGGGGTTTGCAGGAAGACGATTCGGGTGCCCATTCCCCCTACCATACCAGAGTACCAGACGGTGGGCGAACGTACCGGTCGCGAAGGAACTGGGCGAATGCGCGGTCGGAGACGCCAGTCTTGACGAGGAAGCCCACGGGGTCCACGGCGCTGCCGCTGCCGGGCCGCTGCTCCGTTCGTTGCTTCCGCTGCCGAGGCCTCGGCGAGCGCTCGCGAGGCCCGGAGGAGGATGAAGACGAGGAAGAGGGGGAGGAGGAGCAGCGGCAGCTCTGCCGGCGGCGGAGGCGGGGGGCACGGCAGCTGGTTAGGGGGTGTGCGCTGCCAGCGAGAGGCGAGCGGCAGTGGCGGGCGGCGACGAGCGGAGGAGGAGGTTGTGGGGCTAGGAGGAACAGAGGGCAAGACGCCATTCCGGTGGGCTTGGTGCTGGTGTAGGTGTGTGGTATGGTATGGTGCGCCGGCGACGGTGAACAGGGGGGAGCCGCGCCGGCCGGTGGAGCGGGGGGAGGAAGCGAGGCGGAATGGGGGGTTTTGGAGAGGGATAAGCTCGGCACTTCGGGAAGCTTCTCAAAAAAAATTCTTTTTTTCTTGTTTTAAAAAGGTCTTGTTTCTTTCTTTCTCATTTTGCATCCATCTTTTCACTTGATATTCTTATATATTCTCTTTGACTATTACTTATAACTTGTCAAATAATCACTAATAATTGTAATTGTAAATTTGCATAAATCTCCTTGTTTTGTTAAGTTATTGTAGAAATGGGCCTAAAAGCAATGAAATTAGGGCATAAGGTACAAGATCTACAAATCGAGAGGATTGCTGCCATTAAAGAAACTTGATGGCAGCTTCAGCTCAGGATAGCCGAACACCGGTATGAGTGTGGCCGTTTGTATCGCCCCTCATACAAGCGACAACAGGCTCAGGGTATCAAAATGGTCCATATTCGTGAAGGGCCCCTGATCCATTTTGAAATATTGCGCCTTCGAGACCCTAGTCCAAGGCTGCAACTATATAAAGAAGGATGACTCTAAGCCAGGGCTCACTTTGACATATTTTCACTCTTTGTCAAATTCACCTATTCATCGTATCGCCCGCAACCATCATCTCCACCATAGCCATAGTTTCATCTTGTACTCTTGATTTCCTCGTGGTCGACAAGTTTATAAGACAGTTTAATCATTCATTTAATAAAACTTTTACAATATCTTTTGTTTGCGATCTGGTCACGATATGTGAGTAGGCCTCACAGGCTAAGGGCGGAGGCGTAGCCTCACAGGTCACAGCCCACAGACGTGCTTCAGACAAATCCATGCTATGACTATATTTTCTTTGTGCAACATTTAGTCGTTTCGTCTCTTCTCAATCCTAGCACTCACTTGTACTAACGTGCCAAAGGTCAAGCAAAGGAAAGGTAGATTGCAGGGAGGCTTAGAGAACTACAACGAAGACTGATGACAATAAGGATTAGTAGGGCAGTTTGAGCCAAATCCTTAGGGATAAATAATGTAGTCAAAGAACATTAAGGCATTGGCCTGGTTCTCCTTAACCACTAGGGTAACCCCACGAGGCGGGATATGATCAAGGTAGGACAGTTTAATTCTCGACTCGGCGGCAATCAGTCATGGTACCCCTTGGACACATCGCCCACTTATCGGCTCACATGCATGGTGCCTTATTTTATGTATCATACCACTATTAGTTATCTATTTTATGATCCCAGGCATGTGTACAATGTTGCATGTGAAACTCTTTGCATTGCCATATTTTCTAGATATTGTATACAACTTTCTCCCATTTTTGTAGTAGCTTTGCGTTGCTAAGACTCCCAACATGATCTAGAAACAAAGAAGAAATGAGACACTAAGGACTTGCTAAACGTCCATTGCCAATTTTATACTCCACGTGGTTCGATAAACGTAGGGTCTCTAGGTAAAAAGGCATGATATTGCAAGGATACTATTGAGGTAACCAATCATTATGGGAGCAACAAGTATCGATGTTGATGACAAAGGCAACAATCCCCTCTCTGCTAGAGTACCGAACACATGATTTCAGACTGGATAGTATCTAAGCGTGAAGTGGTGGCTGTCGGGGATATACCCCGCGGTATGACCCGGCCGGATATATGACCCGGCCGGACTTGATGTTTCATTGGTAACTGGCGACTCACGTGTCCGGCGGCTCACTGGTGTGACGACTCACGAGCTTGAAGACTCATGGGTGACCCGGCGGGTGCTTCAGACGGACGACAAGGCCCAAGGCCCAGTATGCCGGTTCATATAAAGGTGGGCCGGCTTAAGAGGAAAGGGATGACGAATATTTCTTTTACGAGGAAGCAAGACCCGGACTTGTATTCAACTTGTAAGAAAAGATAGACTAGTCCTAGTCCTACTAGGACTCCACATGTAACCCGCCCCTCTAACTTATATAAGGAGGGGCAGGGCTCCCCAAAGAGGGACAGGTAACAAGAACAATCCCTAGGGCTAGACACAAAGAGCCGGCTTACCGGCGACTCTCTCATGATCATAATGAGACATAGCCACAAACAGTATGTAGGGTTATTATCGGATGATGTTTCCCGGGGCCCGAAGCTGTCTAAACCCTTGTCTGCGTGTTGATCCGCCCTGCGTCTCTCGTCCCAATCAACCCCTCTCAAGCTACCACATAGATGCGTTGGCCTCGCGACTAAGTCGTGACACAAAAGGACATCTGACGTGTTAATTCTACGACAGTTGGCGCCCACCGTGGGGCTCACGCACGGTGGTGTTGAGTTCTTGGAGGGATCTTTCCAGGGTTACCAGAAGCTCACGATTGTTCAGATAAAGAAAATATCTGCGTCAGCTTCAAGTTCATCAGTTTAGATTTATAATCTATGAGATTGGAGTTTAAGAAAAAATAGGGTTAAGATATTCGCATCTGCCGCCGCCATCCGATGATCTGCCGAAACTGACAGTCGTTAAATACCAGAGAAAGCAAAGACGGCCAATTTCTACAGCATCTAGTATTGGCTGGACACGTAAGGCGCTAAGACCAAGAAGGACCGTTCCGATGAAGAATCCAGCAAAATCGTCGAGTTGACGAGACCGACAAGCAGTCTAATCCAAAACCGGATCGATTTCTTGGGATGCCATCGCGCGTCGCTGTTATTATGAGGCGGTCTGTTACTAGTACTACTTCCTGGTCGTACTACGGTAGAAATCACATATCCGACCTCAGGCAGAAATCAAATCACAAACTGACCTGGTCACGAAAAAATTTCACTCTGCTGACCCTTTGGTGTGGCGCCCGACAGCCGGGCGCCGCACCCTACTGTGCAGCGCCCTTCCCTTAGGTGTCGCACATCCTGTCAGCATGGCAGCCCTGGTCCAGTTGCGGCCCCACACGCACCTGTGCAGCGCCTAAGAGCTAGGCGTCACACACCTGTAATGTGCAGCGCCTAGCTCTTGGGCGCTGCACAGTCTGTGTTCCACTTGGGCTGGCCCCACCCTCTCTCCCCTCCCACCCCCACCCCACACACCCCCACCCGACCCAAACCCTTAGACTTGCGGCCCTCCTCTCTTCCCCTCTCCCCCCCTCTCAAATCCTTCTCAAATCTTGCAAATCCGGAGTATTTGACCGTGGATTTCGAAGCCAACCCCTCCCTTAAGGTAATCTCCTTCGATCCCCTCGTTTTCATCCATGGGAATTGTCACATTTGCTCAAATCTTGCTAGTTTGGGGAAACCCTAGATTTTGATAGGATTTGGAAATTTGTGTTGAATGATGTTATATTTCTTTGCTAATTTGGGTTGTTTAGGCTTCCATAGTATGCTAGGGTTAGGGTTATGTGTGTTTGATGTTGGTGTTAGGGTTATGTTGGTGTTAGGGTTGTGGTTATTGTTATGTGGGGGTTAGGGTTATTAATTCATATATATGTTAGGGCATATGTGTGCAAATATTTTTCTTAAGTATTTACTTGATATATGTGTGTTTTTGATTATTGTAGGGATGTGGAGAACATGTGTTTATGTTCATCATGTGGATAAAGAGGCCTTTTTGAAAGGCAATGTTGAGACGGACCCAGATGAGCTTGACATGGTGTTTGAGAGTAGTCCTAGCTATGCGGAGCTTTTGAAACAAGTGAGGAAAGATTTGAATTGGATGGACCCAAGTGACGTTGTTGAGTTCGAGGGAAGGCATAATGTTGGTTTAGGAATGCACATCCGTTGGAAGACAATGCGTGTGAACTCCGAGCAACGTTGGGTTGCATACAAGGAGACGGTTGCCGAATCTCTAGACAAGGCTCTTGAGTTATTTGCCTCCAAGAAGGTTGAGTCTACTTTGAATTTAGACTTGAACCGGAACCCCTCCCCGTTGGTTGCTAGCACTCCCCCACCCATGAACCAAGATCAAATGAGTGAACCTCAATTCACGCAACAAGATTGGCCAACATTGAGCCCGACTCCAAACAACCAAAATGAAGGTTTTGAAGAGGAGAATGATGAGTACGAGGAGGTTCAAGCTTCTGCAAAAAACAAGTAATGACAAATCTTAGGGCATGTAAATTTCAACTAAAGGCAAATTTGCAAAATATTTAGATTACTCATTATTACCTTATCCTTCTCGCGCATCATGTAGGCCTGGTGTTGCACGTCGTAGACATCGTCCAGAAGCCAAACCATCCTTACAATTTCAAACAATAAACATATAAGAGTTCATCTTCATCTCAAATATCGGTATACACTAAACATATAACATGTGTTCAACTACAAGAATCTCAACATCTCCTTCTCACACAATGAATATGTCATATGTGTTCAAATAAACTAAACATCTAATATTTCAAATAAACTCAACATCTAATATTTGAAATAAACTGAACATCTAATATATATCTAAACAAACTTCTCATATATGTCTACAAAAATCAACATCTCATAGTTATCTATAAAAATAGGCATCTCATATATATCTAAAAAAACTAAACAATCTAGGGTTTCAACAACAAGAATCATATATTGTGAACTAATAAATAACACTACGGTACTACCAATATGAATACACATCCTAAATCGAGCAAACCAAACAAATCAAGGGTTCCATCAAATCTTGGACAAATCTCTAGAATGGCAACAAATTTACAGAGCAAAAGAAAGAGAAGGGAAGAGTTTACCTAGTAGGATGGATTGGGGATCGAATCCACGGATCAAATCTTCAGATCTGAGAGGGATGTGGGGGGGTTAGATGGGGGCGCCGCCGCCGCCGCTGCTCTCTGTCCAGAGAGCGGAGAGATGAAGAACTGCCTGGTCGGGCTGGGGCGGCCGCGCTTAAGTCACTGTGCAGCGCCCAAGGGCTAGGCGCTGCACGTCAAAGTGTGGCGCCTAGCTCTTAGGCGCTGCACAGGTGCGTGTGGGGCCGCAACTGGATCAGGGCTGCCACGCTGGCAGGATGTGCGACGCCTAAGGGAAGGGCGCTGCATAGTAGGGTGCGGCGCCCAGCTGTCGGGCGCCACACCAAAGGGTCAACAGAGTGAAATTTTTTCCTGAACAGGTCAGTTTGTGATTTGATTTCTGCCTCAGGTCAAATCTGTGATTTCTGCCTCGTACTACTACTCCACATCATCACAAAAGGACAAGAGGATCTGTGCTTCCCACATGGCCCACGGCGTGGACGTGTGACTTGTCCACTCCAAGCTCCAGCGGCACTCAGACACCAAAGTACGACTCCAAGTGTGGCTATAAGTTAAACAATACTTTTGACGATAGTCAAATCACTTCAGCAATTGAGGAGGAATCATCAGACAGTAAGTACTCCAGTGGAATCAAAAGGAAAAATCCATACGTACCCACGGGAGCCTAGTAGCTCAAACTCTGCCTGCAACACGGGGTTTGACCCGCCTAGGGACGGGTCACCGTGTCATCTTGCTGGCCTCCCTATCAACATCCGAAAAATACCAGGTGCTATTTATCCTATTTATATTTAAGCACATATTAATTCGTCCGAGTAAAATTGTTTTGCCCTGTGTCTTACATGCAGGAGAATTATTCATTACAAAGTGGCGTTATACCACGGAGACGAAGGCGTGCCAACATTATTCGGCACAGGTAGTCGTCCTTATTCAACGGACTCCCGCACCGGCTTACAATGCCGTGGCCGACTTGCCCGTCTGCACCGGTTTACAACACGGAGGACAACTTGCTCATCGCACCGGCTTACAACGCCACAACTGACTCATCTGTCCGAGCCGTCTTTGATGCTGCGGTCGTTTTACTGTCCGCCCTGCGGTCTGGCCTATTCAACGTGCCGGGATGACTAACGGACAGCGGACCATTATTCATTAAAAAAAGGTGTCGCATAAGGGGTGCGCGCCAACGTCACGTTTGCACTACTACTTGTTCATGACGTGATGCTCGATGGATACATACCTTAATCAACATCCTTGCCGCTTTGAGACGCCGGGGTTATATTAAGTCACCGGTCTGTCTGACCCGCCCCTGACGCGGCATACAGATCATCTGTCATTCACAAAAATCAGGTGATATCTATCTGAACTTATTTATTTAAACACTTATTGTTTTTTTGTCAAAAGAACGATTACTCTGCCCTGTAAACATTTTTACACATGACAATTGTTTATGCTATTATGTCGTGGATGCATGTTCGGCTGTGCCGCACAACTTCACGAACATGTGTGTTGTGGTCTATTTGCATCAACACGTCGGCCGACTTGCCCGTCCGCGCCGCCTTATGACGCCATGGACGACTCGCCCGTCCGCTCTCGCGGCCGGTTCAGGAGTCTGCACCGGCTTAATTGGAACACAGACAAATCTCCTGAGATGTCTTCCGAACTCCGGAATGATTGAATGGCGAGAGGCAAACGAGTAAGGAGAACACTTGATCCCATGAAAAGAATGTGATCAACCCGAAAAAAACTTGAATTGAGCCCACCGGAAAAGAGATGAAGAATGTCAAACAAAAGAGAATTCACCGGTTGAAACAATTAACGAAAGACTGAAGAGGCTCCGCACGAATGAAATTGATGCTCGAAATAGACTTAGGCTCCGGGAAGAAAAAAGGTGGGAGGGCGGGAAACAAAGGCACCTGGAAGGGAGAACTGACGAATATCTTGAAGAGAAAACACCGGTTGAAAGAAAGCAAAGGCTTCGCACGAGTAGGATGGATACTCAATTATGGACTCCGGCTCCGAGAATAAAAAGGGGTGGGTGGGTGGGAAAAAGAAAACAACTGAGGATTGAACTTGGCAACGATGAAGAGGCTCGAGTCAACTTGACGAGAAATGCACCGGATGAAAAGAGCTGAGAACCAACGATCGGAAAACCAACCACGTGATCCTAAAAAAAATTGAAGGGGAAGAGGAGTAATTCAAAACACCTACGTCAAGATTCCTGACCAGAGCGACGAAGGGGCTGAGGAGTAAAAAGAATTCCTACTCTCCGATATAATTAGACTCCGAAAACAGTTTTCTTCTAGACTCGACAACGGCCAACTACACGATCAATCAAGGGGCTCCTATCGTCGGTCGAGGCTCTGATACCAACTTGTCACGCCCAATATGCGACCCTATCCTAAAGGAACTCGAAGGTCCCACCAAGGATAGAAGCGCATATTGGAGACGCTTTTGCAAGGTGGATATCATTACATTGTACCATTACATAATAGTTGGAGATACATAGAAGAGGCAAACAATGCCACATGAATACAACATCACAATACATAAGAGAAACATCCGACTATGGGTTAAACACAAACAGAAACTCGAACGACATCGACCCTGCTAGCCCAGGCTGCCGACCTGGAACCTATCCCCTGATCGAAGAAGAAGCAGAAGAAGAACTCCAAAACAATTAAACATCGCTCTCGCATCAAGATCATCGCAAAACCTGTACCTGCAACTGTTGTTGTAGTAATCTGTGAGCCACGAGGACTCAGCAATCCCATAACCATGGGTATCAAGACTAGCAAAGCTTAAAGGGTATGGAAAGGATAAGTGGTGAGGTTGCAGCAGCGACTAAGCATATATGGTAGCTAACATACGCAAATAAGAGCGAGAAGAGAAGCAAACGGAATGGTCGTGAAGCTAACAATGATCAAGAAGTGATCCTGAAACTACTTACGTCAAACATAACCCAAAACCGTGTTCACTTCCCGGACTCCGCCGAAAAGAGACCATCACGGCTCCACACACGGTTGATGCGTTTTAATTAAATCAAGTGTCAAGTTCTCTACAACCGGATATTAACAAATTCCCATCTGCCACATAACCGCGGGCACGGCTCTCAAAAGTTTATACCCTACAGGGGTGTCCCAACTTAGCCCATCACAAGCCCTCACGGACAACGAAGGATATTCCTTCTCCCAGGAAGACCCGATCAGTCTCAGAATCCCGCTTTACAAGGCATTTCGACAATGGTAAAACAAGACCAGCAAAGCCGCCTGAATGTGCCGACAAATCCCGATAGGAGCTGCACATATCTCGTTCTCAGGGCACATCGGATTGTCCAAGCTTCCGGTAGGCCAGCCTAGAGTTGCCCCTGGTGGCCACCAGCGACTGACAGGTTGGACCAACACTCACGACGAGCACTAGCCCGGGGGGTAAAAATAAGATCACCCTCGGGCTCTGGAAACCCAAGGGAAAAAGGCTTAGGTGGGGCAAATGGTAAAACCAAGGTTGGGCCTTGCTGGAGGAGTTTTATTCAAAGCAAACTGTCAAGGGGGTCCCATAAATCACCCAACCGCGTAAGGAACGCAAAATCAAGGAACATAACACCGGTATGACGGAAACTAGGGCGGCAAGAGTGGAACAAAACACCAGGCATAAGGCCGAGCCTTCCACCCTTTACCAAGTATATAGGTGCATTAATTAAATAAGAGATATTGTGATATCCAAACATAATACTGTCCATCATGGAGCAATCTTCAACTTCACCTGCAACTAACAATGCTATAAGAGAGGCTGAGCAAAGCGGTAACATAGCCAAACAACGGTTTGCTAGGAAGGGTGAAAAGGTTAGAGGCTGACATGGCAATTTGGGAGGCTTGAAGAGCAAGTGATAGGTAGCGCAACATAGCGATAGAACGAAACAACTAGCATAGCAATGATAGTAGTGAGATCCAGGGTGACGGTCATCTTGCCTGAAATCCCGCTAGGAAGAAGAACGAGTCCATGAAGAAGACGAACGGGCGAAGACGAACCAAGCGTAGTTGAACAAATCCTCACGATCGCAACAAAATAGGAACTATCGAGAAGAAGCACAACCGGAAAGAAGCAAACAACAAGGTAAACACACAACACATGAACATGACATGATGCACAACCAATCATGATGCATGACAAAGGCTACATGAAGCTACTCATGGCAAGAGATGATGCATACAAGAGCAACACATCAAAGCAAGTTTAAATGAGGCCGGAAACAACATATAACCAATCCGGTAAGTCCTCATATGCAAATTTCAAAATTGGTCCAGATCTGAATAAATCTTAGGTTCAAGTTGTTAAACAGAAAGTTAAGATGCACAACGATGATCTACATGAAATTCTAGTCAAGTTACATATAAAGTTCATTTAGTTCGGAGCTACGGCCTAGAAGATATGAGCAAACCAAGTTAAACATGGCATTGATGCAAAATGCATTCAAACATCAAGCAAACACTCTCAAAACAAGGATTCAACATGACAAGATGAAACTACATGCAAATCTAAGCAAGTTTCATATAGAACATGCTTAAAATGGAGCAACGGTGCAACACATACACTCCAAACAAGATATAACAACAATCTGTCCAAAACAGCAACTAGGCATCTCACAAGCATCAAAACAATATGCTACAGCACCCCAACATGAAAACAAAAGGCATGGACATGATGCAAGAAGCAAAAATGACAAGGCACTCAACATGATCATGGCATAAACATATAGGAATGAAATATGCAAAAATAATTATGATAATTTAACAAACATAATAAACACACGTCAACAACTAAAATAAATGGAAGGGCAACTGAAGCGTCGGTCTCGAGGCGTTATAGCCGACTCCCCCCTTTCCTTCTCTCCCCAAGGGTTGCGGCCTTAGGAGGGGCGCGTCAGCCCCTTGTGGGCTAGTGTGTTCCCCCCTTTGGCCCATATGGCCCATTAACCTCCCGGGGGTTCCCGAAACCCCTTCGAGTGATTCGATGACTACCTGGTACCTCCCGAAACTCTTTCGGTGTCCAAATAGTATCGTCCTATATATCAATCATTACATATGGACCATTCCGGAGCTCCTCATCATGTCTGTGATCTCATCCGTGACGCTGAACAACATTCTGTCACCAAATCACATAACTCATACAACACTATATCGTTAACGAACGTTAAGCGTGCGGACCCTACGGGTTCGAGAACTATGTAGACATGACCGAGACACCTCTCCGGTTAATAACCAATAGTGGAACCTGAATGCCCATATTGGTTCCAACATTTTCTACGAAAATCTTTATCGGTCGAACCTCATGACAACATCCATAATTCACTTTGTCTATTGGTATGTTACTTGCCTGAGATTCAATCATCGGTATCTTCATACCTAGTTCAATCTCGTTACTTGCAAGTCTCTTTACTCGTTACGTAATACATCATCTTGTAAGTAACTCCTTAGTTACTTTGCTTGCAAGATTCTTGTGATGTGTATTACTGAGAGGGCCCAAAGATACCTCTCTGATACACGGAGTGACAAATCCTAATCTCTATCTATGCCAACTCAACAAACACCTTCAGAGATACCTGTAGAGCATCTTTATGATCACCCAATTATGTTGCGATGTTTGATAGCACACAAGGTATTCCTCTGGTATCCGGGAGTTGCATGATCTCATAGCCGAAGGAATATGTATTTTACATTAAGAAAGCAATAGCAATAAACTGAACGATCATATGCTAAGCTAACAGATGGGTCTTGTCCATCACATCATTCCTAATGATGTGATCCTGTTATCAAGTGACGACACATGTCTATGGTTAGGAAACCTTAACCATATTTGATCAACGAGCTAGTCTAGTAGAGGCTTACTAGGGACACGGTATTTGTTTATGTATCCACACATGTATTTAAGTTTTCGATCAATACAATTCTAGAATGAATAATAAACCTTTATCATGAATAAGGAAATATAATAATAATAACTTTATTATTGCCTCTAGGGAATATTTCCATCAATCTCCCACTTGCACTAGAGTCAATAATGTAGATTACATTGTAATGAATCTAACACCCATGGAGTTTTGGTGTTGATCATGTTTTTCTCGCGGAAGAGGCTTAGTCAACGGGTCCGCTACATTCAGATCAGTACGTATTTTGCAAACCTCCATGTCTCCATCCTTGACCTTTTCACAAATGGAGTTGGCACGTCTCTTGATGTGTTTGGTTCTCTTGTGAAACCTGGATTCCTCCGCTAAGGCAATTGCTACAGTATGGTCACAAAAGATTTTCATTGGACCCGATGCACTGGGTATTACACCTAGATCGTATATGAACTCCTTCATCCAGACTCCTTCATGCGCTGCTTTTGAAGTAGCTATGTACTCCGCTTCACACGTAGATCCCGCCATGACGCTCTGCTTGGAACTGCTCCAACTGACAACTCCACCATTCAATATAAATATGTATCCGGTTTGTGACTTAGAGTCATCCGGATCAGTGTCAAAGCTAGCATCGACGTAGCCATTTATGACGAGCTCTTTGTCACCTCCATAAACGAGAAACGTATCCTTGGTCCTTTTCAGGTACTTAGGATGTTCTTGACCGCTGTACAGTGATCCACTCCTAGATTTCTTTGGTACCTCCCTGCCAAACTTATGGCAAGGCACACATTAGATCTGGTACATAGAAAAGCATACATGATAGAACCTATGGCTGACGCATAGGGAATGACTTTCATTTTCTCTCTATCTTCTGCAGTGGTCGGGCTTTGAGTCTGATTCAATTTTACACCTTGTAACACAGGCAAGAATCTTTTCTTTGACAGATCCATTTTGAACTTCTTCAAAACTTTGTCAAGGTATGTGCTTTGTGAAAGTCCTATTTAAGAGTCTCGATCTATCCCTATAGATCTTGATGCCCAACATATAAGCAGCTTCACCGAGGTCTTTGAAAAATTCTTATTCGAGTATCCTTTTATGCTATCCTGGAATTCTATATCATTTCCAATCAACAATATGTCATCCACATATAATATTAGAAATGCTACAGAGCTCCCACTCACTTTCTTGTAAATACATGCTTCACCGTAAGTATGTATAAAATTAGATGCTTTGATCACCTCATCAAAGTGTATATTCCAACTCCGAGATGCTTGCACCAGTCCATAGATGGATCGCTGGAGCTTGCACACTTTGTTAGCACCTTTAGGATTGACAAAACCTTCTAGTTGCATCATATACAACTCTCCTTTAAGATATCCATTAAGGAATGCAGTTTTGAAGTCCATTTGCCAGATTTCATAATTATAAAATGCGGCAATTGCTAACATGATTCGGACAGACTTAAGCATTGCTATAGGTGAGAAAGTCTCATTGTAGTCAACTCCTTGAACTTGTCAAAAAACTTTCGCGCCAAGTCGAGCTTTGTAGATAGTGACATTATCATTAGCGTCTATCTTCTTCTTGAAGATCCATTTATTCTCTATGGCTTGCCGATCATCGGGCAAGTCCACCAAAGTCCATACTTTGTTCTCATACATGGATCCTATCTCAGATTTCATGGCTTCAAGCCATTTATCGGAATATGGGCTCGTCATAGCTTCTTCATAGTTCGTAGGTTTGCCAAGGTCCAATAACATAACTTCCAAGATAGGATTACCGTACCATTCTGGTGCGGAACATGCTTTGGTCGACCTACGAGGACCAGTAATTTCATGATCATCATCATTAGCTTCCTCTCCAGTTGGTGTAGGCATCATGGGAACGGTTTTCTCTAATGTGCTACTTTCCAATTTGAGAGAAGGTACAATTATCTCACCAAGTTCTACTTTCTTCCCACTCACTTCTTTCGAGAGAAACTCCTTCTCCGGAAAGGACCCATTCTTAGCAACAAAGATCTTTCCTTTGGATCTATGGTAGAAGGTGTACCCAATAGTTTCCTTAGGGTATCCTATGAAGACACACTTCTTCGATTTGAGTTCGAGCTTATCAGGCCGAACCCTTTTGACATAAGTGTCGCATCCCCAAACTTTAAGAAATGACAACTTAGGTTTCTTGCCAAACCATAGTTCATATGGTGTCGTCTCAATAGATTTAGACAGCACCCTATTTAATGTGAATGCGGCTGTCGCTAATGCATAACCCCAAAACAATAGTGGTAAATCGGTAAGAGACATCATAAAACGCACCATATCTAATAAAGTACGGTTACGACATTTGGACACACCATTATGTTGTGGTGTTCCAGGTGGCGTGAGTTGTGAAACAATTCCACATTGTTTTAAATGAAGGCCAAACTCGTAACTCAAATATTTGCCTCCGCGGTCATATCGTAGAAACTTTATTTTCTTGTTACGATGATTCTCTACTTCACTCTGAAATTCCTTGAACATTTCAAATGTTTCAGACTTGTGTTTCATCAAGTAGATATACCTATATCTACTAAAATCATCTGCAAAGGTTAGAAAATAACGATACACGCCGCGTGCCTCAACACTCATCGGACCGCATACATCGGTATGTATTATTTCCAATAAGTCATTAGCTCGCTCCATTGTTCCGGAGAATGTAGTTTTAGTCATCTTTCCCATAAGGCATGGTTCGCAAGTATCAAATGATTCATAATCAAGTGATTCCAAAAGTCCATCCGCATGGAGTTTCTTCATGCGCTTTACACCAATATGACCTAAACGGCAGTGCCACAAGTATATTGCACTATCATTATCAACTTTGCATCTTTTGGCATCAATATTATGAATATGTGTATCACTACGATCGAGATTCAACAAGAATAGACAATTCATCAAGGGTGCATGACCATAAAAGATATTACTCATATAAATAGAACAACCATTATTCTATGATTTAAATGAATAACTGTCTCGCAATAAACAAGATCCAGATATAATGTTCATGCTCAATGCTAGCACCAAATAACAATTATTAAGGTCTAAAACTAATCCCAAAGGTAGATGTAGAGGTACCGTGCCGACGGCGATCGCATCGACCTTGGAGCCATTCCCGACGCGCATCATCACCTCGTCCTTAGCCAATCTTTGTTTATTCCACAGTTCCTGTTTCGAGTTACAAATATGAGCAACCGAACTAGTATCAAATACTCAGGTGATACTATGAGCATTAGTAAGGTACACATCAATAACATGTATATCAAATATACCTTTGTTAACTTTGCCATCCTTCTTATCCGCCAAGTATTTGGGGCAGTTCCGCTTCCGGTGACCATTCCCTTTGCAGTAGAAGCACTCAATTTTAGGCTTGGGTCCAGCTTTGGGCTTGTTCACGGGAGCGGCAACTTGCTTTCCATTCTTCTTGAAGTTCCCTTTCTTTCCCTTGCCCCTTTTCTTGAAACTAGTGGTCTTGTTAACCATCAACACTTGATGCTCCTTCTTGATTTCTATCTCCGCGGCCTTAAGCATCGCGAAGAGCTCGAGAATTGTTTTTGTCATCCCTTGCATATTATAGTTCATCACGAAGCCTTTGTACCTTGGTGGCAGTGACTGAAGAACTCTGTCAATAACACGCTCAACTGGAAGATCAATTCCCAGCTGAGTCAAGTGGTTATGATACCCAGACATTTTGAGTATGTGTTCACTGACAAAACTATTCTCCTCCACCTTGTAGCTATAGTACTTGTTGGAGACTTCATATCTCTCAACCCAGGCATTATCTTGAAATGTCAATTTCATCTCTTGGAACATCTCATATGCTCCGTGACGTTCAAAACGTCTTTGAAGTCCCGGTTCTAGGTCGTAAAGCATGGCACACTGAACTATCGAGTAGTCATCAGATCGAGTCTGCCAGACGTTCATAACATCTGTAGTAGATCCTGCAGTAGGTCTGTCACCTATCCGTGCATCAAGGACATAATTCTGTTGTGCAGCAATGAGGATAATCCTCAAGTTACGGACCGAGTCCGTGTAGTTGCTACCATCATCTTTCAACTTAGCTTTCTCTAGGAACACATTAAAATTCAGGGGAACGGAAGCACGGGTCATTGATCTACAACATAGATATGCAAAAACTATTAAGACTAAGTTCATGATAATTTAAGTTCAATTAATCAAATTACTAATGAACTCCCACTTAAATAAACACCCCTCAAGTTATCTAAGTGATACATGATCCAAATAAACTAACCCATGTCTGATCATCACGTGAGATGGGGTAGTCATCAATGGTGAACATCTCTATGTTGATCATATCTACTATTTGACTCATGTTTGACCTTTCGGTCTCTAGCGTTCCGAGACCATGTCTGTACATGCTAGGATCGGCAAGTTTAACCCAAGTATTCTGCATGTGCTTAACTGTCTTACACCTGTTGTATGTGAATGTAGAGTCTATCACACCCGATCATCATGAGGTGCTTCGAAATGACGAACTTTGGCAACGGTGGATGCTCGGGGAGAACACCTTTATCTTGAAATTTAGTGAAGGGATCATCTTATAATGCTACTGCCGTTCTTAGCAAAATAAGATGCATAAAGGATAAACATCACATGTAATCAAAATATGTGACATGATATGGCCATCATCATCTTGTGCTTTTGATCTCCATCTCCAAAGCATCGTCATGATCTCCATCATCACCGGCTCGACACCTTGATCTCCATTGTTGCGTCGGGGTCGTCTCACCAACTATTGCTACTACAACTATTTCTAACGCATTGCGATAAAGTAAAGCAATTACATGGCGCTTGTATTTCATACAATAATTAAGAGACAACCCTAAGGCTCCTAGCGGTTGTCAATATTACAAAACATGATCATCTCATACATCAACATATATCACATCATATCTTGACCATATGATATCACAACATGCCCTGCTAAAACAAGTTAGACATCCTCAATTTGTTGTTGCAGGTTTTATGTGGCTGCTACGGGCTTCTAGCAAGAACCATTTTAACTACGCAAAAACCACAACGGTGATTATCAAGTTTGTTGTTTTAACCTTCTTCAAGGACGGGCCGTAGTCAAATTTGATTCAACTAAAGTAGGAGAAACAGACACCCACCAGCCACCTTATTCAAAACAAGTTGCATTTCATTCAATGGAACCGGTCTCATGTGCGTGGACATGTCAGGTTGGTCCGGGCCGCTTCATCCCATAATACCGCTGAATCAAGATAAGACATTGGTGGTAAGCAGTATGACCATCACCGCCCACAACTCCTTTGTGTTCTACTCATGCATATCTTCTACGCATAGACCTGGCTCAGATGCCACTTTTCGGGAACGTTGTATGGAAAACAAAAAAAATTCTATGCACATGCAAGATCTATCCATGGAGATGCATAGCAACGAGAGGGGAGAGTGTTTCTACGTACCCTCGTAGACTGTAAGCGGGAGTGTTTATTAACCTGGTTGATGTAGTCGAACTTCTTCGCGATCCAGCCCATCAAGTATCGAACGTACGGCACCTCTATGTTCAGCACACATCCAGCTCGATGACATCCTCGCCTTCTTGATCTAGCAAGACGGGCGAAGTAGTAGATGAGTTCCGGCAGCACGACAACATGGTGACGGTGGTGGTAAAGCTATCTCCACAGGGCTTCACCAAAGCACTCCAAAAATATGACCGAGGGACGAAATTGTGGATAAGGGCGCCGCACACGGCTAAGAGATTGTCATGACCTATCTGTGGCACCCCCTGCCTCATATATATAGGTGGGGGGAGGGGAGGCAGCCAGGAGGAGCCCCAAGGGTGGCCGCCAGCCCGCTTGGCTCCTGCCCTGTGGCGCCCCCCTTACCTTGTTTGCACAATGGGAAGGAAAGGGGAGGAGAGGGAAGGAAGGGGGAGGCCAACTCCCCCCTTTCCTTCTCTCCCCAAGGGTTGCAGCCTTAGGAGGGGCGTGCCAGCACCTTGTGGGCTGGTGTGTCCACCCCTCCCCCTTTAGCCCATATGGCCCATTAACCTCCCGGGGGTTCCTGGAACCGCTTCCGGTGATTCGATGACTACCCGGTACCTCCCGAAACTCTTCCGGTGTCCAAATAGCATCGTCCTATATATCACTATATCGTTAATGAACGTTAAGCGTGTGGACCCTACGGGTTTGAGAACTATGTAGACATGACCGAGACACCTCTCCGGTCAATAACCAATAGCGGAGCCTGGATGCCCATATTGGTTCCTACATATTCTACGAAGATCTTTATTGGTCGAACCTTATGACAACATACATAATTCCCTTTGTCCATCGGTATGTTACTTGCCTGAGATTCGGTCATCTGTATCTTCATACCTAGTTCAATCTCATTACCGGCAAGTCTCTTTACTCGTTCCGTAATACATCATCTCGTAACTAACTCCTTAGTCACTTTTCTTGCAAGCTTCTTGTGATGTGTATTACCAAGAGGGCCCAGAGACACCTCTCCGATACATGGAGTGACAAATCTTAATCTCGATCTATGCCAACTCAACCAACACCTTCGGAGATACCTATAGAGCATCTTTATGATCACCCAGTTACATTGTGACATTTGATAGCACACAAGGTATTACTCCGGTATCCGGGAGTTGCATGATCTCATAGTCAAGGAAATATGTATTTTACATTAAGAAAGAAATAGCAATAAACTGAATGATCATAAGCTAAGCTAACGGATGTGTCTTGTCCATCACATCATTCTCCTAATGATGTGATCCCGTTATCAAGTGACAACACATGTCTATGGTTAGGAAAACTTAAGCATCTTTGATCAACGAGCTAGTATAGTAGAGGCTTACTAGGGACACGGTATTTGTTTATGTATCCACCATGTATTTAAGTTTCCGATCAATACAATTATAGCATGAATAATAAACCTTTATAATGAATAAGGAAATATAATAATAACAACTTTATTATTGCCTCTAGAGCATATTTCCATCACTATGGATGTTCGGATGTGATGCCTATATGAAATTATGACAATGTATAATCATACTCATAAAATTGCAGTTTAATCGATACGCAAGTGTAGTTTGTTCACCATGTTATGTTATGTTTTATTGGAGTGATGCCGCTAATGAAACTATAGATCCCAGTCCATTCATCCCTAGGGCTTTCAAACTCGATCAACGTACTTCTCAAATTTTAACTACAATCAAAATTTTATTTACTTTTGTTGCAATAAATATTTCCAAACAAAAGTTGCTTTAATCCTTGTAACTAGCAAGGCTACTAAGGATGACAATCTTGTTTCGTGGGGGTCAAGGCAAAGTTTATGTATTTATGTGTGCAGGTGTTGATTATTGGTAGTAGTCCAAATACTCATACAATTTATCAATTAGTACTAGCTTTATTTATGTGTATGAAATTTCAAAGAACCCCTTCAAACTCCATGTCATATCTTCGCATACAATGTCTGGCTTTCGATGATTATTTGTGCTTTTGTGATCTTCTTTTGAACCCTAACCATTTAAAAAATTAACAGTGCTTTCATTTGGTTATTATGTGTAATTTACAATTATTTTTCTACCTTCCTCGGCATGTAGAGTATGTGCTTCTGGACAACGAAAGAGGAGGTGAGTCTATGGAGGGAATGATCATGCATGAAGGGGCAAAGCACATGAACACGTTGACCATATATTATCCTATGCATCTCATTCCTTCCTATGCCTCAAATTTGCATGTTGTTTTGTTGTTAAATGTTTTTACAGGGATTAGGTGTCACATATGCCATATAATGTTGTTATTCATGCCCCTACTTGCTTTCATATACCATATTTCTCGTCACCCTAAGCTAAGTTTAGATGGTTGATCGTGTTAGTATCATCATGGTAGAGTAGTTCATCTTATTGTCAAAACAGGTTGTGTATATACTTGACTTGATGAGATATTTCCACTTGAAAGATGGATGATGGAATGTGGTGTTGAGTTATTGACATTGAGTGGCAATGCATTGCACCATTAACATATAGAGGAGGGTAAACTTGTACCAATGTGGCATAGAGTTGTTGTTGTTGACAATGATGACATTGATTAGAAGAAAGGACTACCCTCCTGGTCAATTAATGACCGCATCTTTTGTACCCTAGTTTTGGGATACAACCACATGTCATGTCATAAGGCCTGGATGAGTAACAGACGAGCCGTGAAGCACTCTGCCAGAGGAGGGTCAAGGAGGAGCCACTGTAAGGAGTGGATGTCAATGTCATGCACTAGTACAACGAGCTCCTAAACAAACGGTTTTAACCCCTTTCCGTGACGGCATTTGGAACCGTCACCAAGTGAGTGTAGGTGATAGGGGGGGGGGTCCTTCCCACACGACCCAGAAACCGTTGGGGATATGCCCTCCTGGCACACACGTTCAGCAAAATGAGGTCGTGCGCAACCCACGAGCGCTCAAATATGGAAATACGTACAGTAGAGCTAAAAAAATACAATTGTACGGCAAAATTGTTTCCGGTCGCAAGTACATCCCACACAGTCAGTCCCCGCTAAACGTTTCTGTTCGTATGTACATCCCATATAGTCGCTCCAATGAAAACGTTTCCGTTCACAGGTACATCACACACAATTTTTCCCGTTAAATCGCTTGCGTTATTGAATATATCACAAGCGGTCCATGGAAGAAATTGTGTGGCAAAGGCTGTCCATCACACACAGTTTTCATGAGGTAAACGTTTGCGCTAGGTGGCCTAACGCAAATAGTTTTCAAGAGAAAGTCGTGTGTGATTGTTCATGATCCAACGCGGTTTATTCCTAGAAACTGTGTGCGTTTCTTGAGGTCATCGCCCACGGTATTTTTTCAACAATCGTTTGCAATAGCAAAACCCAATTAGCAGGATAATTATCTGATTATTCATAATCCATTTATTAATCTAATTGACAGTTCATATTAAGCACACAATATATTTCATTTTTATAATTGAAATACATCAGAGTACAACATTATATAGCTTCAGCACTCAGCTACCCCATTACACAACTACACCAGGACTAAGTTTCACATGCAACATCTATAACCTTTCGAAATTAGCATCATAGATGGTACATAGACATATGTATCTCATCTGGAGAACTGCTGAAGCAGAAGGCGAATATTGAGCCTTCACTGATGTTGAAGGTCTTTGTAACTTTAGGCCAGTGCGAGTGGATGATTGACCGTCCATCCTTCGTCCTCTTCAGGAACACTTCAATATTGAACCGTGGGTGTTGTATGAATACCTTCCTCGCCTGCTGACCATATAGGTGGTTTGAGAGAGTAATCATCAGTGAACTGCTTTAGAAAGGCCTAAAAACAAGGATGTGCACAAATATCTTCTCTATATTGGAAATGGGGCAAAGGAATAAAAAAGGCAAGGTATAATAGTAAGTACCATCCTGTAGTGAACTGATGTCTTCTTCATTATGCAGACAAAGATCTTGTTGTTTTTTGTCGCTAATTTCTTTATCCTAACAATCTTTCTGAGTTTCTTGAGTTGACTGATATTCATGGACAACTCATTTCCCCATATGCAAAAAGGGTCGAATAGTGGGTCAAAACCTCTGACAATAGGACCTACATGTGCAAGACCAAATTATTAAAACCCTAAATATTAGAATAATTCCTGCAATTGCACAATAATGTGCTATTAGACAACGGACCATGCACGTGCTAACCTCGATTGTAAACCTCAGTGCTTCCCATTGTTTCCCTGCAACACATATAAGGTAGTTAGTCATCAGGTTAAGTAAGGGTTCGCATGCTATCAGTAAAACATGTTGATGAAAAATAATCACATTGTAGATTCATCAAATTAATTGAAGCCACACGGAAAACCCATTTATCCAAACCAAGCATGATTAAGAACTAGGAAACATAACACTTGTATATGTTTCTCATGTATTAAGTGCAACCGAGTTTCCATTTATTCCTCACATGCACAACAATACAAAATTCTACCCACGACAATTGGATACCGCATTGTAGAATTGAACCAAGTAGTTAACTAAACACCACAATAAATGAACCAAACATTAACTGAGCACCACATTGCACAATATAACATACTCCTAATAGAAGATTAGACAGTTAACCAAACAGTTAACTACAACCAATTGTAGCAATTGTATTTGTTTCTCATGTATTTACTACAGCCAAATTCAATTTATTCCTCACATGGTATACAATAACAGAATGCACCCACAATTTTGTAAAGATAAATTCAATTTATTTCTCACATGGAAGACAATACAAAATTGCAGCCTGAAGAATTGAACATCACATTTGCAGAATTGAACCAAACAGTTAACTGAAGACGGCAACTAATTAACAAAATAATTAATAAGTGAGCACCACACTTCACGACATATAGAACATATACACTAGAGCAACAGATTGCATGGTAAAATTAGATATCACAATTCACTAGAATTTGTGAAGGAAAGGCAGGAGCAGCACACGCAACGGGTAAACCCAGCATGCTTAATCGGCGTAGCTAGCAAATGGCAAGGTGCTCCTTCAAGATCTGGGGGTCGACACGAATGGCAGCCATCGTGACCTCATCCGTGCATGCGGCCACGATTTGCTTCTCTGCTGCCAAATGCTCCTTGAGGTCCTGGATATACTGCATGCACCATGGCTTAGGCCGGCGCTTATTTGGTGGAGGGTCGGTGATTTGGGTGGAAGGTGTCGCACTCGCGCCGGCGGTAGGGGCATGTGGGATGTGGAAGGAGGAGGAGGATGAGGGTCGGGTGTGGACTACCTGCCTGGATAGGCAAGACCGAGGAGCGTGAAGGGGGGTCGCCGGCGAGGAGGCGGCGGCGCTGCAAGCAAGGAGTGAAGGTTTCAACTTGGAAAGGAAGGCGAAAAGAGGGGAAATGTGGCTTTTGGTAAGGGGAGTGGGCGGGGAGGTAGATATTTCTGCGGAAGCCGAAAATTTGGAATCGCTTCATCCAAAAAACTGGCGCGCAAAGTGTCATCACACATGGTCCCTTATTCAGAACTATGGACGATATGTGAATGTCACAAACGATTCAGATAGCTTAACCCGTGTGTGTGTTGAGTTTGAATGTAAAAAATTTTGGTTTGAAATTCCCTCATTACAGTGGTCATCCACGTCATTGCATAATTTGGGTACACAAAGGAGACTAACTGTGTGCGATCTACTTGATTTGTAGTACTATACACCAATGGTACTCCAAGATATTTTGTTCTGCATCTCACACAGTTGGTGATAATAAACTGTGTGCGATCTACTTGATTTATTGTCTTGATCATTTGAATTACGTAACGGGGTCATAGCTACAAAGGATGGTGTTTGAATTGTTAGAACTTTTATCTGTAGTGAACATGCAACTATAGGTGTGTCGTCAAAAAAATTAGAATTATTCAGGGTTCGTTAGTACATTTTTGTACATTAACTGGGTTTTCCAGGCATTTTATGCGCATAATTCAAATTTGAACAACATGCACATGCTCCAATGCATATAAACTTATTGAAAAATCAAATATGTGTCCTTGGTTGCATGCTTAGGTCCCATGCAAGAAAAGGGAATGAATTTCAAACACCCTGCCACCGTCACTCAGCGCAAACATTGAGATACCTGGTTTTTAAATTCTAGTAAATCCAAAACTTGTCTGAAATTCATTAAACTTGGCATGCTATCATGTAGCGGCATCAACATGCCATGGTAAATTTTTTGTCCCATTGGGGCAGGTTTGGGTACAAGCTTCTCACAAACCAGAGCTTCTCACAACAAGCATGATGGTTTCGGTAGGGAACGTGCCACCTTTGGGGGTGAAACGATATCCGTTGCCTCTTATTGCTTTCAAAAAAATTCGAGTGTCAATATAGAACAACAAGAGCGTTGTGTTCAATTTTGGAATTTTTCGGGGTTCATTTGGACATTTTTATGCATTAACTGAGTTTTCAATGCATTTATGTGCATAATTCAAATTTGAACTACATGCACATGCTTCAGTGCATATAAATTGGTTGAAAAATCAAATATGTGTCCTTGGGTGCATGCTTAGGTCCCATGCAAGAAATGGGAATGAATTTCAAACACCAGGGCACTGTTGATTGCCGGCAAAACATTGAGATGCCTGGTTTGTAAATTCTAGTAAATCCAAAACTCGTCTGAAATTCATGAAACTTGGCATGCTATCATGGAGCGGCATCAACATGCCGTGGTACAAATTTTGTCCCATTTGGGGCAGGTTTGGGTATATGCTTCTCACAAACCGGAGCTTCTCACAACAAGCATGATGGTTTTCGGTAGGGAACGTCCCACCTTTGGGGACGAAACGATATCCATTGCCTATTATTGCTTTCAAATTTTTTTCTCGTGTCAACATAGAACAACAGGAGTGTTGTGTGAATTTTTGTGATTTTCCGAGGTTCGTTTGGACATTTTTATGCATTAACTGAGTTTTTAATGCATTTATGTGCATAATTCAAATTTGAACTACATGAACATGCTCCAGTGCATATAAATTGGTTAAAAAATCAAATATGTGTCCTTGGGTGCATGCTTAGGTCCCATGCAAGAAATGGGAATGAATTTCAAACACCAGGGCACCGTTGATTGTCGGCAAAACATTGAGATGCCTGGTTTGTAAATTCTAGTAAATCCAAAACTCGTCTGAAATTCATGAAACTTGGCATGCTATCATGGAGCGTCATCAACATGTCGTGGTACAAATTTTGTCCCATTTGGGGCAGGTTTTGGTATATGCTTCTCACAAACCGGAGCTTCTCACAAAAAGCATGATGGTTTTCGGTAGGGAACGTCCCACCTTTGGGGACGAAATGATATCCATTGCCTATTATTGCTTTCAAATTTTTTTCTCGTGTCAACATAGAACAACAGGAGTGTTGTGTGAATTTTTGTGATTTTCCGAGGTTCGTTTGGACATTTTTATGCATTAACTGAGTTTTCAATGCATTTATGTGCATAATTCAAATTTGAACTACATGCACATGCTCCAGTGCATATAAATTGGTTGAAAAATCAAATATGTGTCCTTGGGTGCATGCTTAGGTCCCATGCAAGAAATGGGAATGAATTTCAAACACCAGGGCACCGTTGATTCCAGCAAAACATTGAGATGCCTGGTTTTTAAATTCTCGTAAATCCAAAATCTGTTAAGCATTGACGTGACGCCACATGTCTTGGTTTTAATGGCTGTAGGAGGTGCCGTGCGGATAGCTGCTTGACCTTGATTGAACAGGAGGCGTGTGAGTGCCGTCCGGTGTGCAGGCTGACCAAGAGGCGTGCAAGCTATCCTCGAGTGCGCAGGCTCACCAGGAAGCATGCGAGCTATGCGCTGCACATGCTCACTGGGAAGCGAGCCCTTTGACTTCCATGGCCGCCCGCCTTGCTCGCATCCTGTCCATTAATGGCGCCCAAGCCGCAGTTTAATTCGCTTTTTAAATATAAAACACTCATCACAAACGTTTTAGTTAGAACACCCGTATGCAAACCGACAGATTCCCCAGGAAGCCAGGAGAAAATGTGCCGAGTAGGATTTCTGCAGCTCTTGATCGCAAACGATTTAGATAGAACACCCTATCCAAAGTGAGAGCAGCGCATGATTTGTTCATCCCTTCAACGCAAACGGTTCTTTTGGATGACCCGTGTGCAACCACGTACAAACAATTTGGTAAGATTTGCATCTGTCATATTGGGTATGTTGCCATTTGTCAAACTGGAATGATTTACATTTGTTGATCTAGTAACGTTGCCATTTGTCAATCCTTGTAACACTGAGATTTGTCAAAATATGCAGCTAGAAATCATTAGCACTATGTAACTTTTGCAACTAAAATTTAGTAATTAAGCATAGATTTCATTCATAGATTAAGCAATCGTTCTTAATTTATACAAATAGTTCAACTCGACAGCTGAACCGACCAAACTTCTTCCCAATTGTTGCCAACCACGTACTAAAACAGCTAGTTCAACTATATATAGTAGCTAATTTTAAGTACGTTGTACAGTTCAACCACACATCTATAGTTAGATGAACTGAATAAAATAGCCCCTAAATACTACTACTACCACAGAGGGGCTTTGTGCTACTTTCGGCAGCCTCTTCTCTGCCGAGCGCGCTTAGTAAGAGGCAGAGGAGGAGGAGGAGCCTACCGACGAGCTGGACAAATGCAATACGATGCCTGCCGATGTTGCATGTTCAGCGATGCTCGCCAGCTCGAACACCCACTGCCGCTCTAGACGATCCCTCTCGAAGCGGCCGGACTACTCGTAGATCTCCTGATTACTCACCTCTGTGTCGGCGTGTGCCGCGACCACAGCTGCGGTAAGGCTCTTTGCATGCTCGACGAGGTGCTCCTCCTTCTCCCATAGGAACTCAATGTAGCACGCAAGGTCGCTGATGCACGTGCAGGCCTCCACCTCCGCCTCCCTCCTTCGGGCGGTGGCGGAGCGGGTGATGATCCCGACAGTCGACGTTGGGCTGGCGGCCACGGTGGCCGATGATGGAGTGGCGGCCACGACCACCACCTCCCGCCTTTGGGCCGTAGTGGCAGAGCAGGTGATGGCCACAGTGGTCGACAATGGGGTGGCGGCCACGACGGCCACCTCCCGCCTTTAGGCCGCGGTGGCGGAGCGGGAGATGGCCCTGGCTTTCGATGGTGGTGTGGCGGCAACGGTGGCCGGCAACTGCTGCCGATGGGCAGCGGCGGCGGAGCATGTGGTGGGTGTTCCGCGCACACCCAACAGGGACACCACGCGCACTACACTACGCCAAGGACTGCACCACCGCCGCGGTGTAGCCTCCCAGCTGGAGCTGTCCTCTGATGATGGCGGAGTGGCTGAGCGACAATGATGGACCGGTGCCATTGGCGATTATGGGAGAAGCAGACGCGATAAGCTACAGGGGGGAGGGGAAAATGCGACGCAGGACTCGCTGGCCGTGAGGGTTTTTATAGCAGGCCGACAAGCATAGGGATTTTGGGGGATTTCATCGAGTCGGGCGAGAAGCTTGCGCGGGAACCTGCGAGGTTGCATGGGAACGGGCTCATCGACTATTCATTGGCGCCACCATTTGGCCAAAAGAACGCCCCCACGCGCTGCGCAAGCTTGCACTGTAAGCTGTCTGCGGCAGCGGGGGTGACAAGACGTGCGAGAGGAGGACGAGAGGACACGTACACATACAGTTAATAAAAAAACGTTTGTGATTTAATTACCTACTATACCCCCATCCTGGTTTATAAGTAGGATTTAACTAATAAAATACGAATGCATGTCGCCATAGATTATATCGTTGGAGTCATATTTGAACATAGTTTCCAACTATATAATTTTTGTAACATGCATTAACACTTTTTTGGTTAAATTTAAGGTTATACACCAGCAAGCGTTTGCCTGCAACACACATGGCTTATTCCATCACAAACATCTCTGATGGATCAACAACGTTGAGCAGTTGCTTCCTGGAGACAAGTACAAGGTGGTCGGCATCAACCTCCAGTACACCGCCGGTTGTCCCGGCATAGATCAGAAGGTTGCCGTCGCCCAGTTGTGCGTGCTCCATCATGTCCTCATCTACTACTACTGCATGGCCACAGAGCCTTGTGACCGTTTCAACAGGTTTGTCAACAACACTGACTACAAGTTCGCCACGGTGGATACCACCAACGATGTAAAAGCGCTCAGTGTTACGGGCTTGGCCTGCAAGAACCTTGTCGAAATCCGTGACCACTACACGGTTTGGGGCAGCACGAAGAAGGACTCCCTGGTCAAACTCGCCTCGGCCATCATTGACCCCTACTACGAAAAAATGAAGCAGGATGCCTAGAGAATAAGTCCCGTATCCTGGCACGGGGCCTGGATGCGGCAACTGGCTGAACCTCACCTCAGGTTCGCGGCCAAGAGCGTGTACACATGCTACGAGATGCACATGCGGATCGTTGACATGAGGAAGTGCCTCGTTACCCAAATCGATGAGCCCAGATCGAGCCACAAGCAGAGCAGGCGTCACAAGAAGTAGATGATAATCAGATGATCGTTTATGCTAGTTAATCATGCATGTAATATATAGTTTACTTTATTGGTGTGTGTGGAAATGTCATGTGTGTAGTAGCCACCTATGTAATTATGCATGTAATAGTTTACTTTGGTGTGTGCAAATGCCATGGTTGTAGTAGCCACCTATGTAAGTGGATGTTTAATTAGGTTATGCAAGCATGTCCTTATAAGTGTGTGTGCATATATGTTGTTGTTCTGTATGCAATCCCATCGCACAACACACACGTCTTATTAGCAGCAACCATCTGTGTTATTATCGGTCTTCACACACATTTCTGATTACAGACCTGTTTGCCGCGTATCACACACATCTTGTTAAGTTGAACCGTTTCTGTTCTCATGTCTCAACGCAAATAGTTCATCCGAGTGAACCGCATGCCGTATATCGCACACACCTTGATCTGGCTGACCATTTCTTTTCTGTTGCCTAATCACAAATGGTTCATCCGAGTGAACCGTATGCTGTGTATCACACACGCCTTCATCTGGTTGCCCGTTTCTTTTGTTCCTCCTCATCGCAAACAGTTAACTGAACTGAATCGTATGCCCTTCATCGCACATGCAACTAAAACCTGAACCGTGTTTGATGCATCCGTCATCGCAAATGTTTTACACATTTCTGACGGTTTTCGTACTACACCGTTTGCGATTATTGCATCGCGCACAGTTTCTCGAAGGGTCTCTGATCATAGTGTCGCATTAGAAGCATCCTGCAGTAGTGATGTTTTGCCTTTTAGTACGACCAAGTTTTGTACAGTCCAATGTAGAGTTCCCTATGATGATCTTTAGTGCATGTGTAGTCAGAGAATACACATGTCGGCAACCTATCCGCTCTATGGATTGGTGATTGTATTTGGTAGGCAATGTGAAATCTCTTGTCACCTTTCTCTCACTACCTCACTACAAGGAGTGTGGTTTGGGGCGTTTTTTTAGATTGTGTGGTTTGGAGTGTTGGGAAACATAGTAGAAAACAAAAAAATCGCACCTACGCACACCCTAGATCAATATGAAGATGCATTACGGGTTGGGATCATGATCATTACCGTCACCGAGTTCCAGTGGAAGATGAACATGTTAGTGTAGATCGTACTTGGAGTCGCTCGAACGGTCGATGAACAATCTCGCAAACCGCCCATGAATAGCCTCTCGAACCGAAGACCAAAAGCACATCGCCTCTACTTGGTTGCAAGCATGAAGCCTTTACGATCCGGCAGCACCTCGCCGTCCAGAGCTAATCATCATTAAAGAATTAGAGGGAGGAGATTAGAACCACACCGAGCCTCTAATTATGAGGATTAGAGGAACTATACCAACTAGAACTAGGGCTAGAAGAACTAGAGGAGGCTCTAAAACTTATGTTCAGGAAAGGTGCAAATCCTCTTGTATATATAGGTTGGAGGGGAGAGGGAGGGGAGCCACAAGGAGGGAAAGGACTCCCCTCCTTGGTTGTCCAAGAGGAGGGGGAGTCCCCTTCCAATTTGGCCTCCCCTCCCTTCCCCAAGTGGAAAGGAGGGCCCCACCTCTACTTGGGCCCAAGTGGGCCAAGTAGTGTTCCACCACTTGACCTTTTTAGGCATGTTGATATTAAATTAAATATAGAAGTCCTCTAAAAATTACTAGAGCATATTATATATAATTTAACATCACTGAAAACATTTCCACATATATATTATTTATCGGTAATACCCAGTGTTGCCCGATATTCTCTGAAACCCTTTCGGTGACCCCAAATGCTTCTGGATCCTCTCGACACTATTTTAAATATTCATGAAACAATTTCACAAATATGTTCTCATCACTCCCGTCCTAATAACACTTAGCGGATCATGTTTGCCTTAAGCTTGTGACCCTGTAGGTTCGGTAACTCATAGACATGAATGAGAACCCTTCATTCAATGACCGATAGAGACGTCCATATCAATCCCTATTAGTACACGAATGATATTCGAGTGAACCTTTGGTTATCATGTGATGTTCCCTTTGCTTCGCGATACTCCAGAAAATCGGGGATGCATCGGTATCCTCCTGAGTCATCACATGCTCACTATACCATTATCCTTGTTACTGGTTTTGCTCTTCTTTCTCGTTATCGTGTTCCGGCATCCCCGTGATGAGGGCCCTAAGAATATCTCTCCATCATTGGAGGAGAAAATCCCACTCTTGAGCTATCTATTCCCTTGTCAAACGTTCTGATGAGCATGTAAGTTGTCATTATGATAACTGTGTTACAGGTGACATATGTGCAACCCCAAAGTACACCCTACGGTAAGAAGTGACTACGGTACTCTCATGGTCTAAGGAGCAAAATCACATGTTAACAATCCATGTTATTACAATTGATTGTAGACGATAAAAACACAATTCATAACAAACAAGTTTGGGTCGATTCAATATGATACTTCTTCTAACATCATACTCTAAATGTTGTTTTAGGACTATCTACACTTAACGATATCCTAAGATCCAGAAAACATGATCACCAAAAACACTAGTGCAAGTCTTAAAGGCAAGACTAGGAACCTATTATTTATCGTTTAACATTCCATACGTGCGTATGATTTTTCCACCGAATCGCATATTCCAGGATCATATATAACAGTTATAACATGAAATATAAACTCTTAATTATGAACACACAAATATAATAATACAACATTATTGGCTCTAGGTCATAATTCCAATAGTAAGTCAATAATCTAGTTAACACATTTTAATTTACACCAATGGCAATCCAGTGTTTGTTCATGCTTTGCTTGTGGTAGAGCCTTCGTCCAATCATATTTTGACAACTTCAGATCCATGTGTATCATTTACATATCTATGCATCTATCACGCTTTCACAAAAATTCATAATTTATGTGAAACAAGATTAGTATATATTGAATCACTAGCGGGACCTTTGATTCCTCAGATTGAGCTATATAGCCACTATTGAGAACAATATTCTATTTGCACAATCATCTAGAAACCATACCAAGTTCATAAATGAACCTTTGATTCATCACCCTCTATTCTTGCTTCTAAAGTCATAATATACTTAGTATTTTATTATAGAACTCACCATGTTGATTTTCTTGGACCAATTCCAACTTACTATGCCACCATAAATCATTTAATTCAAACCGAAATCGCTTGGAGCACCGATGAAGATTTTTGTCGATGTACTACTTACAACGAGCATGTATTGATGTAACTCATTACAACAATCTCTTTATTTTCTCTGTTCGCAAGAAACATGTCGTTAGTACTTAACAACATTTTCATTGTTACCCTATGATCACAATTTGACCATTTTGGTAACTTTACTCACAACTTACTTGGAGTACTGGACATATCTGGTTACTTACACACCATGGAATTAACACAAGTGTGATTGAAATTGTGCATTTCACTCATCAGTATTTCAAGATACCAATTCATGTTAAAAACGCCTTCCTTGTGACTTTGACAAGAAACTCTCCCCGTAGTTTTTCATACTAAACTACTTTAGTATTTTGTCAGTATGTATTTTTCTAAGCCTTATTAGACACTACTATCTCCATGGATTATTATGTCTAATAACTATATTGCCTAAGTACTTTAATGAAAAACTAGTTTCAGTAAGGTCTTAAATCGTGTCAACAAATTTATATAATTTCTAATGAACGTTGTGTCACACACACCCTAGTGTTTAGAAGTATTATCATGCTCCCACTTACTTTCTTGAAAATACAAGCATCTTCACTTTCCTCGATGAAATCAAATTATTTGACCATTTCATCAGAACAAAGATTTCGCTCCACTATGCTTGCTTCAATCCTTTATAGGATCTCTTCAAGTTTGCACAATTACTAGCACCCTCTGGATCGACAAAGTTACCTTGGATCGTATCAAATATACAACCTTGGTTCTATTTCCATCTCATGGAAATCATTTTGATATACATCTATTATATCTCATAATTGAAATATTTAGTAATTGCTAGTTTAACCCAAACTTATTTTAAGTATTGCTTATGATGAGACAATCTCTTCATAATCAACTCCTTGATCTTATCATAAACTATTTGTAACAAGTCAAGCGTTATAAAACATTTTTATATTTCTCAGTCTATAGATCCATTTACTATCTTTAGACTCCAAGTCTTTTAGAGGGTCCATCAAGTTCTAAACATGAATGGTGTTATTGGATACTATCTCGGATTGCTTTGGAATATAGTCAATTTCCGGAGTCAGGGCCCATGAACGCTTCTCTGTGTATTATAGGTTCATTGTTTGTTTAAGAATATTTTGTCTGCACACCCTGAAGATTTGCATGAATTTTCCAACCTATATAGTTCAGCTGCATGTTCGACTGAAGTCTCTATACCTCATGTAGAGGCTTCTGTATCAGTCGCGGTAAGAAATTTTAGAACCACTTCTAGCTTTTTTTCTTTGACCTGATCACGAAGATTTTGTAATCTCGTCGAGTTGAATTGTCCTCCCACTCACTCTTTTGAACAAAACATTTTCTTCAAAATTTCCGCACTTTGTGCCAAAACACTTTGCCTTTGCGTAGAGATAGACGAATACTCAACATTTGGGATAACCTACAAAGTAGCCCTTGTCTTATAAGAGTTTATTTCAACAGATTTGATGGCGCTCTTTTCAGTTTAAAAGCCACAGTCTCTAAAGCATCACAATAAGAAGTATATTGGCAAATTGATTAATGTCATCTTTGATCTTATCATGTCACACATAGTGTGATTACATCTACTCAAAACAGTCTACTCTTAGTGATGTTCTGGGAAGTTCAAGCTATAAAATTCTTTTCATAGTTCATCAGACATTCGCTAAACTTGTAACTCGAATATTTCTTTCTGCAATCCAATTGTAGAAACATAATTTTTGTTACAACCAGTTCTACTTCATTCTGGAAATGCCTTTCGAAACATTTCAAAAAGATCCAGATTTATGTCTCGGTAAATATAAATATCTACTTGAGTTAACCTTGAAGATAGATAAATCCACTACTTGCAACAACACTTATTGAACTACACACATCAATATGCATGTTCCAATTATGTTGTTGCTCGTTCTTTATGGCATGTGAACGGTATTTTAGTTTACTTCACTGGTACAGCGAGGTGCTATACAAACGGTTTTTAACCCCTTTTCTCGACGGCGTTTTGAACCATCGCCAAGTGAGTGTGTGCGCTAGGGGGGTCCTTCCCATGCTCGGCAAAATGAGGTCGTGTGCAACGGGCAAGCGATCAAATATAGTTATACAGGCCCAATCGGTTCCGGTCATAAGTACATCCCGCACAGTTAGTCCCAAACAAACGTTTCTGTTTGTTATGTACATTCCACACAGTCAATCCAAGGAATACATTTCCGTTCTTATGTACATCCCACACAGCCAATCCAGGGAAAACATCTCCGTTCATATATGCATCCCACACAGTTTTATGTATAGCCTCGTGTGTGATAGGTGTAACTATCACACACGCTCTACCTCGGTTAACCGTTTGCTTTTATTCAACTACATCACACATGACTTGATGAAGAAAACTGTATGTAATTGGGCTATCCATCACAAGTGCTTTTACTGCTAGAACCCTTTGCAAAGTTCCATGATCCATTTAGCAGGTTTATTAGTTTACAATTAATAATTCTGGTATTACGTAAATTCACATTTCATATCGAACAGTTGTTCGCCAATATCATATCAGACACATTAATATATTTTAACATCACAGTATGATAGCTACCTAAAAACAACACAATACAACATATAGCTAGTTCACCTTCATAAGAATAATATTAGAACAATATATTCATTTCCCTAATCGAGATCATCCAGGATCGTCTTATCCACCTCTGCTTTCAATTCAGTAAGAACCTGTTTTGCATTGGCCAACTGGGAAAGTGCCTCCTCCTTCGCGAACACCATCTTAGCAAAATCTAATTTAACAAAAAACCGAGCCCATTCTCCATCTTCCTCCTTTTATCTCGCATCTTCAAATATTCTTCAGCATTGACAACACTTTCTCTAAGTCTACCTCTGTTCTCTTCCTCATACATGCTCCAAAGCTTTGCTAGGCACATCTTCAAAGACTGTGGCCACTCTTGATCAACCCACTCCAGGTAAGAACACTTCCGTTCATCTTATAATATTTAAAACTAGATCAGTAACATATGTAGGGAAAATGGGTTTATAGCAACATAGCAAATCACCAAATACCACTACAAAATAAAGACACATCCGTGACATTTAGGGCCGAACGAAAAAAAATTCTTTCATGCTTAAGACACATCTATGACGATAATTGTGACAAAACCCGGTATCATCATAGATGTGGTGGGCTCCTACTTCTATGGCAAAAAATCATGACAGAAAATGGGCTTTTCATCCTGGGCAGGCCGGAGATGCAACAACATGACATTCTTTGGGCCGTCCATGATGGAAAAAATCATGGTAGAAGCGTGGGTGAGGAAAATATTGGGGAGTTCCCGGTTACGGTGGGTGGTTGGCGGCCGAGCGATGCGTGTTTCTTTCGTACACGTACGCGCGTGGGTGCGAGGCGTTGGGCTCTAACTGAACCCGAGCGAGGTGTTCGCCTACTGAACCCGAGCGATTGCACTGAAGGCTATGTGCTATGAACTCGAGCGATCGATCAATCTGGCTGTTAAGTGAACCCGATCAAGCGATTCCTTCGCTACTCCTGCTAACTAAAGCCGATCGAACCTGCTGCCTCCGTCCCTTGATGAACAACGAGCGTTGTTGGGGGGTTGGATGAACAGTTCCTAGTAGGGGGTTGGATGAATAGGACCCCGTGGTAGTAGAGGCCATTGCCGCTGGATGAACAAGACCCTGATCGATCGAGCCGGTTGGGGGTGGATGAACAGGACCCCATGGAGGGCTGGTTCAACAGTAGCCGGTGGAGGGCTGGATGAACAGTAGCCCGTGGAGGGGTGGTTGAACAGGACCCCCGTGGAGAGGGCTGGTTGAACAGTAGCCAGTGGAGGAGCGGTGGAGGCTGGATGAACAGGAGTCCATGGATGAACAGTCACAGGTGGAGGCTGGAGGAGGTCGATGGTGGATGAATAGTGGCCCGTGGAGGTTGGAGGAGGTCGACGATGGATCTGAACAGTAGCCCGTGGAGTCCCATTTTGCGGTACGCCACAACCCTCTCGATGAACAAGACCCCCGTTTCCTCCATTTTGTGGTACGCCACACCCCTCCCGATCAACAGGACCCCGTTTGATCATAGGAGGTCCAAGAGAAGTTCGTTTCCTCTGTTTTGCGGTACACCACACCCCTCCCGGTGAACAGGATCCCATTTCGATCGTAGGCGGTCGAACACAAGGTCATTTCCTCCGTTCTGCGGTACACTAGGCCTCGTTTCGATCGGTTGTTCTGTCCAAGCCGATTGGCTCCCAATGAACATGACGCATTCCATTACCTACCGATGAACATGACGATGCAGTTTCTCTGTTCCGACCCAGCCATGTACACGAGCCTTGGCTGTATGTATGCGCGAGTAGGCGTTCGAGACCCCACCCGTATGTATGTACGTGGCTGTATTTACTTTCTTGCACCTTGGCTATATGTACGTGCACATGCTATGTGCACGCCTCTACTACGACACGTGCCCTTCCTTACTCGACCACGGTTCATCGCTACAGCCTGCAATAGACCGATCGACTAGTATGTATGTACATGTTTGCGACAAGACACACAACGGTACGTATGCTTCGACTGGGTGGGTCCCAGCTGTCAGGGAGGATAAGGACGCACTTCCTTACGTGCAAAGATATAGCTGCTGGGTCCCAACTGTCGGGGGGAATCATTTTTTTGCCCGCAATAAGGACGTACTTCCTTGCGTGTGAAGATGTAGATGGTGGGTCCCAGCTATTAGGGGGAGAAAACATTATTTTTCAGGATAAAAGGGATGCAATTGCATGCATGCGTCCCCATTGTCAGCCTCTCACATACAGTCATCTTCTGATGACTCTCGTTTGTTGACCATGTTGACCATACCATGTCGAGCGCACCAAGGCCAATGGACGACAACGAGGCCCCAGACTGGAACAACCCGGATATGAGGAAGACGTGACAGTGGAGTCGCAGATGGAGAGGAGTGGGAAACTTGACTGATTCAGGTGCGCGGCAGCATTGTCGCCCACGGGAGACAGGAGCAAGAACAGAGGTTGAAGAATGAGCATGGCTGTTGGATTAACATCCAACGGTCCATCTGCTAGAATCATTTGTTGATTAAGTTGACAAAGCCCTACGTACACGTCAGCTTAGTAGGCCCACAAGTCAGCCACCAAATCTGCCGGGTCCCAGCTGTCATCGGGAGGAATAGTTTTTTTTGCGTAACATGGAGGCACTTCCTTCCGTGCAAAGATAGAGCCTATGGGTCCCAACTATCAGGGGGAGGAAACATTTTTTTCAGCTTAATAAGGAGGAACTTTCCTTGCGTGCGACCATGGACCTCGTGGGTCCCAGCCATCAGGCTCTCCACGTATAGTCCTCTTCTGATGACTCTCATTTGTTGACCACGCCGCACCGAGCGCAGCGAGGCGATGGACGACGGCGAGGCCCCGGACGAGAATGACCCAGAGATGGGAAGACGCGATAGTGGAGTCACAGATTGGAGGAGTACAAGGGTTATAACTGGTTCTGGTGCGGCGTGGGGCTATAGTCGGTGGAGAATAACAGGAGGTGTGGAGGGGTGGAGGGATAGCCTGGCCGGTGGTGGGGTAGCGCTTCATAGTGATGCGTGCTAAGCAGAGCCCCTAGCCGCCGGAGGACGGAGCAGGCGGTCTCGGCGACGCTGGAGGAAGAAGACGAGAGGTTGAAGGTGCATGCCGGCCGTTGGGTATAAATCCAATGGTTGTGTATGTCATAATCATTTGTTGACCAAGTTGACAATGCCTTGCGTAGGCTTCGACCTATTGGCCCGCATGTTAGCCTTTAAAAATGTGGCATATATTTAACCCATGTTTTCTAGAATTTACAGTCCATTTGCTGGGCTGGGTGAACAAATAATTTCGCGTCAATGCAACCCACATAATATTTTCTAGGAAATCTCAGACCATTTGCACTTTCTTGAAATACATGAATTAGCTGGGCTCGTTCTATATATAATGTTAGGTTAGAAGGAGTAATTAATATCAAAAAATAAACCGGAGCGACACATTTTTTATACATAAAATTAACAAATTAGCGAGTTATTGCTCAAAACAAAAATGAGCGTGTTATTATTACATTGGTCCTTAAAATCTTCGCAGGCTTTTGTACGCAATCACCAGGATTTTCCTTGCGTGTGAGTCAAAAACAACCAAGATTTTCCTTGCCAACTTCTGTTAAACTTTTACTTTTATAAGTTAATAACATGTGGGATGTTTTTATAATGTATATATAAGTCTCTATTAAATATACGATAATAGTAATAATATAAATATATATAATGTGGTTAGAAAGGAAAACATAAATTGGACACAGCATTGTTATTCTTATATCATTATTGCAGGATGGTCCAAACGCGACACTACGATCAGAGACCCTTCGACAAAACTGTGTGCGATGCCATAATCGCAAACAGTGGTGTAAAAAAACGTCAAAAAAGGTGCAAAACGTTTGTGATGACAGATGCACCAAACACAGTTCAGAATTTAGTTGCCTGTGCGATGCAGGGCATATGGTTCAGCTCAATTAACTGTTTGGGATGAGGAGGCACAAAAGAAACGGGCAGTCAGATGAAGGCATGTGCGATATACATCATACGGTTCACTGGGATGAACTGTGTGTGATTAGGAAACACAATGGAAATGGTTCAACTGAACAAGATGTGTGTGATACGTGGCAAACATGTCCGTAATCTGAATTGTGTGCGAAGACCAATAATAACACAGACGATTGCTGCTAATAAGTCGTGTGAATTGCTCTGTCTATAGTAGAATAACATGTGTGTATATATATATATAACTGAAATAAACATCAATTACATAAGTTACTATACAGATCATTCGCACACACCTCAATAAACAATTGCATGCATTCTAAAGTAGGAGAAACGATCGTCTAGTCATCTACTTCTTATGACGCTCCCGCCACTACTATGTGGCTTGATCCCTCGTCTTTGTCAGGAAGAAGACAATACCTCATGTCAACGATCCGCCTGTACATCTCGTAGCTTGTGTACGCGTCCATGGCCGCGTACTTGACATGTTGTTCATCCAGTCTCTTATGCTACACACTGCGCCAGGCGTTCTTGTTCTTATTGCTCTCTTCCTTAATCTTCGCGTAGTAGGGGTTGATGATGGCCGAGGCGAGGTAAACCAGGGAGTTCAGTTTGCTTTTGTCGCTGCCCCAGACCTTGTAGTGGTGCTGGATGTTGACAAGATTCGGGCATTTCAAGTCCGAAACCTTGAGCGTTTTTAGATCGTTGGTGGTGTCCACCGTAGCGAAACTATAGTTGGAGCTGTTGATAAACCTGGAGAACCACTCGCAAGGCCTTGTGGCAAGGTGGAAGTGATAGACGAGGACGCCATGTCGCACACACAACTGGGCGATGACAACCTTCTGATCGTGCCCGACACGACCGATGGTGTACTCGAGGTCGAAGCCGACCACTTGGTACTTGTCCTCTGCAAGGAACTACATAGTTTGGATGGAGCTCTCCACCAAGACCGGATCATTCGTGTACACCACCGAGAGGGCCTTCCCCCTCACGTGGGTGTCCACTACGTGATGCTTGGTGAACTGCCCGCCATTGTCGTCGTCGGCTGTTGGGAGCGCCATTGGAGCCACGGGGAGCACAAATCCTGCGCTGCTCTCACTTTGCATATGGGTGTTCTATCTAAAATGTTTGTGATCAAGGGCTACAGAAATCCTGCTCGGCACATTTTCTCTTGGCTTCCTGGGGAAGCTCTCGGTTTCCATATGGGTGTTCTAACTAAAACTTTTGCAATGAGTGTTTTATATTTAAAAAGTGAATTAAACTACGGCTTGGGCGCCATTAATGGAGAGGATGCGAGCAAGGAGGGCGGACATGGAAGTCAAAGGGCTCACTTCCCAGTGAGCCTGCAAAGCATACAACTCGCACGCTTCCCGGTGAGCCTGCGCACTCGAGGACAGCTTGCATGCCTCTCGGTCAGCCTGCACACCGGACGGTGCTCGCACGCCTCTTGTTCAGTCAAGGTCAAGCAGCTCTCCGCACGGCACCTCCTACAGCCATTAAAACCAAGACACGTGGCATCATGTGTGTAAGGGCATATTTATTCCCTAGTGATTTTGGTGATTGATGACAATGCTTTTGCGGTCTAATCGTGTGCGTTAAGTTCTTTCAGAGAATCATCCATTGGCACGAGACGATTTCCTCCTCTCGGTGTTTTATTCAAGACGGTGTAGCTCCTGCGTTTCGTGTTGGTGGACTAGTCTCGTAGGAGTCACCGTACTATTAAGAGGGGATCCGTTTTGGTAAGACTTGGGTGGAATCAACATGTACACATCCTTATCACACCCGTCGTCTTCCTGTCGCATCTTTGGAGCTGCACTTCTCTTCCGTACCTGCTTCGCCCTGTGCCAGCGGTAGTACCGTGATCTACAGCGGTAGTACCGCCGAAGCCCCCCTAGCGGTAGTACCGCTCCACAGAGCGGTAGTACCGCCCGCGGGTTTCGGCTATAGTACCTCTGTAGTACCGCGCCTACTACCGCCTCGATTCGAGACGATGTTTTCTCGTGTCGAGTTTTGCGGCACTAGAAGCGGCAGTAGAAGCGGTAGTACCGCTCCAAGCGGTAGTACCGCTCCTCTCCCGCGGTAGTACCGCTATGGGGCCAGTGGCCTGACTCCCTCTTTAGCGCGGTAGTACCGCTAGGAAGGGAGCGGTAGTACCGCTCTCAGCGGTAGTACCACCCTTCCCTAGCGGTAGTACCGCCCTGTGCGGGGCTGCTCAGTGGGGTAACGATTCGATGTGTTTCCCCACTATATAAAGGGGTCTTCTTCTTCCTAGTTGACTCACCTCTTTCCCCCAAAGCTCCATTGTTGCTCAAAGCTCCATTTTCGCACGATCTCTCTCCCTAGCCAATCAAACTTGTTGATTTGCTCGGGATTGGTTGAGAAGGCCCAGATCTACACTTCCACCAAGAGAAATTTGATTCCCCCCACTTATCCCTTGCGGATCTTGTTACTCTTGGGTGTTGAGCACCCTAGACGGTTGAAGTCACCTCGAAGCCATACTCCATTGTGGTGAAGCTTCGTGGTGTTGTTGTTGTTGTTGGGAGCCTCCGGTTGTTGTGGAGTTTGCCCCAACCTTGCTTGTAAAGGTTCAGTCGCCGCCTTCAAGGGCACCAATAGTGGAATCACGGCATATCACATTGTGTGAGGGCGTGAGGAGAACACGGTGGCCCTAGTGGCTTCTTGGGGAGCATTGTGCCTCCACACCACTCCAACGGAGACGTAGTTCCCATTAAAAGGAAGGAACTTCGGTAACACATCCTCGTCTCCACCGGCTCCACTCTTGGTTATCTCGTGCCTTTACTTTTGCAAGTCTATTTGTTTTACATCCTTTGCTTGCTTGTGTGCTCGTTGTCATTGCATCATATAGGTTGCTCACTTAGTTGCACATCTAGACAACCTATTTTGTTGCAAAGTTTAATTTGGTAAAGAAAAGCTCAAAAATTGTTAGTTGCCTATTCACCCCCCCTCTAGTCAACCATATCGATCCTTTCAATTGGTATCAGAGCCTCGTCTCTTTATTAAGGACTTTGCCGTCCGAAGAGTATGGTTGACGTCAACGACGGTGCGGAGGAACACTCCGGTGTGAATCCCATCTCATCTTCGGCCGAAGGGGGAACCTCGGTCTCTCGTGAGGAATTCAATGTGGCTTTAGACACATTGAAAACCTCCATGACGGCCAAGGTTAAAAGCATGTTTACTGAATTCCTAGAGGGACTCAAACTATCTACCTTGCCGATGAAAGTGGGTGATCCCACTAACAAGGTGACGGATGCTAACCCCGACAAGGGGAAGCTAATAGTGAAAAGAGTCCGTCTACTAGTGGTAGAAATGGCACCGGCATCTTTGCCCATGTGGAACCCCCGGTGTATAAAGGACCGATCCCCTCTACGCATTTGAATCATGCTGGTCCTCCTCCTAAATATGTGAAAAATGAAGATTTTGATTCTTGGGTCTATCGCTTCAAGCGTCATTTAAAACATGTGAATACTAACCTTTGGAGAATTATTGAAGAAGGTTTCTATCCTCATGATCCAAGCAACTTCACCCCTCGAGAAGAAGTGGACAACCAATTCAATGAGAGTGCTCTCTTCATCATCCAAGATGCTATCCTTCCCGAAGATCTCCCTCATCTTCGACCTCATGTCATGGCTAAAGAAGCATGGAAGTGTGTCGAGCGTATGTATAGAGGAAGTGCTAGCATTCAACGCTCCAACTATGAAGTGGTGCAAGATGAAGCCGATGAGTTTGCAATGAAAGAGGATGAAGAACCTCGTGAGCTCTTTCGAAGAGTGACCAAACTTGCGGTCGCACTCCGAGATCATGGGAGTAAAGACACGGATGACAATTGGATCAAGCGCAAGTTCCTCAAGGCCATGATGCCCTACAACAAGGCCATGTCCTCCGTCATCCGCCAAAGACCGGACTTCCACTCCATGACCTCTGGTGAAATGTTGGATGAGTTCATTGCAATGAACATCTTGGATAAGACCGCCGACAATGCGGTGCTCCGTTCCCAAAGGGCAAAGAAGCCCAATCTTGCCTTGAAGGCCAAGGTTAGTGTGGAAGAAGAAGAAGAAGAGGAAGATGAGGAGAGCAACCCCGAGGACACAAAGTATGATTATCATGAGCACATGGCTCTTGCCTCAAGACAGTTTTGGAGTAAGAAGACTACAAGACCCAACTTCAACAAGAACAACTCAAGTGGCCTCAAAGGGAAGCAACGAGTTAGAACTTGTTTCAACTGTGGCAATGTTAGTCACTTCGTTGCGGATTGTCCATACGAGAAGCGGGAAGACAATGGTGGCAAGTTCATTCGAAAAGACAAAGCCAAGTCCTTCCCCAACAAGAACAACTTCACCAAGAAGACTCCTTCTCGCGGGTTGGTGGTTCAAGAAGAATACCGTGAGGATGACGATGATGATGAAGATGGTGAAACAATGGCCATGGCATCCGTTGCCATTGTCTCAACTCCTCGGGTGTCTCTATTCGATGCACCTAACGAGAACATCACCGCCAAGTGCCTCATGGCTAAGGCCACCAACAAGGTAACCCCCAACATCAAAACCACCATTATTCCTAACCCTCCTTCAACGGATGACTTTGATAATGGTAAGGGGTCTAATGAGGAGATCAATGAATTTGAGTCCTTCATGAGTAAGCTTAAGGGCAAATCCAAGAAGCATTTCGTTGCTCTCTTGGAACAACTTGGTGAAGCCAATGACATGATCGAGGCTCATGAAGAAACCATCACTAAGATGGAAAGTCAGAGTCGTGACTATGCCGATGAGATATCGGATCTCTCTAATGCTCTTGAGGAAGAGCGTGAGCATCGTTTGGCTCTTGAGGAGTCACACAACGATGGTCACACTAAATTAAAGAAAGATCTTGATCATGCTCTTGTTGTGTCTCGTGTTCTAGCTTCCGAGAAGGCTAAACTTGGGATTGATCATGTTAGACTCACGGAGGAGTTTGATGTACTTGACAAGGCCCACAAGGTCTTGAAAAGTGCTCATGCCACCCTCAAGGAGTCTCATGCTCAACTCCAAGTTAAGCTAACTAAGGAAAAGGCTACATTTCCTCACATGGTCTTAATTGATAATGCAAATGCTACTAACCCATGTTGTGAGCATGTGCATCTTGTGGAGGAAAATGCCAAGTTGAAGGTACAACTCGAGAAAGGTCTTGTGTCATGCATACAAGGCGAGAAGAACCTAAATGACCTTTTGAGCAATCAAAAGGAAGTTGTGGGAAAGGAGGGAGTTGGGTTCGCACCCAAGTCCAAGAACAAGAAGAAGAACAAGGAGAAGAAGAGCAAGACCAATCGACCTCCTACGCTCACGCAAACCTTTGTAAAGGAGGGAGAAGGTGCTCCTAAGGAGAAGAAGAACAATGGGAAGAGCGGTGAAGCCAAAGAGCGCAACGCCATCTCTCCCAACAAAGATGGCGACTTTAACCCCTCTTATGTGTTGTGCCGTGCTAGTGATGGACATGTTTATGCTAAATTTATTGGTTCTCCTTATGAGTATATTGAATGGTCTATTTGGGTTCCTAAGACCCTTGTTACTAACATCAAAGGACCCATTACTCAATGGGTACCTAAAACCAAGCATTGATCTCTTGTAGGTGTTTGCTTCCGGTGGAGGATCATGGTTGCTCGACAGTGGAGCAACAAATCATATGACCGGGAGCAAGGACTTGGTGGTGGACGTGCACAATATTCCATCTATGCCCACCAATGTCGAGTGGGGTGATGCATCACATTCTAAGGTATTGGGTCTCGGCAAGGTTGTCATTTCTCATGATCTAACGATCGAGAAAGTCATGCTTGTCGAGTCCCTTGCATACAATTTACTTTCTGTTCGTCAACTTGCACTCATGGGTTTTGCTACGTTCTTTGATATTGATACCGTGGCCCTCTTGTGGAGCAAGACTCTTAAAGTAGCCTTTGTTGGGCATGTCGAGAACGGTCTCTATGTGATTAACTTCTCGGAGCGACCCACTAAGACCGCGACATGCCTAATGGCTAAAGTTGACGTGGGATGGCTTTGGCATCACCGTTTAGCCCACGTCAATATGAGATCTTTGCAAAGTCTTCTCAAGGGGGACCATGTTCGTGGACTAACAAATGTTAGTTTTGCCAAAGATCGTGCTTGCAGTGCTTGTATCGAAGGAAAGCTTCATGAAAAGGCTCACCCTCCTTCTACCATCATCTACTCGAAGAGACCCTTGGAGCTCCTTCACATGGACCTCTTCGGGCCTCCATCTTTTGATAGTCTTGGAGGGAGAAAGTATTGCTTGGTGATTCTGGATGATTATTCAAGATACTCTTGGGTATACTTCTTCAAGAGGAAGAGTGAGACTCAACAAACCGTTATCAACTTTGCAAATGAAGCTCAACGTCAACATGATGCAAAGATCTTGACAATAAGAAGTGACAACGGCACCGAGTTCAAGAACTACACCTTGGATGAGTTTCTTAGTGATGAGGGGATCAAGCATCAATATTCTGCACCATATACCCCTCAACAAAATGGTGTTGCGGAGAGGAAGAACCAGACGTTGATGGATGCGGCAAGGACCATGATGGCGGAGTTCAAGTCTCCATACAACTTTTGGGCCGAAGCCATCAACACCGCATGTCATGCATCCAATCGGCTCTATCTTCGCAAAGGCTTGAACAAGACTCCTTATGAGATACTCACCGGCAACAAGACCAACCTCAAGTACTTCCGGGTGTTCGGTTGTAAGTGTTTCATTCTCAAGAAAGGTGTTCGTTTGACTAAATTTGAGGCTAGAGCTCATGAGGGCATATTTGTTGGTTATGCTACAGACTCTCATGCTTACCGTGTCCTCAACAAGTCCACCGGACTCATTGAGGAGACGTGTAACGTGGAGTTTGACGAAAATAACGGCTCCCAAGTGGAGCAAAGTGGTACTTGTGATGTAGGTGATGAAATTCCTCCCCAAGCCATAAGAAGAATGGGTATTGGTCAAATTCTACCCATTGAGGAACCCCTTGTGGCCGAAGGAGAAGGACAATGCTCTACTCAAGAAGAGCCATCACTTCATCAAGACCCACACGCTTCCGAAGAACAAAGTGAAGGCCCTCAACCTTGTGAACAAGACCAAGGGCAAGATCAACCTCAAGATGATGGTGACCCTCTAAATGATGCCCAAGGTCAAGTTCTCCCCCTCGAGCAAGTTCAAGATCAAGAGCAAGCTCAAGATCAAGAACAAGCTCAAGACGGCGCTCAAGATGATCAAGTCAACCCTCCCTCCACATCCGAGGAGGAATTAGAGCGTCATGCCGCGAAGATTGCTTCCAAGCTCACCACTCAAGGCCATCTCATGGAAAATGTATTTGGAAGCCTAAGAAAGGGGGTAAGCACTCGTAGACAATTAGCAAACTATTGTGAACATCACGCGTTTGTCTCTTGTGTTGAACCCCAAAAGGTCTATGAGGCGCTCGAAGACTCGGATTGGCTCAATGCCATGCATGAAGAACTCAACAACTTCGAGTACAACAAAGTTTGGAGATTGGTGCCAAGGCCATCGGGGAACCAAAACGTCATTGGAACAAAGTGGATCTTCAAGAACAAGCAAGATGCTCATGGGAACATCATTCGCAACAAGGCAAGATTGGTAGCACAAGGCTACTCCCAAGTCGAGGGTATCGACTACGGTGAAACCTTTGCTCCCGTTGCTCGTCTTGAATCCATTTGTTTGTTGATTGCATATGCTTCCCATCACAACTTTAAGTTGCAACAAATGGATGTGAAAAGTGCTTTTCTTAATGGTCCCATTAATGAGTTGGTCTATGTCAAGCAACCCCCTGGTTCGAGGACCCCTACTTCCTGAATCATGTGTATCAACTCGATAAGGCACTCTATGGCCTTAAACAAGCCCCACGTGCGTTGGTATGACCACCTTACCGAGTTGCTACAAGATCGTGGATTTGAAGTAGGACAAATCGATCCCACTCTTTTTACTAAGAAGGTCAAAGGGGAGTTGTTTGTATGCCAACTATATGTTGATGATATTATCTTTGGTTCCCCTAACAAAGCGTTCAATGAGGAGTTTGCCGCTCTCATGACCTCCAAGTTCCAAATGTCTTCAATGGGAGAGTTGAAGTTCTTTCTTGGTTTTGACATCAAACAAAGAAGAGAAGGAACCTTCATCAACCAAGCCAAATACACTCAAGACATGCTTAAAAGATTCAAGCTAAGTGATGTCAAGCCGGCCACTACACCAATGCCTACCAAATGCCAACTCGACATAGATCCCAATGGTAAAGCGGTGGATCAGAAGGTATATCACTCCCTGATTGGCTCCTTGCTTTACCTTTGTGCATCTAGACCGGATATCATGTTGAGTGTGGGGATGTATGCACGTTTTCAAGCCGCACCAAAGGAAAGTCACTTTGTGGCGGTCAAGCGAATCTTTCGATATTTGGCTCATACCCCAAACTTTGGCTTATGGTACCCAAGAGGAGCAAACTTCAAGCTTGAAGGTTTCACGGATTCTGATTGGGCGGGAGACAAAGTGGATAGGAAGTCCACTTCCGGAGGGTGCCAATTCCTTGGTTGCTCTTTGGTAAGTTGGTCTTCCAAGAAGCAAAGTTGTGTGTCTCTCTCATCCACCGAAGCGGAGTATGTGGAGGCCGGTAGTTGTTGTGATCAACTCCTTTGGATGAGGCAAACTTTAAAGGAGTACGGGGTCATTTTTGACAAAGTGCCTCTTTGGTGTGATAATGAAAGTGCCATCAAGATTTCTCTCAACCCGGTGCAACACTTCAAGACGAAGAACATTGAGATTCAGTATCACTTCATCCGTGATCACATTAGGCGAGGGGAGATCGAGCTCAAGTATGTCAACACTCATGATAACCTTGTAGATATTTTCACGAAGCCCTTGGATGAAGCAAGATTTCGCGAGTTAAGGCATGAGCTAAATATCATTGATTTGAGCAATGAGACTTGAACCTGTGCACCCCCCTCCACACCCAACTTGTTGTCTAGTCTAGGTGTAGGCATGGACATAGGGGGAGTGTTGTTCTCTCAATGAACTCTCCCTCCCCCCATTATGCATTAAAACGATCAACTCTTTCGCATTAGCCATTTTCGATGGTACTTATGCTTCAAAGACGAGTTTTGGTCATGGGCCCAAGGATAATTCTTCGCGGTGCCATACCAATTGACTCAAACATAGGTGGCTCCGGCCACCGCCCTCTCTTGAGAGAGGCCAGAGCTCGCTCCTCTTTGGTTGGTTGGTTGCTTTGAAGGAGTGGGTTCCGGTTCGTTGTTTCGTGTGTGTCGTCTTGTTGGTTTGTCTCTTTTTCTCCTTGTCTGTGCCTTCCCGCTCTTCCCGTTTGTTGGTTTTAGTCTAGAAGCAGTTTTCGATGGCTGGCGGTACTACCGCTGCTGGCGAGCGGTACTACCGCTTCAAGCCGTACTACCGCCCTCCAGCGCGGTACTACCGCTGAGAGGCGCGAGTGGGGGTTATATCGGGGGCAGGGGGAGTTTTCTTCTCCCCCATACCCATTTGCTCGCCCCCTCGCCTGTTCCTCTCTCTCCAGCAACCGGCGGCGCGGGAGGGCTCCGGCGGATCTCTCTCTCCGGGCCATCCCTCTCCATTCCCTTCGGTGGAGTCGATCCCCATCTTGTCCTCTTGCCATGGATGCCGGTATTGCCCCCGTTCTCTTGTTCCTTTTGTCTAGGTTTCCAATCTAGCTTCTAGGGGCAATAGCAGTTGCATCTTCAGATTTTTGGCCAAATCTAGGCTTGAGTAGGGTGGAGAATGCTTCTAGGCAGTTTGGATTGATGTTTGGTTGGAGTATTTTTGAATTTGGTAGGACGGTAGTGCCGGATCTGACCACGGTAGTAGGAAACTGCTGTTTCCCCGCCCCGAGCGGTACTACCGCCCTTCCAGGGCGGTACTACCGCTTGGAGCGGTACTACCGCTCCCTGTGGAGCGGTACTACCGCTCGCGGTGGTACTACCGCTATCCGGTCGCGGTACTACCGCTCTCTACCAACTTCCACTGTACTTCTACCTTTCAGTGATCTTTTTGCTCGTGTTTGGTGTCTTATGCTCGTGTTTTCTGGTTGTTTGCGTGTTCTTGTGTGTGGTTCCAGGTGATGAGGTCCCTGAGCATCAGGCTCGTCGTGTCAATCCTGGACATGCCTCGTCCAAGCGCTACCGCAGCACCGAGCCTGCCAGAGGATCCTCAAGTGCTCCACCTCCACCTCCACCTCAACTCCCGAAGAAAGCTGGGGTCAAGCCAAAGGTAACCAAAAACGTGCCTGAAATGCCTCCCAAAGAGTTCTTGGCAAGGCGCCGCCGCAACCCGTATGAGAACGACCAAGATCCCACTTTGGTCAACCGTCCGTTCTGGAACAGATTCCAGTTTGCCATCTTCTTTGATGTTCTCAAAGCCAAGAAGAATCTCTATGTCAACGTGCACTCCATCGACACCGCGCATATGGAGAGCGATCCCGACTACTTTGGTGAAGCACTTCAGATGTGCACTCAACTGAACATTCTCAGGATCATGCAATTCAACAAGGACTACGATGCTGATATTGTGGCCCAATTCTATGCCACGGTTCACCTAGGGACTGATGAGGACAGGACACTGACTTGGATGACAAATGGCAAGTTGCTGTCTGTCACGTGGAAAGCTTTCATGGAGTTGCTTGGGGTGGAAGATCTAGGTCTTGAGTCTCCAGTTGGCTTTCGCCCCCACGCCCGCGCCCATTGCACTCACAAGCAAGCTCTCTGGCCATACTGCACTCTGAAGATCAACTCTGATGACCCCTCTGAGATCTGATGCGTGTGTCCCTCTTTTGCTCTCACCTGGAGCAGTAGCAGCACTCCCTCTCCTTTTTGGTGTCTAGGTGCCAAAGGGGGAGAGAGTTTAGGGATTTGCGAGTTGTGTCTTCGTGTCTTGTTCGTGGTTTCCTCGCATTTGCTTTGGATGGTTTGTCTGTGAGACCTAAGTTCGAGTGAGACTTAAGTTCGAATCATATGGTGTGAGACATATGCTACCTTACCTTTCAGTATCTTTATCTATGTCTATCTAGCTCATGAGTTGCGTGCTTCTCTTGTTATATCATCCATGCTGCTCTCATACACCATGCTTAGATTATTGGTCTCTAAAATGTAGGGGGAGCTTTGATCCGAGTATGTGTGCTGTGCAGTCCAAAGCACTTATCTAAATAGCACACATCGAGGGGGAGCCCATCTACATGTTAGGACCGTCGGGTTTGTATGCTTACTATCGTGTTTATGCAAATCCGGTATTGTCATCAATCCACCAAAAAGGGGGAGATTGTAAGGGCATATTTATTCCCTAGTGGTTTTGGTGATTGATGACAATGCTTTTGCGGTCTAATCGTGTGCGTTAAGTTCTTTCAGAGAATCATCCATTGGCACAAGACGATTTCCTCCTCTCGGTGTTTTATTCAAGACGGTGTAGCTCCTGCGTTTCGTGTTGGTGGACTAGTCTCGTAGGAGTCACCGTACTATTAAGAGGGGATCCGTTTTGGTAAGACTTGGGTGGAATCAACACGTACACATCCTTATCACACCCTTCGTCTTCCTGTCGCATCTTTGGAGCTGCACTTCTCTTCCGTACCTGCTTCGCCCTGTGCCAGCGGTAGTACCGCGATCTACAGCGGTAGTACCGCCGAAGCCCCCCTAGCGGTAGTACCGCTCCACAGAGCGGTAGTACCGCTCTCAGCGGTAGTACCGCTCTCAGCGGTAGTACCGCTCCGTAGAGCGGTAGTACCGCCCGCGGGTTTCGGCTATAGTACCTCTGTAGTACCGCGCCTACTACCGCCTCGATTCGAGACAATGTTTTCTCGTGTCGAGTTTTGCGGCACTAGAAGCGGCAGTAGAAGCGGTAGTACCGCTCCGAGCGGTAGTACCGCTCCTCTCCCGCGGTAGTACCGCTATGGGGCCAGTGGCCTGACTCCCTCTTCAGCGCGGTAGTACCGCTAGGAAGGGAGCGGTAGTACCGCTCTCAGCGGTAGTACCGCCCTTCCCTAGCGGTAGTACCGCCCTGTGCGGGGCTGCTCAGTGGGGTAACGGTTGGATGTGTTTCCCCACTATATAAAGGGGTCTTCTTCTTCCTAGTTGACTCACCTCTTTCCCCCAAAGCTCCATTGTTGCTCAAAGCTCCATTTTCGCCCGATCTCTCTCCCTAGCCAATCAAACTTGTTGATTTGCTCGGGATTGGTTGAGAAGGCCCAGATCTACACTTCCACCAAGAGAAATTTGATTCCCCCCACTTATCCCTTGCGGATCTTGTTACTCTTGGGTGTTGAGCACCTTAGACGGTTGAAGTCACCTCGAAGCCATACTCCATTGTGGTGAAGCTTCGTGGTGTTGTTGTTGTTGTTGGGAGCCTCCGGTTGTTGTGGAGTTTGCCCCAACCTTGCTTGTAAAGGTTCGGTCGCCGCCTTCAAGGGCACCAATAGTGGAATCACGGCATCTCGCATTGTGTGAGGGCGTGAGGAGAACACGGTGGCCCTAGTGGCTTCTTGGGGAGCATTGTGCCTCCACACCGCTCCAACGGAGACGTACTTCCCTTTAAAAGGAAGGAACTTCGGTAACACATCCTTGTCTCCACCGGCTCCACTCTTGGTTATCTCGTGCCTTTACTTTTGCAAGTCTATTTGTTTTACATCCTTTGCTTGCTTGTGTGCTCGTTGTCATTGCATCATATAGGTTGCTCACTTAGTTGCACATCTAGACAACCTATTTTGGTGCAAAGTTTAATTTGGTAAAGAAAAGCTCAAAAATTGTTAGTTGCCTATTCACCCCCCCTCTAGTCAACCATATCGATCCTTTCAATGTGAATGGTTAACAAAATTTTGGATTTACTACAATTTAAAAACTAGGGATCTCAATGTTTTGCCGGCAATCAACAGTGCCCTGGTGTTTGAAATTCATTCCTATTTCTTGCATGGGACCTAAGCATGCACCCAAGGACACGAATTTGATTTTTCAACCAATTTATATGCACTAGAGCATGTGCATGTAGTTCAAATTTGAATTATGCACATAAATGCATTGAAAACTCAGTTAATGCATAAAAATGTCCAAATGAACCCCAAAAAATCACAAAAATTCGCACAACACTCCTGTTGTTCTATGTTAACACGAGATTTTTTTTTGAAAACAATAAGAGGCAATGGATATCGTTTCGTCCCCAAAGGTGGCACGTTCCCTACCGAAAACCATCATGCTTCACTACAAAAAAATACACTTTCGTGATGATACGTGTTTGTCACAGTAGTCGCATTTTTTGTCATGCATGTACATCCATGACGATTTTATGACAGAATCAAGATAGTCGTACCTGTGCTGTCCTAGAAGTGTTCCATGACATTACCAAAATTATCATCACGGAAGTGTCCACTTCCATGACGATAAATCGTGCGTCATAGAAGTGCTTCCATCAAGGGTGACCGACATGTGGCATCCACCGTAACGGAACGCCGTTAAGCTATCGAGTTGGGTTTTGGATCCGATAACCCGTTAACAGCTCGGACCAATGGGAAATTTCCACGTGTAAAATTCTGATTGGCCGAAGGGAACACCTGCAGCTCGTTAGTGGGTCAGATGTCGCCCGTCCATTGGAGGAGACATGTCTATGATACGTCGACACGTGGCTGGGCCCAACAAACGCCCATATAGATTAAAAAGGCCGACCCAGTCAAAGGCGTGCAGTACTTAATCAGGTACTAGTGGGCCAGCCCAATAACGACATGCTTAATAAAGGCCCATTTACGGCCCGAAGCCAGATCTGGCTCGTTAATTGTTTGCCCAAAATTTGGGCCCATTTACGACCCGAAGCCAGATCTGGCCCATTAATTGTTCGCCCAATATTTGGGCCCATTTGCCGCCTGAAGCCAGATCTGGCCCGTTAATTGTTTGCCGAATATTTGGGCCCAAGTACGCCCCTGTGACTTTCGGCCTTTTAGAGGCCTGATGTAGACATGGGCCCATTTCAGCCCGGTGTGACTTTCGGCCTGTTAGAGGCCTGATGTAGACATGGGCCCATTTCAGCCCGGTGTGACTTTCGGCCTGGGAATGGCCCGTGCTGTCCATGGGCTATATATGGTCCGACGGGACATCGGGCCCACTAACGGCCCGTGCTAAAGGTGGCAACAGTTAAGCCCAACGTGACTTTGGGCCTGTTAAAGGCCTGTCGCGTAATTCGGACCGTTGATGCATGTACTAAGCTTTCAGACTCTTAAAGGCCCATGATATCCGTGGGCCAACTAAGGCCCGAGATATGTTTCAGCCTGGTAACGACCCATGAGCTAACTGGGCCCAAAAAGGCTCGGTCTACATTTCAGCCTGCTGAAGGCCCGTCGACGACTAGTGAAAATTGAGGCCCAACATGCATTTTGGCCTACTGAAGGCCCGGGGTTTCATCTCGGCGGTAACATGCCAGTACAATATTCAGCCTGTTAATGGCCCAACGCTACCTGGGCCAAACTAAGCGCTGGGTCGACAAAAGGCCCAACTAAAATATAGGCCGCTGTAAGTTTGGGCCTGGCGCAATGTGTGAAGGCCCCAATCATTCCGGCCCAAGAAAGACACAGGCCAGCCCAATTGTGGCCCGTTAAAAACCAGGCCCGTTAGAGTCGAATGTTTCGGCCTGGTCGACTACATCTAATTTTTTTTCAAATAGCGAATGATGGCAGTAACTAGTAGGAATTAAGAACAAACCTACTCTATACAATAAAGAAATTACGACATAGTAACTAAGAATAAACCTACACTATACAATAAAGGATTTAAGGTATATTACATCCACTGGGCATCGAAGTTCGCCACCAGTGATCATAAAGCGCAACGAAGAAGCAGATAACAAAAACGGGGCACCATTGTAGCGTAACAAAATAATACTGAACTTGGACCACTTCCAAGACAGTTCAAGAAAGGTTAGCCTTGCGGGGGAACTGCTGCGCAAGCTGCTGAGCAAGGCTGTGAGACCGGCCTAGCATGTCGGTCATAGCTTCCAGGTGTAGCTGTTTAGCGATGAGGTGTTCATTGGTGTTCTCCGCAATCTTTCTTAGAGATAGGACTTCAAGTCAAAGTTGAGTTGCAGAATGCCTTTCTGCTAGAACTTGGGACTGAAGAAGTCGAACTGATTCAGACAATGAATTCTGTGAGCTTGTCTGACTGCTAGTCTCAAGTAACTTGAACACTGCATCAAGACAAGACTTTGGGGTTGTCTCGCTATCTACAAGATGTTTTGCCTTCTTTGCTGCAATATATGTTGGGTTTGTCTCACAGCCTTCAGCAGACTTGTGCATGCCATCAAGCATATCACCCCGAAACAAAGCAGAGAGATGACAGGTTTTGCACGTGTATAAACAAAGATGATAACTGTGCTATCAATTCCATCCAATTTCGAATTTGAAAATAAAGAGTAAGTTCAAAATATCAATAGCATAATTTGGCATTGTTCATAATGTGGGGAGCTTCACCACACTACTGGATTACCATGTCAACATAACAAGCATAGATGAAGGTCAAAGAAAATCATTGTATCTATTTTGGGTAATGTGCATGGCATGTTGTTCATATCATCAGCCACATCAGTAAGATAAAACAGGAGATGACAAGGTGCAAACGTGGGCTGCTTCACCACACACTGGATTATAGATCCACAAAAACAAGCATACATATAGGGAGTATTAAGTAATGTGCATGGTATGAATAAGGAATTTGGTTTTACAAGTAAAACTTAGAACTTATGGTTCTTGCGAACATGCATTTTGGTAGAAACAACAAACTAAATAGCAGTAAACGATAGGAGTATGAGCAAATTAAACAGCAGTTGAGGATAAAGGCTTTACAAGGACTGACTTACATTAACAGTTAACACCGGCTTTATAATGCCCTTCTCCATGTCAAGGGAAGGATAACTCAAGAATTTCAGCACAAAATCTTCTTCATAAGCATTGCCTGTACTCTACATTTTGTAGAGAGTAATTATAGATATGATAATACTGGAAGGATAGAGGATAATGAATATAAGATGTAGATTGATGCTACATAATCAACTACCAATCCATGGAAATACAAGCATTACAGGACAAAATGTACTGACAAGAGCAATGGGCTACACTTCTGCACTGGCATTGTCTGTATTCTACTTGTTGGTAAGATTAAATATAGATCTGATCTTTTTTAGTAAATGGTGGGCGGGGGAGATAAGATGCAGAATGCTACACAATGAACCAATCCCTCTTCCCATAATACAAGAGTGTTTTGAACACTGGTGTACTGTACAAAACGTTCTTATATTATGGGGCGGAGGGAGTAGCTGTTAATGTAAGTACAGTGATAGACCACGTTCAGTCCTTACAAGAGGACTGCAGAGCTAAACCTCTTCAAAAGCATTGGGTTGATTCTAAATTTATGTAAGAGTCCATACAGATCTTATAATGTCCACCAAATGGACAATTACGAGGCTAACATGTGCAGTGATGCTACATAATCAAACAACTATGAAAGTAAGTATGGTCATACAAGGCAAGTGGTACTCACAAGAGCAATGCAGTGTGCAGTATAGTTGCGAGTTTCTATGGTCCCTCGAGAACGAATGTTCTTCTGCAAATAGTTTTCGTACAAGTGAGACATTAAGGCAAATGCAGAAATGTAGTTCAAATTGTGATGTGATATCATAGACAGTACCTTACGCTGCAGCCGAGACCAATGTGTAACAAGATTATTCCAGTCACCATCGGATAAATGTAGCACCGGAGACTTTACATAAATTTCGTTCAGAGGCTTGCCATTGAAGTGCGCTTGCCTCAGGTAGGAACGATACTTCATCAACGAGTGCTTGAAAAGCGCAACCAACCCTTGCTCGTCTTCACAATCTAGTTTGCTCCTCGCCTATTTAAAAGAATGAAGTCTTGTGTCTTCTGTCAGCAGAAAGATATGCAGTAATGACCATGAATAACATTAGTACATTACTTACGCGTAAGTTGCGGAGGAAGACTGGAAATTGTTCTGTGTCTGCGGTATAATCTTTCCATGAAGGAAAGATGCTCACAAAGTTCCTGACAACAACATAAGCTTCGTCTTCTAAAATGGGAAGAAATGGAACAGGGGTCCTATTTGATGCAATTGGGGCTCCCTCTAGTTCGAAAAGGGATTTGGCAACTGGATTTGGTGTACTCTTTGCTAGAATGGGGGTTTTGCATCGTAGAGCTGGTGCTATGTCAACTGGCATAATCATACTGTTTGCTGCAGTTGGGGTCTGCTGAGTTGGGGCATCAGAAATGACCAGTGTAGTAGGGCTAGAGTCTGCTAGAGTTGGGGTGTTTTGTGGGTCAGGTGATATTGCAACTACACCTAATGGGCTATTTGATTTATCAGGTGCCACTACCTTTTCCAAATACTTTGCTTGTGCTCCTCCACGATCAACAATCGCCCTCTTCCTTTTGAACGTCTGATACACAAGAACATCATTTGAATGGATAAATATGGTATGATGACAGATGGAATATGTACTGAAAATGGATAGGCAGGGCGTATTCACATACACGATGTGTGAACTAAGCTAATGGCAGTTCAACAAAGTAGAAGCAATGCAAAGCACTAGTTGCAAGATATGTGCGAGCAATGTAACCTTGGAAAGTTAGAGCAAGTACCTAGATGGGTGAATAAGATAGGGCATCTTCCTCTGACTCCTCCACTAGGGAGCTACATTGACTTAGGTCTCCCTCTAGCTCAGAATCACTGTTAGGATCATATTATGAGCATGAATCTGTAGGTGGAGAGCGTTTGCATTGCATTGCATCCAGACTTGATTTCAGTCCCTTAATGCCAAGTTGGACAGCCATGGCATTGTTCTGCTTTATTCTTTTCATGCGCGCAAGCTCATAATCATTATGATGTTGTTCAGAATCTGGGATTCATGAAAACATAAAAAGTAGTCAGATTATCTATGGAATGCATTGCGGATTCAACTCGAAGAGTGTCTCCCTATAAACCCGTGCATATGCAAAGTTCACCCCCAACCATGCTAACCAGACCACACACAGAAATACAAACCCCTTATGTCTCTATAACAGGCAGGCACACATTTCAAAACTGAAGTAGGAACATTAGAATCATATGAAATTCGTATTTGAACAAATAAACTAAGCAATTATGAGTGGCATAATGTTTAGCTTCAAGGGTGGAGTGTTGGTAGTGCGACACAAAGCAAGTAGGCAGATTGTATTCCATGTAAAAGATCGAAACCTATATAAAAGCGAGAAATGACACTTTCTTTCTATACAATGCAGTGTTCGTCGCCCACACATGATGGAAGAGATCACATAGAGAAATACTATTCACTCATGTCTACAGTTCCAGTATTTAGAAACAAGGTAGTCCACCCTAAAAGAATATTGATAACAAATATGACAAGGCAAGCATAGATGTAGTGAATCAATCATTTACTTGTGAGCTTACTAGGACAAGTATGTAGAATTGTAACTACAGTAAGAGACCGTCCAAAATCTGAATGAAGAAGTTTGTCTAGCACTTATTGTTTGCAACTAATCGACGTGAATAATTGGATATTATATCGAATGAGTAAGAAAGACAAGTAAAATTGTCAACAAACCTGGCTTGCAGTAGTAATCTAGGTCAATGTCACTACGACCAACAATCCAAAATGACTAGTGTCCGTTTCGAGGGCCCGAATTTTGAAAACCCTGTGAACTTTGGAGGTACTAAAGATTATCGAAATACATCTGAACCATTAAGTGTAGGTAGCACTGAGCATACAACAAACCCTGATGACAGTCCTGCCTAATGAGTAATGAATCAATTAGAAAATGGGTGATGAGGAGTGCCTGCTGAGTGTTGAGGACGTATCTCAGGATAAATCGGGTTGGCTTGGTGGGTGTTGCACGCCTGAGCCTTGAACGGACTGGGAAGGTAGGCACGGCGGCACGCCCGGGCAATGGTGACGCTGTTGGGCGAGCGGCTCCTGGCCTCCTATTAGTCCGGCGTCTCCTCCTAGAGTCATGCCGTCCTGGGATGGCAAGTCGCCGGCGAGGCAGGCGGCTGGGGGCGAGTAGAGATCAGAAGCACGCAGCAGAATAGAGGGGAATCGGGGCCTGGGACGACCCAAAATCCCAGGGTGGGACGGCCCACCGTGGGCACCCTGTAGAGATACACACCCGAGCGGTGAACATGCATTTTCGAAACTAATTTAGGAACATTTAGCTGACCAATTAAACAACTCTGTTTTAATAATATCCTATTCATATTTGAACAACTAAGCTTGTTTAGCTTGATGGGTGGAGCAGTGTTATTATGACACGAAGCACGTATTCTGATCATATAGTGATCATAAAAGGGGGAAACTCTACGCATATTTTTTTAGCAAAAGAGGGTTTCCCCTCCGATTTCTATTAAAGAAACCACCACGGAACCAACATGATCAATTAAACCCTAAGCATGATCAATTAAACCGTATTATGGTTGTGCCATGGCAGATTTGAAGCTGCAAACCGGAGAAATGATATTTAGCATCCATTGTTTGCTTCGAACTAAGAACTAAATTCTAAGAGCTGAAAAGAAAGTAGAGTAACCAAGTTAAGATCTATTTTCTGGTTGAGATCAAAAAGTTGAGGAGATATAAAGTACCACCTCCCTTGCGGCACCGTGTAGGCATCGGGGGTGCGATGGTTGTCAGTGGCATTGAAGCAGATCTGCGATGGTAGATGGGTGCATCGGGGGATAAGTCCTGTTGCGATGGAAGAGAAGGTCGTGTGAGCGGCCCCGGCAAAGAGGACGACAGCGCCGATGAAGCGAGAGGACGCGATGCAAGGCTATTGGTCCGTCGCCATGGATGAGAAACATCCATCTCTAGCAGTGGACGACGCGGTCTTGGTAGGTGCTCCGGCATGGTGGAGGACGGTGGCGATGGATGTGGTGGAGGACGACGGCGATGGATGGGGTGGCGGACGGAGGCTGGTGTGGGGATGGAGTGTTCTAGCACGGACGATGTATGAATCAGAAAATGGAGGGAGAGGTACGGGGAACCATGTTTTTGGGACGCGCCTGTGTGAAATATGGGAAAGTTACGAACTTAGCCCCCGTTTAAAATTTGGACGTCTCGTCGATTGGGGATAGGACGGTAATCTCGCATCTCGCCAATATTTGCCCAGAAGGATTTCGCGCAAGGAAAGGGTGGTTGGCCCCCATGGTTGGCGCCCACGGTGTATGAACGGGGCTGATAGGTAGGGCGGTTGTGTCACGTCTAAGTGAAGTTACAAACCTGCCCCTATTGAAATATTTGCCTACATCAATTTTGGCCGAGTCGAGTTTGTTTTGCCGCCCATCGTGTATGAATGGGGAATGGAGGGAGAAACAGAGGTCTTTCGGACGAGCTTGAATCAAATGTGTTTTGCCGCCCATGTTTGACGCCCACCGTGTCGGAATGGGCTCAGAGGCGGTCGTGTCATGTCTAATTGAAGTTACTAACCTACCCCTATTTAGAGCAGTGGAAATCGGGCCGATGGATTGTTCGTGTAATGGGTAGATAGTAATTTCCATCTCCCAAACACTTGGCTTCGGGCAGCCGACATGGGAGTGGACATTTTGCCGCTTCTTTCGAATTTTTGGACAATAAGCATCCATGTTTACCCTGGCAACTAAATTCGAATCCATTTTGTATTCCTATATCAATCTTTATAAATCATTCTATGTGTTTTTATATATCTTCAAAAGGATGACAAAGATGTATTCCACTGTAATATATGAATATGGTTTACAAATGCCGATACTCAAATTCAGAAGCTAGAATCCAGTTTAAGGTGAATTCGAATATTTGGAACACTTCATGTCCAACTCAAATGTCACACGCAGCATAATGTGTACTCCCATTTAGATATGTACACAAGCGATGTATCAGGATTCAAATACTGAGTCAATCAACCAAGAATGTACAGAACTAATAGACATATAAACACTTATAGAGTATATGGATCAATAATATCAACTAACATACATAAGCCAGTCGCTGTACTTTTTTTGGCTACAACAACATCCTTTTTAGCCAACATCTTGGCCCTTTCCGATGCGTGCCACTTATGGTCCATCTATACTACTACTATTGTTGAATGCACATTCAGCCCGATTGGCATATTTGTAGGTCTGGCACAACAATCCAAATGGAATGTCTCCGAGTCTTATCAATTAAACAGACTTGTGCTCAAATAAAATTACAAACCAAAAAACAAAAAAGAACAATTATTACATGATCTCTAAAACAAATGGTTTGATTGATTACATGAATAGACAACACAAAGGTTATTCAACGATGGAAATAACATTTCACCTATGATTTACCAAGTAGGAATTTAATTTCCTTTTTTCCTTTAGGACCTTAACAATCTGGTCAGTCTCAGCTTGCTTCGTTTTGAAATCCACCAAATATTTAATGGTTGTCTTGAGTACTGCTTGTGATTGTGCTGTTTGCTTCCTCAACATGTCAACTTCATCTCTAAGTGCAGAAGCAGAATCTCTTTCTACCACTAGTTTAGCCTCTAGAGCATCAGTAGTTGGCAATTCATAATACACGATTGGGCCGGTGCCACTGCTGTGGGATGATGCAACGTCCATGGGGACCTCGCTCTTTGATCTTGGGCTAACCTGTTTTGCCATTAAAGTTCCGATTGGATTCAGAAAAGTTGAAGTTAGCAAAACATCTCAACTGGGAGTTATAACAGTAAACCAGTTAAACAAACAAGGAATTAAAGAGTTTCAATTGGATGCTGAAAAGTAGTTATTAACATCATTGTAACCTGTTGTTGCAGCAGAAAAGCAGTTAAACAAACAAGTAGATATTTAAGTTAAGGCAAACATGTATTCTTAACAGTAAGTATCAAACACATAGATAGGCGCAGTCTACAATATGATTAACAGGCTGTGGCATTATGTAATCAGTAGCAAACTAAATTAAGCCAAGCAACATAATTGAACAATTTTGCAATAAGTGGCTAACTAAAATTCCGAGAAGCAGGTAACTGAAATTACGCTAGTTCTTTATACAGGCACACTGCAACTTCTTTTTTGCTTACAAGGTTGTATGAAGTCGTCCATGGCATCAATTGCTTGGATACGCAATCCCAATACTTCTTTCTTCCCACACTGCATTGGTAAGTCGAATGGTTAATCTGGTAAGATGGTGCGTCCTTGATATATTATATGAGGACGTGTAGTCAGACTAGTTGTAGCCACACACATCGCATTGGCTTTTACTGTATATTTCATGCGATTACTTTTGGCATATCGAGATCTAAGCAATCTACAATAGGATGAAAAGACTGGCATCCTTCACATTATTGGCGAACTCAGTTCATAGAAACAAGCAATTCAACCATTCTATGGGTAAATCAAAAGCGCCACTGGAATATTTTTCACTACCCAATCATACACGCAAAAGGGGCGACGCCACCATAGGGGCTGGTATGGGCGGCCGCCTCAGGTGGCTGGAAAGTGTGCACCTAGTTTGAGTCGTCCAGGTTGGCCCAGGCTAGTTTTGTTCGTCCCAATGCACGAGCAGGCAATGTAAAAAATGAAGAAAAATGTTTCAATTTGGATGGGCCAATAACATAAGTGCAAGGCATGCCCTATAGCAGACTCGCGACCCAAACGTGCACCTCCCATATCGATCGACAGCAGGAAAAATCCCAATTCATTCGCTCCAGCCTCCAGTATGGTTCGCTCCTAACCTAGCCATCACTGGACAGACCAACACAACACTTCCTCGCGCCCTCATTGGAGGGCGGTCTCCGGGCTTGAAGCAAACGGAAGGACAAGAATATGATGATCAACCCTGGGTGTAGCCTGCATGGGAGGCAGCAGCGGCAGCACAGACAGTTGCAGCTTGCAACAGTAGCATGCGCAACGAGCAGGTACATCACATCCCTGATTATATCTAATTCAACTCTTCAATTTCTGGCCAATAGTTAAACCTGAGGGTGTTGTAAAACTGCTTGTATGTAGGGAATCTATGAGAAAATGAAACCAATTTCTACTTATTTTATAACTCCCCCAATCAATACTCAACTGACTGAATCTGATGTATATAATCAAGTTTCCGACGCAAACATACAAACTCATGTTGTTCTTGAGCCTGAAGTGTCTAATGAACGGACTGCTAATGAAGGATTTGATGCAAACATTTTACATGCTCCTAGTGATGAACATATAGTGTCTAATGAGGGATCTAATGCAAGCATTTTGCAAGCTCATTGAAGGATTTAGTGTCTAATGATGATCTGCTATGTTGAGAGAGACAGAGATTTGCAGGCATTGATGACAAGCAAATTATAGTGCATTTTCATAGCTTGAGGAAACGTCGAGGCCATCTACCAGAAAGTTCCCATATCATGACAACATAGCATAAATACTTTTCTAATCTGTTGTTTGAAATTATTGGCATACTTGTGCAGGATAGATATATTGATATGCAGTTTGCGCACCGGTTATAGGTGCAATTACACTTCGATATTTTCAGCCAGAGACGAATAATTCAAGCAGGTACAGACCATGTTTGTAGTCCTTGTACACCATGTTGCATTTTATGTTTTTGGTGCTTGCATCATTTAGTGTTTATAGTCTGAACTACTTTGGATCATTAGCTGGTTTTCAAAGTGCATGTAGCTTCACATTTCTCAAGTTATGTTGATTTCCGGAGTGCAAGTGCCTTCATATTTTTTAAGTTAAATGTTCGCCCCTGGTACTTGAATTTGTGGATCCGCCACTGCACACAAATCATACACGAATGCCAGTATGAATTAAATGAAATGCAAGGACTTACGCTAGCTCGTTGTACAGGCTCACTGCAGCTCTGCTTGCGCTTGGGATGTTCCATGTACAAGTCCATGTTACCACTTGCTTGGATGTGCAGGCCTTGTGCTCCTTGTATCCCCCTCTGCATTTTTGACACGGCGAACGGTTGATCAAATAAGAGGAATCAACCTTGATGTTGTACCGGAGGACAGATACTTACAAGGTTATACAGGTGTGCAGGATGTGTACCAGATCCCGCAGCGCCATCAGGCTTCGCTAAAAAATGGATTTGCTTGTTTCAGATGATATCTCCAGAAGAAATAAGAGTTAAAGTCAGAGTTTCATAGGCGTGTAAGCTAAGAGAGCAGTGAAAGAATATCCAAACATCGTGGGAGCAGTGCACATGGGAGTGATGTGTGGATACCTAGTTCGGGCCGGTGTTTGGGCATGCTCGCCTAGCTAGAGTGCGGGTCACTTCAGAGCCGTTGAGGGTGATGCGTTGGCGTTGGCTGGCCATGCACGGGTGCAGATCTTGAGTGGCGGCAGAGCGCTACGATGCAGTGGACGAGACCGTTGGTGAAGCCCCAACGGCCTCGGGGGGCGGAGGTGCGACGATATGCTCGGTGAAGTAGCCCCAGTGAGCCGGGAGACGGCGTCGGTGAAGCGCACCTGATGCGGTGGAACTCGGTGTCTGTGAGGCACGTCGGTTGTGGCGGCCGACATTGTCGGTGGACCACCCGGTGCGGTGGACGAGGGCGTAGATGAGGTAGCTCCGGTGCGGTGGTGAAGCGCGATCGTCGTCTTCGTCGTCGTTGTCCGGCACAGAGGTGGGGAAAGAGACGAGGCGAGGGGCGATTCGAACTTTGCTTGGGTTGGCGGCGAATTAGGGATTTGAGCAATCTGGGCGCGGAAGGGGACGGTGGAGAAGAGAGATTTTGCAGGGCTAAAATTGGGGCCGCCAGATATTTCAATCCAAAACGTGGAAGAGCAAACTTATTTTGTTGTCAT
>NC_041393.1:472564205-472569194 GCF_002162155.2 Triticum dicoccoides | reverse complement strand
GGTGGCTGGCCCACATGTCAGTGACCAAAAGGCAGGTGCCTTTAAGGCACCGAAGCAGCATCCACCCTGACACGACCCTGGTCTGCCTGGTGCGCCTACATTTGAGAATGCAAACGAATCTTCTTTCATTTGCAAACAAATCTGTATGTATTACCATGCCCATGTTTTCCTTGTAATAATTAGTCATTCAAAACGAGATACTCCCTCCGTTCACTTTTGTAAGTCGTTTCAGACAACTTAAAATGAACTATTTTGCACATTGTCTGAAATGTCTTCAAGGTCTTATAAAAGCAAACAGAGAGAGTACTATAAATTAATTAATGAGGAGTTATTTGAAAAAAATCGAAACAGTATCCACGCTAATGTGGATTAGAGTGTGTGTCACATAATTAGTTATTTGAATTAGAGTGTGGGTCATGTAGCGATCACCAATTCTAACGTGGATTTCACATTTCACTGTATCCATGCTAATTTTTTTAATACAAATTCATATGTATATGGTGAACACCATGGTAGTGAGAAAACTTTTGGATGGATTCAAACATACGACCTACAAAAAAGCACAACAAATTGAGTCAATGTCAACTTTTCGAAACTTAGTATGGCACGAATTCGAAATAATTACTCGTATGCATGGTCCTTAGTTCAAATCTTACAATGTACACCAAATTGAAACATCGATATTAAGTCCCCCCTCCCTCGCACACACACTACATACTTCTTGTATCGGTCAATCTTCCTCTCCTAACCACCTTAGGAAGCTATCGGTTTCCAACACACGGTCATTCTTTCTCTCCATGTTTCGATCTCTAAGTCTCTCAACTACACAACCCCCTTTTCCACTCTGTTACCAAATGTATTTACCTCACACAGCCGCCATTGCACCCCATGCCGAGCTCTCTCTCTCTTTCTCCCCCTCTCCCTCTCACCCTCTCGCGCTAAATACATGCATTGCCTATCTAGCCCGCCAACCTCTCGTGCGCACGCACACACATTGTATATCTAGGTCACTCCCTCGAGACTGTCTCACTCTTTCTTCCGCACGGCGGGCCACACTCGCTCAATCTTGCTCTCTTTATTTGATTCTCGTTTAACCTTGTTTTCTTTCACACACAAATGATATATCTCCCTGTTCGGGCCTCGATCGACACACTCTATACTCTCTCACGTAGATTGTCTATCTAGATTAGTCCATCCAAGCCACCGCCACTCTTTCGACCTCATGGCGGGCCACACTCACTCAATCTCTCTCTCTCTCTCTCTCACTCTCTTTCTCTCTCTTTGTATGTCTTGATTGACCTTGCTCTTTCTCGGACAAAAACGATATATCACCATGTTTGAGCCCAATTCGACCTATTCACATTGCATACTCTCTCACGCACATTGTCTATGTAGGTCACTCTCTCCAACCCGTCTCACTCTTTCGATCGCACGGCGACCCTATGTGATCGATTGACCTTGCTTCCTCCCACGCACAAAATATATCTACATGTCTGTGACTGGATCATCTCTCAAGCTCTATCTTACAGCCCTCACCCTTGCCAAAAGCTCAATTGGACAATATCTCTCCAGAGCATATATATCTGTTCAATGAATGTCGGACCACACTCACTTTGTCTCTCTATCTATATGTCTCTCGATTGACCTTGCTTTCTCACATCGTATCTTCCACGCATTGAAGCTACTACCTCTCCATCCCTCGCAAAGCCGGAGCTATTTACATTGCGAGGGGAACTCCAACCTTGGATTAATTTGTGTAGGCATTTATTCCGGTCGGTTTATATTATATTTTCATAGCATTCGGCCCACAACTACTCCAAACACCGTTGCAACCCCCGCAACTCCCCTAGTTGATTTCCTTCCGGCTCGGTCATTGCTCTCTCGCACGTCCTTTCTCGCCTTTAATGTCGCACCATGGTATTATTGCAAAAAACTATGTTGTTCTCTTTAATTATTATAAATAAGCTACAAAACTACACACCGATAGTCCACTTGGAATGGAACAAATTTCGACCCACAAATTAAAGTGCTACAAACTACACACCGATGGGCCACATGTCATGAAACAAATTTGGACCCATATACAAATTTAAAAATAAAGGACAAGGATCGAACATGTGACCGGGCCTTCAAGCCGCACGTCAATAGGCAACATACGTAGAACATCAATGTTTGTTTTACCCCCCTTTGTTCACATAATATTTTTATATTACCACAGCCTATTTAATGGATAACATATAATATTATTTTTAGTACTATTCGCCTTCACTTACTGGTGGGTTCCATGTGTGCTCTCTCTCTCCTCCCCTTCTGTGTTTAGACGCACGGGCAAACACGAAGAACTCACGGGCGATGCTGCCGTTGACCATATCTGGACGCGTTCACAAGTCACGACACCAGTTTCACGTACTAGCAGCACTAGTCAGTGTATACGTGCAATGCACGTTAATTTGGAAGTATATTAAGTGCATGCGGATATTATAGTAGGATATTATTTGCGTGTTATTATATGATTAGCACTATTTTTGGCATGAAATTAACTGTACGCTAAACGTTTGAGCGCTCGACATTGAAGCAGTCTAGGTCGTTGGATGACAAGGAATACATGTGGCTTGATGACGTTTTATATTTAATTTGATATGGCTCTAGCAGAACATTCAATCGATCAAACCATAGATTTCGTTCAGTCTGACTTCGACTTTAAATTATACGATGATCGATATAAAATAAACAAAAATGATAAACGTTCGGATTTTAAGCATGGCAATCCGAACATTTTTCATGGCAAATTTAGATTACGTGGTGGCGACAGGGGCGTCTTGCGGTGGGAAGCGGCTCCTCTGCCGTGCTCTGTGTGTCGTCGGGCCACTGACCGACGGCGATGACGGCATCTTGCGCCGTTGTTGGCGTACTCCTGGATGTTTGCCTAGCTTCAAGGAAGGCCAAAATGTTCTGGACTTCAGAGCAAGTCAACTGGCGGGAGGAGGCGACTGGCGTTGGCGCAAGGAAGCGGTCGACGGCGGCCATCCATGCCGCTGAGGGGGGCACTGGCACCCGCGCGGGGACAGGCGCTGTCAACGGCGCGGCGGAGACATTCGTGTGCACGGGCACCGGCACGGGTGCGCACGTCAGCGCACGTGCAGGCGCATTCGCTGGTAGGTGCACGGGCACCGGCACGGGTGTGCAGGTCAGTGCACGCGCAGGCGCATGTGCTGGCAGGTGCACGGGCGCGTGAAAGTCGGCGGGGACCTTGTGGAACCCTGTGGGATCAAGCTCGGCGACAATGTGTGGCTCCCAGCCCATCAATGCCACGGGGATGGGGGCTGACACAGTCGGGGCGATGGGAGCCGGAACGGGAGTGGGGACAGGCGTGACGTCTTCCCGCAAGGCCAGTTCAAGCTCGTCCCAAAGCGCCTTATGTTCTTGAGACTCCGACTGGGTGTCTTCCTCAGGAAATTGGAACACTAAGGGCAGACCATCGTGATGCGGCATGGCGTACGTTTAGGTCAGGCTAGTTGGAGGTAGACAACAGGAGAATCGGAGAGGAAGAGAGAAGATTGTAGTGATACTGGGTAGTGCGGGGTTGATTTTAAACTGCGGCGCCGGCGACATTAAAAGTGAGAGCAGTTGGGACGAAGGTGGGCGGCGGAGCCTGTGTAACGCCCCGGATACAACTTTCCATATTCGTAACTCCGACTCTTGCCATTTCCGGAGATGTGATTTATTATTTCCTCCGTGGTTGGGTTTTTGTCTGTTGTTTTGCATTTTGTTCTTGTTATGCACATCATCTCATAGCATCATGTGCATCGCATCCATATGTTTTCATAAAACTTGCATCCGTTCGGGTTTCCCCGGTTCTCTCCGTTGTTCGTTCTGAGCCCGACCACACTCGCACGCGCCCGCGGCACCTCCGTAATATTATTTTATAAGTGGCATAAAAATGTTCTCGGAATCGGTTGCAACTTGTCGTGCGGTCTTATTATAGTGTAGACAGGCCGCCTGCCAAGTTTCGTCGCATTCGGAGTTCGTTTGACTGCCCAACCATTAAACATAGCGGCACCGTTGCCAGTTTAATCGTCGGACGTTTCGGTCTCCGAAACTGCCGCCGGGCTGCACTTCTCTTCTCTCCCCTCAGCCCAAGCACTCTCTTCACAGCCCAATAACCCCTCCTAGCCCACCTATCTAACCCTCCTCCGCTCCAGACCGTCCGATCGAGATCGAACGGCTCCGAAATGGAGCAAAACCCCAACCCTAACCCCCTCCTTCTATAAATAGCAGCCCCCCTTGCCATTTTTGTCACCCTAACCTCCCTCCTCGATTTCCGTGCCTCCCCAATCATCAGCCATCGCATCCTTCCACCTTCTCCTCCGAATTCGGCGCGCCCAAGCCCCCTCCGCCACTTGGCGCTGCCCTATAGGCCAGCCGCCACCCGAGCCGCTGTCTGCAGCCTCCCAGGAGGCGCCACGCGTCCCCTGCGCCTCCCTCCAGCGCCCCCATCCGACCGAGCCCGCGCGCGGCCCGCGCAAGCCCATCTGGGCCCGGGTCGGCCCGACCCCGCGCCACCGCCAGCTCCCCGCTTCGCCCCGCACCTACAGCTCGGCGCCCGAGCGCCTCCGCCCCGCCGTTGTCGCCGACAATCCATCGGACCCCGCCGCCGGCCTCCTCCGCGCCGGTCCCGCCACCGTCCTAGTGAGCCCGCGCCATCCGCGCTCCTTCCTCATCCGTCCTCCCTGTCTCACCTCCCTCTCTGCCCCTGCAAGGAATCACCGCCGTCGCCATGAATGCCCGCCTCCTCCCGTGAAGAACCCCCGTTGCTGGTGCCCCGTCGACCCCGAAACCCGGCGGATCCGGCTCCCCGCGCCCAGATCCGCCCGCCCCCGTCGCTGGTGCCCCTCCTACGTCGCCAACCTCGGCACCTCGCCGCCGGCAGCCGCCGCCATCGCGCGCGGAGACGAACACGGACGCACGCACGCCTGCCTCGCCCCGCCC
>NC_041393.1:472537427-472563562 GCF_002162155.2 Triticum dicoccoides | reverse complement strand
CAGGCCTCTCCACCGACCGGGACAAGGCCCATGGTGAGCTGCCTCCCCCAGTGCCTGTTCCTGTTGGGCCAGCAGTTTCAGCCCAGTAGTGTTTTTTTCCAGTCTCTGCGATTTGTCTATTATTCCGGTGAATTACAGTTTTGCAGAAAACCCCCTATTGTTCATGCATTTAATATCTCACAAACTGTGCATTGGATTAAAATAATTTAAATATGTAAAATGATCAGCAAATTGTGTAGATTAGTAATATGTCACTTTCATCCATGTTTAAAATGTTTAACTTGTTGTTTGTTTAAATTTGCTAATATGCCATGTTAAAACGCTTTATTTCATAACTAAATAACCGTAGCTCCATTTTAAATAAACTTTATATGTAAATGGGGTGGAAAAATGCCTAGTTTAACATGGTCCACTTTATTTTCCTGTTTAACAAGCTTAAAATATGGTTTAGGGCAGAATAGTACCAAATTCATAATTTGCATATGGGGATTTTCCGGACTTGTTGTTTGTTGTTCCGGCCTCATTTAAACTTGTCTAGATAGGTAGTTTTTCATATGCTTCACCCCTTGCCATGTTTAACAACATTTAACATGGTTGTGTACCTAAACAAGAGCAAACTAAATAACTCAGATGTGGTGTTTCGTCAATATGTAACTCATTGCATATTGAGCTCCACTTAACTTGTAGTATTGTTTGTTGCACTTTGCCATGCCATGCCTCATTAAACCAGACATGCATCATACTTGTTTGTGCATCATGCCATGTTTATGCTTGTGCATTTACCATGTTGTTTATTTCTTTCCGGTGTTGCTTCTTAGTTCCGGTAAAGTTGCGATTGTGAGGATTCGTTCGACTACTCCCATTCGTATTATTCATGGATTCGTTCTTCTTCCTTGCGGGATTTCAGGCAAGATGACCGCTACCCTGGATCTCACTACTATCATTGCTATGCTAGTTGCTTCGTTCTATCGCTTTGCTGCGCTACCTATCATCTGTTTGTCGAGCCATCCCATGTTCCCATGAACCTCTAACCTTTGACACCTTTCCTATGCAAACCGTTGTTTGGCTATGTTACCGCTTTGCTCAGCCCCTCTTATAGCGTTGCTAGTTGCAGGTGAAGTTGAAGATTGCTCCATGGTGGACAGGATTATGTTGGGATATCACAATATCTCTTATATTATTAATGCATCTATATACTTGGTAAAGGGTGGAAGGCTCGGTCTTATGCCTGGTATTTTGTTCCACTCTTGCCGCCCTAGTTTCCGTCATACCGGTGTTATGTTCCCGGATATTGCGTTCCTTATGCGGTCGGGTGATTTATGGGACCCCCTCGACAGTTCGCTTTGAATAAAACTCCTCCAGCAAGGCCCAACCTTGGTTTTACCATTTGCCTCACCACCACCTATATTTCCCTTGGGAGTAATTAACCCGAGGGTCATCTTTATTACAGCCCCCCCGGGCCAATGCTTGTCTAAGTGTTGGTCCAACCTAGAGCACCGTGCGGGACCATTCCTTGGCAACTTGGTTCGTCGGTTCCTGTACGCTTCGCTTATCCGGTGTTGCCCTGAGAACGAGATATGTGCAGCTCCTATCGGGATTGTTGGCGCATCGGGCGGTCTTGCTGGTCTTGTTTTACCATTGTCGAAATGTCTTGTAAACCGGGATTCCGAGTCTGATCGGGTCTTCCTGGGAGAAGGTCTATTCCTTCGTTGATCGCGAGAGCTTGTCATGGGCTAAGTTGGGACACCCCTGCAGGGTATAATCTTTCGAAAGCCGTGCCTGCGGTTATATGCAGATGGGAATTTGTTAATGTCCGGTTGTAGATAACTTGACACCAGATCTGAATTAAAATGCATCAACCGCGTGTGTAGCCGTGATGGTCTCTTCTCGGCGGAGTCCGGGAAGTGAACACGGTTTCTGTGTTATGTTTGACGCAAGTAGGAGTTCAGGATCACTTCTTGATCATTGCTAGCTTCACGACCGTTCTGCTTGCTCTCTTCTCGCTCTTTCTTTGCGTATGTTAGCCACCATATATGCTTAGTCACTGCTGCAGCCTCACCACTTTACCCCTTCCTTTCCCTTTAAGCTTTGCTAGTCTTGATACCCATGGTAATGGGATTGCTGAGTCCTCGTGGCTCATAGATTACTACAATAATAGTTGCAGGTACAGGTTATGCGATGATCATGACGCGAGAGCGATGCTTGCTTGCGTTGAGTTCTTCTTCTGCTTCTTCGATCAGGGGATAGGTTCTAGGTCGGCAGCCTGGGCTAGCAGGGTGGATGTCGTTTGAGTTTCTGTTTGTGTTTCATCCGTAGTCGGATGATGCTCTTTTGTATTGTGATGTTGTATTCGTGTGGCATTGTATGCCTTATGTATGTATCCCCATCTATTATGTAATGTTGATGTAATGATATCCACCTTGCAAAGCGTTTCAATATGCGGTTCTATCCTTGGTGGGACCTTCGAGTCTCTTTAGGATAGTATCGCATATTGGGCGTGAGAAGTTGGTAATCAGAGCCTCGACCGACCTAGGAGCCCCCTTGATTGTTGGCCGTTGTTGAGTCTAGAAGAAAACTATTTTGAGTCTTAGGATTATATATATCGGAGAGTAGGATTCTTTTTACTCCTCAGCCCCCGTCGTCGCTCTGGTGAGGTCTCCTGACGTAGATGTTTTGTCTTTCTCTCCTCAAATTTCACTAAATTTTTTTAGGATCACGCGGGTATCTTGGAATCGTTCCGATGGTTTTGTGACGAGAACATTGTTCTTGGTGCCTCCTGTCTATTTATGTGGCATTGACCGGGGGTGAGCTCCGAGGTGTTGTCGTCACAATTTTATCGGTGCAGTTCTGGAATACCTGAGTTTTGCCGACATCGAAAATCTCTTTTATGTAGTTGTTGGTGAGATAACCTCGACATCACCCAGTACTGGGGAGTTCAGGAGTATTGCCATAACTCGTATAACGGATGCTGTTCGAAGGTTGAGGTACACGATTTCCGAAGGTTTCTTGGTTATGTGTTGACGGATGGATACAACTGGATGTAGGTATTGTTAGTTTTGGGTGAGATATATATTGCTTCCCCTGTATCCCCAACACCAGATTGCATAACCAGAAAGTTTCGGGAGTTTTATAGGTGGGAATTCAAGTAGTTCCTAGAATATCTTTTCGACAGATGCATGATATGAGATTGGGGTTCGACGTCTAGTGGTCCGCCTTTCCACGGTCGTTTTTACAGTGGTCTCGTTGTGTCTTAAAGAACCCTTGGCTATGCTGGTTCGGGGACACTTCGTATGTCATGTGCACTGCCTTGTACATGATGGTGCTGTACAATCGAGCCCGTGTGGGCCCCACCATAAAAACTTCGGACGAAATCTCTATCATATGTTTGTTCCAGCTTATTCTGCAAGCCAAATCCTTTGTTTTGTTTTATTTGTGGTATTCGAGTTGCTTCGAAGTCAAATGTTGAATCCATACCTTTCATAAACGGTGTTCTCATATTGCTATGTGAATACTAATCCTTCTTGATCATCGAGGTAGTCATGTTAATTCTTTTCCAACCGGCGTGCTTCTCTTCAAGTGGATCCAATCATTTCAATATTTGCAAGATCAATTATAAGTTTTCTCAACGGTGTTTGTTTCATCCGTCCCAAGTTGTCTTTGTTTTCTCGCCCTCCCACCCTTTTTCTGCAAGGACTCATATATGTTAATCAAGTATCCATTTATTCATGTGAAGTCTATTCATTCTTTTCAATCAATGTTCTTATCCGGTGATTTCCCATGAAGATGCTCAACAGTTTCAAGTTCGCCATTCTTTGTTATTTTCTTCTCCGGTGGTGTTAATTCAAGCTTTCAGTGTTGATCATATTCTTTTCCTCGTGTCAAATGCTTTTTCATATCGGTGCACCTCTTAATCTTTCACTTCTCGCTATTCATTTGTTCTGGAGTGTTGAAGATATCTCAGAAGATTTGTGTTTCCATTCTTAATCTGTTGAATCTATTTGGAGATCATTATCTCATTCAAGATATTTAATTCAACCGGTGCAATCTCTCTTTAAAATCATTTCCAACGGTGTTTTATTTTCAGTGGGCCCTAAACCACAGGTCTTTTCCCAGGATCTTACCTGACTCTTCTAATTTTCCTCGAGCCATTCCCAAATTCTTTTCCAAGTTTGACGTAAGAATGAATTCTCATCAGTCACATGCCTTTTCCAAGATCGATTTCAAATCATTTCATTGTTAGCTCAACCTCTTCGCTTGTCATCATACCGGAGTATCTCAGTAATTTTGCTGGTGTTCCTCGTCATCATTCTCAACATTTGAAGACCGAAGAAGAGTTTCTCTTAAATCTTGCTCCATTCTCTTCAAGATTCATGGTTCTAGCTTGATGCTATCCTCATAGTTGTTTTGATTGTGACAATTCTTTTCTTACCATCCGGAGCATTTCATGAGTTGTTTTCATTTCTTTCCTCCGAAGGCCATCATGTCATAATTCTTCATTCTCAGCCTTCAGCTCTCGTCATCCAAATCTTACCGGTGCATTGCTCAAGTATTCTCTAATCAGCTCGTGATCTCTTCGTTCTCTTGTATCAAATTCCCTCAAGTATCTTCATTCGTTCTCTAATTCTTACCGGTGATTCACCCCTTTACTTCTTTCATTTTCAATTCTTACGGTGGTTCCTTCAAGATTTCTCTTCCTTCGTTATCATTTTAATCCATTCGTTCCTTCAATTCCACCGGTGGTTCGTTGAATACCTTCTCAAGTTTATGATATATCCCTCTTAATCCTTTCTACGAGAATAAGTAGTATGCCAAATCCGTTGTTTGTCATCAATTTAAATTGGTGAAGAATAGGCATAACGTAATTCTTATTATTGTTTAATCCAAGTGATTAATTCCTTCTTCCGGAGATTGTTCATCAGGAAGTATTTCTCGGTTTCAAGTTATTCATCTTTTCTTTTCTGGAGTTCCAAGTTTTCCGCATTATCTCGTCGCGAAGCTTCATCTAAATCATCACAAGGCTCAACTTGTTCTTTCAACTTCTCTTTCTTTCTATCATTCTTTTATTACCGGAGTTCTTCATGGAAGATCTACATGATGGTTCATCAAGGATTTCTTTCATTCTTCAATTGTTCTTCAAGTTTTCTCTCGAAGCTATGATCCGCCAAGCTATACTCAAAATTAAACATGGTGCTCAACATATGTTTTGTTTTGAGGAGTTCAAGCATTCTCCATCTTGCATTCCAAAGTGCAATTATTTCTACCTTATCTTTTGAGGTGGTGTTATGTCACTCTTGACAATTTCCTTCAAGGTTCATGATTCATATTGTTATCAAGAATGAGGTATTTTAAATCCATCAATCTCTTTATTGGAGTTATCTTGGGTTATATTTCACCTAAAGCCTTCTATTGGGAATGTTGCTATTTGTGGTGCTTATCATTGATCCAAGTTTTCCTCCTATCCTCTCGATGAAAGAAGTTTTCATCTCTTCGTTGCTCTCAAACAAGCAATTGTTTTTCGTTAGTGGCAGAATTTCACTTCAAGCGTTGAGATGTTTTCATAAGCCCACTACAAGTTTATTCGTTTCGTTGTTGGTTTTCCAACAACTACGTTCTATTCTTCTTTGCAAGGATGCTTTCCAAGCTGATTTGTGGTACAAGTTGGCATTTTCTTCTCCATTCTGTTATTCCAATGATCTATCTTCTATTCTTTCGTTCGGAGGCATTGTGATGTTGCTCTTTTCTCTCATCTTCTCGAATTGAGGATCATGTTCTTCTCCTTGCTTCTCCATTTAACCGGAGTGTTGTGTCATCTCTTCAAGCTCTTTCGTCTTATCAAGTTTTGCTTCTCTTTTCAACCGGAGTGCTGTCTGAAATCTTTCTTACCCCTTGTGCCATTTTTTTTCAATAGTTCCGGAGGCAGTGTGTTGTTGATTTCATCAAGTATCCTCTCATATTGTCAAGTTCATGTTCTATTCCTTCCATGTTCAACCGGAGTGCTGCCCAAATTCTTCCTCTCTCATCTTGTTTTAACCGGAGTGGTTTCGAATTCCTTCTTGTCCATTGTGCTCGTCATTCATGTCTTTGCAACCTCTTGGTTCTCGAATGTTCCTTGTTCCTCTTTTTTAACGGAGTGTTTTCAACTTTGTTCATATTCGTTGTTTTCTTTCTTCATTTTGCTCAACCTCTCAAGGTTCATGGTTTCACTTGGTTGTCGAAGAAGCAACTTAGTTTTACCGCTTATCTTCCTCTTCCTTTTCCCTACGGTGCCATCCTAGATCTCGGGACGAGATCCTCTTGTAGTGGTGGAGTGTTGTAACGCCCCGGATACAACTTTCCATATTCGTAACTCCGACTCTTGCCATTTCCGGAGATGTGATTTATTATTTCCTCCGTGGTTGGGTTTTTGTCTGTTGTTTTGCATTTTATTCTTGTTATGCACCTCATCTCATAGCATCATGTGCATCGCATCCATATGTTTTCATAAAACTTGCATCCGTTCGGGTTTCCCCGGTTCTCTCCGTTGTTCGTTCTGAGCCCGACCACACTCGCACGCGCCCGCGGCACCTCCGTAATATTATTTTATAAGTGGCATAAAAATGTTCTCAGAATCGGTTGCAACTTGTCGTGCGGTCTTATTATAGTGTAGACAGGCCGCCTGCCAAGTTTCGTCGCATTCATAGTTCGTTTGACTGGCCAACTGTTAAACATAGCGGCACCGTTGCCGGTTTAATCGTCGGACGTTTCGGTCTCCGAAACTGCCGCCGGGCTGCACTTCTCTTCTCTCCCCTCAGCCCAAGCACTCTCTTCACAGCCCACTAACCCCTCCTAGCCCACCTATCTAACCCTCCTCTGCTCCGGACCGTCCGATCGAGATCGAACGGCTCGAAACGGAGCAAAACCCCAACCCTAACCCCCTTCTTCTATAAATAGCAGCCCCCCTTGCCATTTTTTGTCACCCTAACCTCCCTCCTCAATTTCCGTGCCTCCCCAATCATCAGCCACCGCATCCTTCCACCTTATCCTCCGAATTCGGCGCGCCCCAAGCCCCGTCCGCCACTTGGCGCCGCCCTATAGGCCAGCCGCCACCCGAGCCGCCGTCTGCAGCCTCCCAGGAGGCGCCACGCGTCCCCTGCGCCTCCCTCCAGCGCCCCCATCCATCCGAGCCCGCACGCGGCCCGCGCAAGCCCATCTGGGCCCGGGTCGGCCCGACCCCACGCCGCCGCCAGCTCCCCGCTTCGCCCCGCACCTACAGCTCGGCGCCCGAGCGCCTCCGCCCCGCCGTCGTCGCCGACAATCCATCGGACCCCGCGTGGGCCTCCCCTGCGCCCCCCCCGCTTGGGCCTGCCAGGCCTCTCCACCGACCGGGCCAAGGCCCATGGTGAGCTGCCTCCCCCAGCGCCTGTTCCTGTTGGGCCAGCAGTTTTAGCCCAGTAGTGTTTTTTTCCAGTCTCTGCGATTTGTCTATTATTCCGGTGAATTACAGTTTTGTAGAAAACCCCCTATTGTTCATGCATTTAATATCTCACAAACTATGCATCGGATTAAAATAATTTAAATATGTAAAATGACCATAAAATTGTGTAGATTAGTAATATGTCACTTTCATCCATGTTTAAAATGTTTAACTTGCTGTTTGTTTAAATTTGCTAATATGCCATGTTAAAACGCTTTATTTCATAACTAAATAACCGTAGCTCCATTTTAAATAAACTTTATATGTAAATGGGGTGGAAAAATGCCTAGTTTAACATGGTCCACTTTATTTTCCTGTTTAACAACCTTAAAATATGGTTTAGGGCAGAACAGTACCGAATTCATAATTTGCATATGGGGATTTTTCGGACTTGTTGTTTGTTGTTCCGGCCTCATTTAAACTTGTCTAGATAGGTAGTTTTTCATATGCTTCACCCGTTGCCATGTTTAACAACATTTAACATGGTTGTGTACCTAAACGAGAGCGAACTAAATAACTCAGATGTGGTGTTTCGTCAATATGTAACTCGTTGCATATTGAGATCCACTTAACTTGTAGTATTGTTTGTTGCACTTTGCCATGCCATGCCTCATTAAACCGGACATGCACCATACTTGTTTGTGCATCATGCCATGTTTATGCTTGTGCATTTACCATGTTGTTTATTTCTTTCCAGTGTTGCTTCTTAGTTCCGGTAAAGTTGCGATTGTGAGGATTCGTTCGACTACTCCCGTTCATCTTCTTCATGGATTCGTTCTTCTTCCTTGCGGGATTTCAGGCAAGATGACCGCTACCCTGGATCTCACTACTATCATTGCTATGCTAGTTGCTTCGTTCTATTGCTTTGCTGCGCTACCTATCATCTGTTTGTTGAGCCATCCCATATTGCCATGAACCTCTAACCTTTGACACCTTTCCTATGCAAACCGTTGTTTGGCTATGTTACCGCTTTGCTCAGCCCCTCTTATAGCGTTGCTAGTTGCAGGTGAAGTTGAAGATTGCTCCATGGTGGACAGGATTATGTTGGGATATCACAATATCTCTTATATTATTAATGCATCTATATACTTGGTAAAGGGTGGAAGGCTCGGCCTTATGCCTGGTGTTTTGTTCCACTCTTGCCGCCCTAGTTTCCGTCATACCGGTGTTATGTTCCCGGATATTGCGTTCCTTACGCGGTCGGGTGATTTATGGGACCCCCTCGACAGTTCGCTTTGAATAAAACTCCTCCAGCAAGGCCCAACCTTGGTTTTACCATTTGCCTCACCACCACCTATATTTCCCTTGGGAGTAATTAACCCGAGGGTCATCTTTATTACAGCCCCCCCGGGCCAATGCTTGTCTAAGTGTTGGTCCAACCTAGAGCACCGTGCGGGACCATTCCTTGGCAACTTGGTTCGTCGGTTCCTGTACGCTTCGCTTATCTGGTGTTTCCTGAGAACGAGATATGTGCAACTCCTATCGGGATTGTCGGCGCATCGGGCGGTCTTGCTGGTCTTGTTTTACCATTGTCGAAATGTCTTGTAAACCGGGATTCCGAGTCTGATTGGGTCTTCCTGGGAGAAGGTCTATTCCTTCGTCGATCGCGAGAGCTTGTCATGGGCTAAGTTGGGACACCCCTGCAGGGTATAATCTTTCGAAAGCCGTGCCTACGGTTATAGGCAGATGGGAATTTGTTAATGTCCGGTTGTAGATAACTTGACACCAAATCCGAATTAAAACACATCAACCGCGTGTGTAGCCATGATGGTCTCTTCTCGGCGAAGTCCGGGAAGTGAACACGGTTTCTGTGTTATGTTTGATGCAAGTAGGAGTTCAGGATCACTTCTTGATCATTGCTAGCTTCACGACCGTTCTGCTTGCTCTCTTCTCGCTCTTTATTTGCGTATGTTAGCCACCATATATGCTTAGTCGCTGCTGCAGCCTCACCACTTTACCCCTTCCTTTCCCTTTAAACTTTGCTAGTCTTGATACCCATGGTAAAGGGATTGCTGAGTCCTCGTGGCTCACAGATTACTACAACAACAGTTGCAGGTACAGGTTATGCGATGATCATGACGCGAGAGTGATGCTTGCTTGCGTTGAGTTCTTCTTCTGCTTCTTCGATCAGGGGATAGGTTCCAGGTCGGCAGCCTGGGCTAGCAGGGTGGATGTCGTTTGAGTTTTTGTTTGTGTTTCATCTGTAGTCGGATGATGCTCTTTTCTATTGTGATGTTGTATTCGTGTGGCATTGTATGCCTTATGTATGTATCCCCATCTATTATGTAATGTTGATGTAATGATATCCACCTTGCAAAGCGTTTCAATATGCGGTTCTATCCTTGGTGGGACCTTCGAGTCTCTTTAGGATAGTATCGCATATTGGGCGTGACAGCCTGGTCAAAGGGCTTGCCTCCCGGTGAGCCTGCACAGCGGTCTGCTCGCACGCCTCCCTGTCAGCCGGCACAGCGGTCTGCTCGCACGCCTCCTGTTGACTCACACGCTTTCTCAGACGACACCCGCCGATGAGAAGCGGGGACTCGTGGTGGCACGTAAACGCCCACGGTTTCAATAGTGAAAGCGTTCGCCTTAACGTGACAGGTCTTTGTTCCAAAATACCTTGGCTCTTCATTTGTGCAACTTGTCATAAGCAGATTGTCTCAAATTGAAGAAAAAACTTACGAAGTAATATTTGTGCCATATCACGTGATCATGGTCAGTTTCAAGAATTTATGCTCACTTTTGGATTTTCTGAAATTTTAGATCCAGGATTCGAAACAATATCATAACCTGCATCATGCAATAAATTTTCAAGCCGTACATCTATCCTATTGTATTTCTTAAGAAAGGATTTGGTCAAACATTTTGCTTACTTAGACTTTAGACAAGTTATATATGCAGAGTAAAAGGATAATCCCTCCGTACCAGTGCATTTCGTGATATATTAACTCAAGTACTAGGCACGAACAAACAGGCTCAATTCTGTGCTCATCCTGGTGTAGTAGTAGTAGTACTAGGCAATGCAGTTGACAGGTGACCTTGACGAGCGGCGACCAAGGGAATTGAACCATGCTCGGCATGGTAGGTAACGTTGTCTAGTTACTAAAGCATCCCTCCATTGTTCATTGGTAGTCATTATGGACCGGGGACATGAGGGGAATTTCCTAGGGCTAGAATTCTGGCCGCCAGATATTTCGACTTGAAACGCTAAGGCTCGACTGGTTGGGGTTGCCTAATGTGCGTACCACGCACGCCACCGAAGGACACGAGCCCGGTTTTTTTATTTTTTTATTTTTTAGGATCAACAGGAGCCAAGGTCTGGTTGGTACGCCGTTGGGTCCTACCATTCGAGAATATGAAAGGAAACTTTTAAATTGCCGAATGAATCTATGTGTATTACAATACCCATATTTTCCTTGCAAATACTAATCTCAACGTGGTAATTGATTTATGACGAGTTGTTGAATTAGAGTGAGTTTGTGATATAGTGATCTCAACGTGGATTTCACATTTCATGGTATCCCTAGTAAGTTTTCCAATGCAAATTCAAATTTAAAAGATGAACAATATGGAGGCGAGAAAACTTTGTATGTATCAAGCATATGACCACACACACACACACACACAGAGAGACACACACGCACGAACACAACAACAATCCAATAAGTATAGTGCATCTATTTTTCCAAACCATGCATGTATGACACGAATTCAAAAATACTCCTTCTATTCCTAAATATTAGTCTTTTAGAGAGTTCAACAAGTGACTACATACGGAGCAAAATGAGTGAATCTAGACTCTAAAATATGTCTATATACATCCGTATGTGCCAGTCCATTTGAAATCTCTAAAAAGACTAATATTTAGGAACGAAGGGAGTAAAATGTAAGACATGCATGGTCCTCAGTTCAATATTTAAAATGAACATGAAACTGAAACATGAATATTAAGTCTAGTACTGCAGTACATGCAAATGTTGTGTTTAGGCGGAGCTATGATTGTCGGGGGTCAACCCCTCGACCTTAGATAAAATTGTGGAGCTCTGTTTAGGGTTGTTTAGATTATATTTGTCCCCACCCTACCAACCATCGATTGGTTGTGCACCCCCACCCCTCCTCCCCGGGAGAATATCATGTGCCCCCATACCTTAGATGCTATATGCCGATACAAGTTGCTTGGAGCTTGTAGATCTGAGATATAGCAGCTCACATGATGTGTCTTAATATTTTTACAGGAAACCTTGATGAGTTTGACAATTGCACACAATTTGTACAAAAACTACTCAGATGCCCTTGGATCCCATATCCAACGACCTCAAAGCTCGTATCACCGTAGCATCTAAGATGAAGGAGGACATCATATTCTCCTGTATGTAAGAATATCATGTGCTACCACACCTTAGATGCTTCGGTGATACAAGCTCTTCAGAGCCGTTGGATTTGTGACCCAACACCTCCTCGGTGGTTCGAATGTTTTTTTTGCAGAAAAGCCCCAAAAGAGTTCGGCCACTGCTTACAAGCACAAAGACTGCTCAGATGCCATTGGATCTCAGATCAAACAACCTCGAAGCTCGTATCACCGTAGCATCCAAGCTGCAATAGCACCTTATGTTTTCTCGCACGAGAGTATATGAGGTGCTCCCACACCATAGATTCTATGGTGATACGAGTTCACTGAGATCTAATGAACCATAGTTGGAGGTTTGAATGTTTTTGCAATATACGGCTGATAGAGTTTGGGAAATGCACAGAAAGTACAATACTATGCATGTGCCATCTGATCACTGATCATACGACCTAGATGCTCATATCACCGTAGCGGGTAATTAAGCGACGGGGAGCACCTAATATGAGCAACGGGGAGCCGTTGGATCGAAGAGGCAGTGGCACACACGAGGCCTGAATGTTTATTTGCAAAAAAACCTTTGGAGAGTTTGGAAATTGCGCATAATTACAAAGACTACTCCCAATTCATTGGATCTCACTTCCAACGGTGTAAAAACTTGTATCACCATAGTATCTAAGCTGCGGGGTGGATGTGATATTCTATGCCGCTGTCATTTTGGTTCATAAACTTGCAAAATACGTGTAACTCGTGTCGTTACTTGTCTAACCGCGCAAAGTGTTTGTTCAAAAAAAACCATCCTACACTGAAATATCGGAACAACACACGGGGGTCCCACTTGTCATTAATCAAATTTGGACCTAAAACTAACAAATCTGAAAGACGAGATTCGAACCGGCAACCTGGACTACAAAGCGTAAGTCGATAGCCTGAAACAACAACGGTTGTTGGCTTTGTCCCATAACTTGATTTTATACAATGTTACGTTGAGTAGAGTAGAGGGAGTGCCTCATCAACACGTGCATGACCGTTGTCTCACTTACTGGTGGGTCCCAGGTCTGCAATCTCAATCTCTCTTCTCTCCATCGTCTAACGTTTGCACGGGCACACACGAAGGGAGGCGCTAGCTTGCCGTGGTGTTATTACAACTAAAAAAAGCTTGGAAAATAGAAGAATCGCCTAGAACAAGAGATATTGTGGCTGGTCGAGACAGAGCTAACCACATCTATCCTCCATGCCACGTTTGCATGATGAAGCTGTGTGGCTAGTGGGGTGTTTTCGACCGACTGGCTGGGTCCCGAGGTCGAACCATAGGTACTAGAGTTACTGCCGATGTCTGATACAGTACTCCCTCCGTCTAGGTGAGTAAGTCACCGTGACCAAGGAGGGGAAAACGAGAGACCTTAATGTTTATTTGCTAATTAATAGCGTTGCATGCAATGAACTAACCACTGCATGTCGTGTTTGGTAGTCTCAAATCATTAAAAGCATGCACACCCCTCATCTCTTATTGATTGATATGTCAAGAAACAAGAAACGAGATAGAAGTTAATGCACCGCGCCTAAGTGTTTTGGGATTATTTGATTTTCGTAAGATGACTTACACACCTAGACGGAGGGAGTATATTTTTACACGCACATTTTTCCTCTGTGCCAAGACGTGGCACACCCTACCACGCGGTTTCGGGGTCCTCCCGGGTGGTGCACGCATATATTCTTCCTGATGTGGGACACCCTACCGCGTGTTTTCTGGGTCCTCCTTGGTCGTAGAGCCGGAGCAAGTAAATGAGTCATCAAATCACGAAAGGCCACCTTTCCCGCCGAGTACATCAGTGAAGCACGGTGGCTAGCTAGTTGGGCTAGTTCGACCGATTAGCTAGGCCGCCGCCACATTTGTTTTTTCACCCCTTTTTTTATCTACTTGCCGACAGGTAAATTTAAATATCCACCGCGGCGTTGCTCTGGTGTTTGGGTGCGGCAGGATTTTATTTTTTGATTGACGGGAGCAGGCGCGACAGGATTTTTAATTTTTTGATTGACGGGAGGAGGAGCGGCAGCAATTAGTCATGATGACTCCGCCTGTAAAACCCATTGCTCCCTGATGTGAGAAGTCGTCGACTGATGTTTTACCGTGGTGAAAACCAAAAGATTCCCCGCTCCTCGGCTGGCTCGCTCCGCCTTCTCATAGATTGCATTGCCTTTCAGCCGTTTCGCCCCCTTTGCTTCCTCTCCCCATTGCTTCTACCTAGTGCCATGGCGGCGCAGCAGATCATGGAGTCCAAGGTGAGGCGCCTGACACAGGAGCTCCATGCCAAGGATGCGGAGATCAGGGCCAAGGACGTGGAGCTTCGTGAGCTCAAGGAGGAGAGGAGTGCCATGCTCCTCCGTTATGTGCGGGAGTTCACGGAGCTTCAAAAGCGGCAGGCGTCCACCACAAAGATGCTCGAGGCGTCGGCGGCGTTGATGTAGAAAGCGGGAGATACGATAGGCCGTCAGGGGAGTTGGCTGGAGCGCGAGCAGGCCGATCGTGACGAGGTCCAGGATCGCCTCAGCCACTTGGTGAACCAAGTTGCCACGCACGTGTTGCGGCTCCGTGATGCCTACCGTCGTGCCAGCGCGACGATGCCGGCCGTCGGGCTAAACCCGTTCAACCACCCGGTCGACTTCAACGAGCTACGGCTTCCTGACCTGGTCTCCTTCTTCACCTATATCTCCGAGGAGCTGAGACGTCTTCGTGCAATGGTGGGGGCTGAGCTGGACAAGGAGGGGTTGCGGGCTGCCGTCACCGTTGTCGGGCGAATCCTTTCAGGGCTCCGTCATCGGAATCCATTCGTGCCATTGGACGCCGTCTTTGACGAGCTGGATCCCATTGACCGGGAGCGGGCTCTGCGGGCGGTTGCACCCTGCATCACCAATGTCATGCGCCTCGAGAAGCAGAGGGACTTCGGTGGTGTTTAGGCGCCCTCTGCATGGGCATGTCCATGTCTCGGTGCAACATGACCGTTGGATTAAACTCAGACGGTGCAGATCAGTCACTATAGCACAAAGCGTGTGGGTGTATTTGGTTGCATTCCCATCTCAATATAGTTGCTTCCTTTTCGTGTATTTTTGTTAACCTACTAGTGTGGACTCATGCACCCTTCATGTACTCTGCCAAACACCCAAAAGTGGGTCGAGAAGGGAACTTCTGCTCCCATCCCGTGCACCCTTCATACACCCTGCCTAACACTATTCGTGCTTCATATGGTTCATATTTTGTGGAGTACTGTAGCACCGTACTCTCCGTGCGCTGTAGACCTACTTCTGTTAACATTGATCTCACCGTTCATTCTCGACCGGACGGTTGAAAAAGCGGTACTATGTTACATATAGGAGTAGTTGACATGCGCACAACATCATTTGTTATCGTCATATCTTACTACACTAGCAACAAGATTGTGTAGTACTGACGTATGAACCACTGCACATGCCTAGTAGTAGGAGCACTGTGTATGTTCAAGTGGCTGCCGTGTTTCGCACTCCTCTGTCGTAAGAGTGGAAACGCTTGCTGTAATAATTTTTTCTTTGGAAAAACAGTGGACACGCTCTACCGTGCGGATCCTCCTCTAGCCATGCACTAAATTACTCACATTTGCCGACGTGTGGGACAGCCAGCACCTAGGTCCACCAACCATGCACTAAATTACTCCGTAGTAGAGTGACGGTAGACTACCCCGATCGAAGCGCCGCAGTAATGCCCAATGAGCCGTCAAATAACAAACCCCCCTCCTTTCCAGCAGTAAGTTGGACGGACGAAGCAACCATCATTTCACTCTTCTCTCTCAGCTTCCTCTCTTGAAGAAAACCCCCAGTCGCTTCGCTTCTCCCTCATCTCGTTCCTCCTTTCACTCTTCTCTCTCAGCTTCCTCTCTTGGATGGACGCTGTAGCACCGTCCTACGTGATGTCTATGGCTCTGGCCAAAACCGTCGAGGCTCATGGTACGAAGAAGCGCAAGCACCCCGCCGAGACTACCGCAGACAAGCTCAAAGCCATCGCCCTGTCCAAGCCCCCCTCTCCGGGATCCCTCATTAAGCAAGTCCAGGTAATGTCTCTTGTTGACAATCTTTTTCTCGATCTTGATCATGTTTTTTCATCTAACACGCCGTACTAGTACTGGTAGTACAACTTTCTGTGTGATCTTGCATGTGATTTTAGTGTGCCAAATGACGGTTCTAAATTCCTCTTTTGACCAAAACATGCGAGAGGTTGACACTGATTTCTTATAGATTACTTTCAACTACTCCCTCTGTCTCAAATTTCTTGTCTTAGATTTGTCTAGATACGAATGTATCTAATACTAAAATGTGACTTGATACATCCGTATGTAGACAAATCTAAGACAAGAATTTTGGGACAGAGGGAGTACTTTATGAACATCAATGCTACCTTTGAAGAGGGTATATTTGCCTCAGTAACTTGTGTTATGGATATTGCAAGTAATCCCTCTGCTCTCATGCCTTTGAAGACATGTTCTAGTGTCTTTGTTCACTCATTTCTATGTGTATATGTAGTCATATATGGAGTATAATATCGAAAATCATCTTATATTTCTGAACGGAGGTAGTAATAAAATATGGTTTCTGTTTGAATTAGAACCAGGTCCGCGGTGGAGATGAAGTTCTCAAAGTCATGCCGTGTGAATTGGAAGACCTGGGGATGAGTTCTACTGCTAAACTATCAAGCTGATGTGTCCTTGTCGCCATGTGTCCTGAACTAGTGTTTTCCTGTAGCATTGTTGTCAGGCGTGTTCTTGAGGCTGTACTTGACCACAACAATTTCCTGGCTGTGCCTTCGATTACAAAGGGTGTGGTTCTTGTAAAGCTTCCCAACAAATCTGATGCGACCTGTCTTCATCATCATGTTTATGAGTGGAAAGACCACTATGTTAGGTTCTCCAAGGTTGACAAGATAGTGATGGTGCATGTAGACATCTCTCACGAAGTCCATGTCCTAGTCAGTTATGCGGGGTTCATCCCGTAGGTCGGTGGCAAGAAATAGTCTGCAGAGTTTAATTAGTGCAACTTTGCTTGTCTATAGTAAGTACTATTGTTCAGTACTTGATTTGTGTTTGTGAACCCTATATTGTTTATTAGTACTGCCGCTTTTGGTGTGTGGTCAGTCCTGAGAACGGTCTATGTTAATGTCTGTCCACTCAATTCAGTCTGTATATTTTGAAGTATCCAGATCATCTTTTTTGTGAGGATGGTTTATCAATTATGGTTACACTCCAATATCTGTATGCATTGCAGGGTTTATCGCACCCACCAGGATTTCCAGTCCCATGGATGTTCGGTCCATATGATTTGTCACGACCTTTGGACTGTCCTGCTTGTGGGAGTAGGAGGGGCCCCTGCATGCCACCCGTAGTTGGACGATCAATCTTCTGTTTAGTACTTCAACATAGTGATTTCCTGGTAAGGATTCACTCGTGTCACATCAAGTAAATCTTATTGATTTATTGTCTAAATGTTATTGGTTTAATGTCATGTTTTCTTTCTTTTCCTGCAATTTTACAATGCAGGTTTTGCCATGTGACATTCATCACAGAAGAAACTGTTTGTTTTGCTCTACGTTGGCTATTTTTGCAGGTTTCACTTCTTATGTCCTGTCAGTAACGAAGGCACTGTCCATCACTTATATTACTGGAAAAAATTGGATCAGTCTATTGTCTGAGTACAAGATGAATCCCTATGATGAACTGCAGTTTGGTTTAACAAAAACGCCACAATTAGTCCTTCTCGCATTTAAAAGAAATGGAGAAAAAACTGGATCACGGTCACGGATCCTAGTCAAGTTAGAAAGCTGATCATAGCAGACCAGACACGATCCCCGCTGTCTTGCACATCGGTACCACCTTCAGCAATGGATCAAGCACCGGCAGTTTCTCTAGCAATGATAGCGGCAGCAGCTCAGTCTGATCCAGCTGAGGATTGGGCACCGACCGCGTTAGCGGATCAGTCTGATCTACCGGAAGATCGGGCATCGACACCTGCTCCGACACCGGCACCAGCGCTACAAGGAGCACCATCTCCGGCAGCAGCAACGGCTTCGGCACCTGCACCAACACTTGCACTTGCATCTGCTCCGGCCCATGCAATTACACCGGCAATAGACTCGGCTGCATTTTTGCACTTCATATACCAAAGTCCTTACAAAAACCGAGATGTCCACCTTCTTGGTAAGCATTGGCCACCCAAGTGCTTTGTTCTTTTTTCTTTTCATGTTGTTTCACATGATTCACTGTGTTGATCTAACTGTTTGGGTATGTCTTCTTGTTTGCAAACAGAGAATTCCTAGAGCAACGAGGAAGTCGTTCAACAATCCGGGCGACCGCGGCCAAGTTTCTCTTACCATGTGCAGTCTTGGTGTGAATGAACCTGCTCAATATACCGTAAGTACAAAGAATGGTCAAGGTTCAAATATAAATCATATCTTGCGGTAGGGGATGATGTCAAAATCGAACTTTCTCGGCAAGGAGAGCTGGTCCAAATCAACTTTGAAATTCTTCAGTAGGAGCAAGCAACTGCCGAACTGATCTATCCTCCGAGAGATTTTGATGTAATAATCTGGCATGGTGAAACAAGTGTCCTGTGTGTATAAGTAGTACAACAATATTATTTATCACATGGTATATCGTTGATAGAATTGCAACTCTGATTGCTAGTTAGGAACTGTCGTTCAATTTCATTCCAACAGCTGCCGTGCTTTATTCAATTTTGTGTATTCGCCTTGCGGCAGCATCTAAAACCAGCGCTGTACCGATCGCTTGCAATATGAAAAGCGCCGAGGTAGAACACATGGGCCCCCAAACATGCAGAGTGGGCCTGTGGCCCAAAGTCTAGAACCGTGAGCCTGTCTGAGTATTATATTCTCAGATGAACCCCCATAAAAAAAGCTGAACCCCCATAATGCCCGTGTGTTGCACGTAACATCAAGATGCCTTTGTATGAGTATTTTATCTTGTGAGAGAAAAGGATGAACGAAGGAAGGCCTTATTTGCAAATGTGGAGAGGTGTGTGGGTACTTTTTTGCGAAATTGCCATAGTTTCCTTCCTATCTGTCAGATATAAATCGGACGACCTATATTGCAGGATGGCAGGCACACCATCATCACCAACTCATCTATACTGTGTTAAAAACAACTCTGTTTTTATAATTATATATGTTATATATATTCCCCTTGATTTTTCTTATGTATAAAGTTGTGATAGAAAAGATCTGTATATTTCTTTACAGAGGGAGTATCTCTCTGTCAAAATATATATTTATGTGTAACTAGTTACTCCTGTCTTTCTACTTCCTTTCGCTGATATGTGGGGCAACCGGCAACGGGGTCCACGTGCCATATGCACAAATTAGAGTGCACAACTGCACGGTAGACACACCCCGGTCGTAGTGCCGTAGTAATGCCCAATGAGATGTCAAATCACAACCCCCCTTTCCAGCTTTAGCAGTACTCTGGATGGACGAAGCGGCAATATTTCACTGGGCCTGAATCCCCTTCTCCCTCGTCTGCTTGTTCAGAGAAAACCCCCTCTCGGTGATTGCATAGGGTTTTCTCATGGAGAACCAGGTACGAATTCTTCATTCATCCCCGATAAATCCAAGTCCCTTGGTCGCAGGTAATCCTAGGATGGCAGCCACCACCGTTGATGCATTTTTCTTCCTACTGAATCTAGTGTGTTTCATTTGCAGTGCCCAAAGTGCGAGTACCCTACAGGTTTCTGCGCCCTCGGCGAGACGCCACACTTGTTCCTTCTCATCCTAACACAGGATTTTGAAACGCGCACAGTATGTTCCTAGAATCCTCTTTCCTATCCGGGAGGGTGGGGTTTTTTGAACATGCTGTCGACTAATTTGGAAATTTGGATTGTTATATTTGGATAAAAGGTACTACTAGTATGATGGTCAACACTGACGTGAAGGAGGAAGTTATTTCTAGATTTGGATAGGCAATACATTGTGTTCTCATATTATTTTTCCTGCAGTGTATTATTTGCTCTGGCAGAACACATGTACTCAAGATGCTCGGCCTTGCCATAACTGAATACACTAGTTTAATGGTCACAGTGAAGACAAGCCATGGATATAAGTTCCGAGTTGGGTTCATGAACCAAGAAGATCGCTGCTTTTTTATGGCCGAACTTGGATAAACTTTCTCAAGTGTTACAGACTGAAAGTTGGCGCACGAATGTTGATGGAAATAGCAGAACCTGGTCTCATCTTCACTGCAATCTTCCACCCCGACGTCGTTCCAATTGTTCATCCATGTTAGTTTTGTATTTGGTTCTTGCTTGTTGCCTCGATTACTTCTTAATCCACCTATTCTGTCTAACTAATCACAATTTAACTTTAGAAGTAGCAACGAATCTCTCACGAAGATGCTACTTCTAACTAATATTTTCTTATAATTGGTGGCATGTGTAGGTTTATTCAGAGTTAAGCAGGCTGCTCGTTTGTTACTCTGTAATAACTCGGCTGTTACTGATGGCACTGAAGTTTACTGGGTCGACATCCATAAGTTCCTACACTTTATTGATCATCTTGAGGTCCTTGTGGGGCGTTTCAATGGTGGAAGGCCACGTGGGATATGTGTGCCACTGCTGCACTCGTTGAACAGGTCCAACTGTGTCGAGAAACTTATGGTATGAGCTGTTTTCTGTTATATATGTTGTTCATAAACTATTGCTTATACACAGTTTTACAACTGTGATCTTCTTGAAACAGGAACTGCCTAGTTCTATTGTTCCTATACAGATCCCTGACCATGGTCGGGTCAGACTTGCACTTGGTCACAACATGATGTTCATGTCGACCTACTCAATTCCCCTTGGAGGTGAAAAGATACTTATTCATGGGTGGTCTCAAATAATGAAGGCCCGTCCATCTTGGAGAATAGGACATAAGATTATGTTCATGCTTTTCCATGGCTCTAAAGCAAATATCCTGTTTATTGACCACATTGCGTGATGAAGCCGCTTTCAGAAGGTTGTGGATGCGCAGGGTGGCGCCTGGGCCTTGTCCTGGGGCTTGGCAGCCTCACCCTTGGTTAACTGTAGGCAAAGTAGCACTGTTTGAGGCGTGCTTTGTATGGTTGAACCTGTATAAGTACTCATACTGCTTCCAGCTTTGGTTGTTAAGTGCCCCTGCTGGTTTCAGTTAAGGTTGTTAAGTACTCATGCTGCTTTTACAGTCTGTCGTGTTTCTTCAGTCGTGTCTTCCTCCAGCCGCCAAAACCAAACTAGCGCCAGCAGGGCCGCCTGCTTCCACCTCCCATGGCTGGCTGCTCCATCTAAACAATAACAAAAAAATACTGCTCGAGCAGCTACGTCCCAGGTGTTAGCCCATGTTGTGTTGTTCTCTTGTCTATTGACTATATACGCTCACAATGTCGTGGGTCCCAGATGTCAAGAGAAGCGAAGATAAGGATACCTGGTGGTGGAATGATGATGTCCAGAAGGCGCTTAAAGAGAAAAAAGATTGCTTCAGACGCCTATACCTGGATAGGAGTGCAGACAACATAGAGAAGTACAAGATGACGAAGAAGGCCGCAAAGCGAGCTGTTGGTGAAGCAAGGGGTCGGGCATATGAGGACCTCTACCAACGGTTAGGCACGAAGGAAGGTGAAAGGGACATCTATAAGATGGCTAAGATCCGGGAGAGGAAGACGAGGGATATTGGCCAAGTCAAATGCATCAAGGACGGAGCAGGCCAACTCTTGGTGAAGGATGAAGAGATTAAGCATAGATGGTAGGAGTACTTCGACAAGCTGTTCAATGGGGAGAATGAGAGTTCTACCATTGAACTGAATGACTCCTTTGATGAGACCAGCATGCGTTTTGTGCGGCGCATCCAGGAGTCTGAGGTGAAGGAGGCTTTAAAAAGGATGAAAGGAGGCAAGGCGATGGGCCCTGATTGTATCCCCATTGAGGTGTGGAAAGGTCTCGGGGACATAGCGATAGTATGGCTAACCAAGCTTTTCAACCTCATTTTTCGGGCAAACAAGATGCCAGAAGAATGGAGACGGAGTATATTAGTACCAATCTTCAAGAACAAGGGGGATGTTCAGAGTTGTACTAATTACCATGGAATTAAGCTGATGAGCCATACAATGAAGCTATGGGAGAGAGTCATTGAGCAGCGCTTAAGAAGAATGACAAGCGTGACCAAAAATCAGTTTGGTTTCATGCCTGGGAGGTCGACCATGGAAGCCATTTTCTTGGTACTACAACTTATGGAGAGATATAGGGAGCATAAGAAGGACTTGCATATGGTGTTCATTGACTTGGAGAAGGCCTATGATAAGATACCGCGGAATGTCATGTGGTGGGCCTTGGAGAAACACAAAGTCCCAGGAAAGTACATTACCCTCATCAAGGACATGTACAATAATGTTGTGACAAGTGTTCGAACAAGTGATGTCGACACCGATGACTTCCCGATTAAGATAGGACTGCATCAGGGGTCAGCTTTGAGCCCTTATCTTTTTGCATTGGTGATGGATGAGGTCACAAGGGGTATACAAGGAGATATCCCATGGTGTATGCTCTTTGCGGATGATGTGGTGCTAGTTGACGATAGTCGGACGGGGGTAAATAGGAAGTTAGAGTTATGGAGACAAACCTTGGAATCGAAAGGGTTTAGGCTTAGTAGAACTAAAACCGAGTACATGATGTGCGGTTTCAGTACTACTAGCTGTGAGGAGGAGGAGGTTAGCCTTGATGGCCAGGTGGTACCTCGGAAGGACACCTTTCGGTATTTGGGGTCAATGTTGCAGGAGGATGGGGGTATTGATGAAGATGTGAACCATCGAATCAAAGCCGGATGGATGAAGTGGCGCCAAGCTTCTGGCATTCTCTGTGACAAGAGAGTGCCACAAAAGCTACGGCAAGTTCTACAGGACGGCAGTTCGACCCGCAATGTTGTATGGCGCGGAGTGTTGGCCGACTAAAAGGCGACATGTTCAACAGTTAGGTGTGGCGGAGATGCGTATGTTGAGATGGATGTGTGGCCACACGAGGAAGGATCGAGTCCGGAATGATGATATACGAGATAGAGTTGGGGTAGCACCAATTGAGGAGAAGCTTGTCCAACATCGTTTGAGATGGTTTGGGCATATTCAGCGCAGGCCTCCAGAAGCTCCAGTGCATAGCGGACGGCTAAAGCGTGCGGAGAATGTCAAGAGAGGGCGGGGTCGACCGATTTTGACATGGGAGGAGTCCGTTAAGAGAGACCTGAAGGATTGGAGTATCGACAAAGAGCTAGCTATGGACAGGGGTGCGTGGAAGCTTGCTATCCATGTGCCAGAGCCATGAGTTGGTTGCGAGATCTTATGGGTTTCACCTCTAGCCTACCCCAACTTGTTTGGGACTAAAGGCTTTGTTGTTGTTGTTGTTGTTGTTGTTGTTTAGATGGAGCAGGGTTTGAACTGGGCTGTGGCCTGTCTAGCCCAGGCTTATATTTTATGTTCACCATGTGACCAGCCTAGCTATTTTTTCTTTGTGAAAATGAGCCCAGTTTATTTTTTCTAAAGAATACCCAATCCAGGACCACTTATTTTTCTACGCCCTGATGGGCTGCAACTCTTTCAAGACGCCTGCAAATCTTGAAAGTAATATGAAATGGGTTGTAAATATAAAAACAGATGACAAATTGGCAATTACTTTATAATTTCTAAATTTTTTCACATTTTCAGATTCCTATTTCACTGGGCATTAACCTAATTTAAATATATCTTCAAAGTACTCTAAATCTGGCTCGACATTTCGGTATTAAAAATAGTTTGGAACCCATAGAAATATGCGAAATTGGCCCTGGCCAACAAAAAAAAACGATTGCAATAAATTGCATAAGAAGTTGCCATGAGCTATATATAAATTATTAAAAAAAAGAGGGAGTGGTCTGACTTGTGGGCCTGTTTAGTTGACGCGTATGCAAGATTTTTTTAGTTATTATATATGTCAATAAACAATTCTAGCAGACGTAACCGTTGGATGTCAATCCAACGGCCGTCGTGTTTCTTCAATCTGTGATCTTCTTGCTCCAGCTACCAAAGCAGCGCCGGCGGGTCCGCCTGCTCCCGCCTCCCATGGCCGGCTGTGCTTCCGCCCAGGCCTCAGCGCCCCCTACTACTCCCACCGCTGGCCAAGTCATCCCTCTACTCACCCACACTCCCTGTTATTCTGCGGTGATGGCAACCTCACACCGCAGCCGAACCGGTGAACCCTCGTACTCCTCTCCGCGCGGGTTTCCACTGCCGCGTCTTCCCCGGCTCCACGTCGTCCCCTTCCTAGGCCTCACCGTCGTCCATCGCTGTAGTGCACTCGGCGCGGCATGGTCAATGTGGTCAACGACCGACTTCCATTGGAAGAGTACTGTACGTGGAGAGGCTGACAGCTGGGTCCACGGCAGCCGCAAGGAAGTGCCTCCTTATTACGCGGAAAGTAATTATTCCTCCACCTGACAGCAGGGACCCACCAGATAGGCCACTAGTATTTTGTGAAAAAAAATGTTTCCCCCTGACTGCTGGTACCCACCGAACGGGCCACCATATTTCGCGAAAAAACATTCCCCCCGCTGTCAGCTCGGACCCACCGGAAGTGCCTCCTTATTATGCATAAAAAAATGAATACCCCCTGCTAGCTGGGACCCACCTTGGTGGGAGGCTGACTTGTGGGCCTACTAAGTTGACTGGGACGGAGGCCTTTGTCAACTTTAGTCAATATATGAACGATTCTAGTACCAGTGACCGTACGATGTCCATCCAACGGCCATAGTGCTTCTTCAACCTCTGGTCTTCTTGCTCCAGCCGCCCAAAGCAGCGCCGGTCGTGCCGCATGCTCCTGCCGCCAGTGGCCGACTGTGATGCCACGGATGCCTCACCGCCCCCTACTACTCCCACCGCTGTCCAGGTCATCCCTCTACTCACCCACACCCCCTGTTATTCTACAGCGACGGCAGCCTCACACCGCAGCCAAACAAGTGAACCCTCATACTCCTCTATGCGTGGGCATCCACTACCGCGTCTTCCCCGGCTCCGTGTCGTCCCCTTCCTAGCCTCGCCGTCGTCCACCGCCATGGTGCTCTCGGTGCGGCATGGTCAACGTGGTCAAGGAACGACTTCCATCGGATGTGGATTCTACGTGGAGAGGCTGACAGCTGGGTCCACGGCCGCAGCAAGGAAGTGCCTCCTTATTATGCGGAAAATAATGATTCCTCCACCTAACAGCAGGGATCCACCAGACGGGCCATCGTATTTTGCAAAAAAATGTTTCCCCTGACTCCTGGGACCCACCAGCTACACCTTTGCATGCAAGGAAATGCATCCAAAAAAAATGATTCGCCCCCGTGACTCTTGGGACCCACGAGCTACATTTTCGCATGCAAGGAATTGCCTAACAGTCGGGACCCACCTGGTCGAAGCGTACGTAGCATTGTCATTCTGGTCGCGAACGTGTACATACATACTGGTGGATGTAGAGGTGCCCACGTGTCGTAGTAGAGGCGCGCACGTAGCATGTACACGTATGTACAACGACCAGTGTGCAAGAAAGAAAATACGACCACGTATGTGTACATACAGGCGGGGTCTCTAACGCCTACTCGTGTATACGTACGGCTAGGGCTCGTGTACATGGCTGGGTCGGAACGGATAAATAGCGTCGTCGTCATGTTCATGGGGAGCCAACCGGCTGGGTCGGAACGGAATGCATCGTCGTGTTCATCGGGAGGGCTTGGACGGAACAGGCGATGGAAACGAGGCCTGACGTACCATAGAACAGAGGAAACGGCCTTGTGTTCGACCGGCCATGTTCGAAATGGGATCCTGTTCATCGGGAGGGGTATGGTGTACCACAAAACGGAGGAAACGGACCTCCTACGGTCGAAACGGGGGTCCTGTTGATCGGGAGGGGTCTGGCGTACCGCAAAACGGACGAAACGGACTTGTGTTGGAGCGCTACAGTCGAAACGGGGGTCCTGTTCATCGGGAGGGGTATGGCGTACCGCAAAACGGGACTCCACGGGATGCTGTTCATCTCCACCGTTGACCTCCTCCAGCAACCACGGGCTACCGTCAACCTCCTCCAGCCTCCATGGGCTCCTGTTCATCTAGCCTCCACAGCGCACTACTCCACCGGCTACTATTCAACCACCCCTCCACGGGCACCCCTCCACCATCTACTATTCATCCAGCCCTCCACGGGGTCGTCCTGTTCATCTAGCCCTCCACGGGGTCCTGTTCATCCAGCCCCAACCAGCTCGATTGATCGGGGTCCTGTTCATCCAGAGGCAACGCC
>NC_041393.1:472535583-472537044 GCF_002162155.2 Triticum dicoccoides | reverse complement strand
AGAGAGGCAGCATCGATCGGCTTCAGTTAGTAACAGTAGCGAAGGAATCGCTCGATCGGGTTCAATTAACGGCCATTGATTGATCGCTCGGGTTCAGTAACGCGTAGCCTGCAGTGCAATCACTCGGGTTCAGTTAGAGCCCAATGCCTCGCTCGGGTTCAGTTAGAGCCAACGCCCCACACACACGCGCGTACGTGTACGAGAGAAACACGCATCGCTCGGCCCCCGACCACCCACCGTAACCGGGAACTCCCCATAATTTTCCCCGCCCTCGCTTCTACCATGGTTTTTTTCGTCATGGACGGCCCAAAGAATGTCATGCAGCTGCGTCTCCGGCCCGCCCAGGACGAAAAGCCCATTTTCTGTGATGATTTTTTGTCATATAAGTAGGAGCCCACCACATCTATGATGATACCGGGTTTTGTCACAATTATCGTCATAGAAGTGTCATAAGTATGACAGAAAAAAATTTCGTTCGGCCCAAAATGTCAGGGATGTGTCCTTTTTTTGTAGTGCTTGTTGTGAGAAGGTCCAGTTTGTGAGAAGCATATACCCAAACCTGCCCCAAATGGGACAAAATTTGTACCACGACATGTTGATGCCACTCCATGATAGCATGCCAAGTTTGATGAATTTCTGACGAGTTTTGGATTTACTAGAATTTAAAAACCAGGCATCTCAATGTTTTGCCGGCAATCAATGCTGCCCTAGTGTTTGAAATTCATTCCCATTTCTTGCATGAGAACTAAGCATGCACCCAAGGACACATATTTGATTTTTCAACCAATTTATTATGCACCGGAGCATGTGCATGTAGTTCAAACTTGAATTATGCACATATATGCATTGAAAACTCAGTTAATGCATAAAAATGTCCAAACAAACCCCAAAAAATCGCAAAAATTCACACAACACTCCTGTTGTTCTATGTTGACACGAGAAAAAAAATTGAAACCAATAAGAGGCAATGAATATCATTTCGTCCCCAAAGGTTGGACGTTCCCTGCCGAAAACCATTGTGACGCCCGGGTAGTTAAGCTATAGTGAACCTCCGCTAATGATGCCATGTCACCTTGGTTACTGTTGATAAACTCGCGTCAGTTTGAAACCCAGTTCAAACTTCAAATTTTAAAGTAAAACCAAACAACAAAAGTTTTCAAACAATAAACCAAAAATGTTTGGCTTGTGGCAAATATTCCATACTAAATATTGGTGAAGAAATCACACTTCTGTAAAGTATATAAGTGAACTATATTAAGTAAAACAGATGCAAAAACGATTTTGAATACCTTTTTTAATTAGTAAAATGTCAAACTAAGTTATTTGGGGTCTAGACTTTTTGTGACTGTGGACTAAGTTGAAATACTAATTTAGATACTAAGTGTATATTTTACTAAAATAAATTGCAACTAAAATAAAACAAGAAAGAATAAATAAAAAGAAAAGAAATAAAACAAAGCA
>NC_041393.1:472484053-472535230 GCF_002162155.2 Triticum dicoccoides | reverse complement strand
ACCCGTAACCCTAGCTACCGGTCGCCCCACTCCCCCTTCCCACGATCCCTACATCTCTCTCCCCTTCCCTGATCCAGATCGGGATCGGGGGAACGAACCTTCCCACGGTGCCCTGACCCCGTCGACCACCCCCGCCGCCTCGACGCTGCACGGAACGCCTCCGCCACGGCCACCTCGTGTCGACCCCGTCGCCGCCTCGACGTCCTCTCCGTCATCGCCTCGTCCCCGTCGTCCTCCCCACGCCCCGCTACCTAAATCCCTACGGCCCCCGTGAACTCCTCCTCTCCTCCTCTCTTCCTCGCGCGCATGCGCTCACGGCCATGGCCTCCTCCCCGCATCTGTGCTATCGCCACCGTGACCCTGCTGCTGCCCCCTCGCGTCGTCTCGTGCCTGCGCCTCCCTGCCGCTGCGAGCGCCGCCAGCCGCGCTCCCCACTCCTGCTCGCCGCGGACCGCAACTGACGCCGCTGTTGTTTCCTGCCCTCCGCTCACGCTGCCACCGACCCCTTTCGCTGCCTGTTGCCTCACCATCGGCGCACCTTGTCGGCCCCCACCTCGCGCTGCGGTGCCTCACGCCGGGCCGCACCGGCCTCTGCTACCGCACGCCAGCGCCCTGCGAGGCCACGACCTCGCCTAGTGCCCCCCGGCTCCGCCTCCTGCCGTCGCCACAGCGGCCGCCCGCACATCGGCGCCCTTGCATTCGGGCGACGCCCGCATCCTGTGCCTAGCGCCCGTTAGCACCCATGCCCGCTAAGGCCCACTGGCCCTATGACAAGCAGCCCCCCAGAACGATTAAGAATATAAAGAATTAAAATAAATAAATAAATAATAATTAAAATATTAGTTAATTAATTATTAACTCCTGATTAGATTAACCTAATCACTACCTAACTTAATTAAACCCTGATTAGCCTGATGAGTCAATGACATGCGGACCCCACATGTCAGTTTGACCCAATCAACAACTCTGTTGACTGCTGATGTCATGCTGATTTCGAATTAATTTAGTTATAATAATTTAGAAAATGTTTTAAAACTTTAAAAATTAATAGAAAATAAACCGTAGCTCAGATGAAAATGTTTTCTACATGAAAGTTGCTCAGAACGACGAGACAAATCCGGATACGTAGCCCGTTCGTTTGCCACACATCCCTAGCATAGCAAACACACAACTTCCCCCCTCCGATTCAACTTTTCCGGATGTTTCCCCTTTTCGCCGGTTTCACCTCCTACCGCGTTAGGGCACACCTAGCATCGCTCATTCTCATGTCATGCATCGTCATGCTTATGTTTGCATTATATTTATTGTTTCTTCCACCTCTTCTCTCGTTAGACACCGAGATCAACACCGCTGCTACCCAGTACGACTACGATGTTGACGACCCCTCCTTCTCGGTTGAGCTTCCAAGAAAGCCCCCCCTGATCACCAGATATCGCCTATTCCTTCTCTCTACTGCTTGCATTAGAGTAGTGTATCATGTTACTGCTTTCGGTTAATCCTATTCTGCTGCATAGCCTGTCATTGTTGCTACATTTGTTACCCTTACCCGCAATCCTAAATGCTTAGTATAGGATGCTAGTTTTCCATCAGTGGCCCTACATTCTTGTCCGTCTGCCATGCTATACTATTGGGTCGTGATCACTCGGGAGGTGATCACGGGTTTATACATACATACACATTATACAAATTACATGATATGACTAAAGTCGGGTCGGCTAGTAGAGTACCCGCAAGTGATTTTGATGTGGGGGCTGAAAGGATAGGTGGCTACATCCCGGTAGTGGTGGGCCTGGGTTCCTAACGGCCCCCGACTGTTACTTTGTGGCGGAGCGACAAGGCAGGTTGAGACCACCTAGGTGAGAGGTGGGCCTGGCCCTGGTCGGCGTCCGCGGTTACCTCAATTAACACGCTTAACAAGATCTTGGTATTTGATCTGAGTCTGGCCACTGGCTTATACGCACTAACCAACTACGCGGGAACAGTTATGGGCACTCGACGTCGTGGTATCAGCTGAAGCCTTCTTGACGTTAGCGACTGAGCAGCGCGCGGCATATTGGACCATAAGCCTGCACTTGTATTAAGGGGGCTAGGTCTGCTTCCCGCCACGTTCGCAACATGCAGGTGTGCAATGGGCGATGGGACCAGACCCCTACACGCATAGGATTTAGACCGGCATGTTGACCTCTCTATTTTGCCTAGGTAGGGCTGCGATGTGTTGATTTTCCGAGGCCGGGCATGACCCAGGAAAGTGTGTCCGGCCAGAGGGATCGAGCGTGTTGGGTAATGTGGTGCACCTCTGTAGGGAAGTTTATCTATTCAAATAGCCGTGATCCTCAGTAACAGGACGACCCGGAGTTGTACCTTGACCTTATGACAACTAGAACCGAACACTTAATAAAACACACCCTTCCAAGTGCCAGATATAACCCGGTGATCGCTCTCACACAGGGTGACGAGGGGAGGATCGCCAGGTAGGATTATGCTATGTGATGGTACTTGGTGAACTTTATGCTATGTGATGATACTTGGTGAACTTACCATATACTCTCTTCTACATGCTGCAAGATGGAGGCTGCCAGAAGTGTAGTCTTCGACAGGACTAGCTATCCCCCTCTTATTCTGGCATTCAGCAGTTCAGTCCACTGATATTCCCCTTGCACAGATACCCATGTATATGTAGTGTAGATCCTTGCTTGCGAGTACTTTGGATGAGTACTCACGGTTGCTTTTCTCCCTCTTTTCCCCCTTTCTATTCTTCTCGATTGTCGCAACCAGATGCGGGAGCCCAGGAGTCAGACGCCACCTTCGACGACTCCTAGTACACATAGGGTGCCTACTACTACGTGCAGGTCGCCGCCGACGACCAGGAGTAGTTTAGGAGGATCCCAGGCAGGAGGCCTGCGCCTCTTTCGATCTGTATCCCAGTTTGTGCTAGCCATCTTATGGCAACTTGTTAACTTATGTCTGTACTCAGATATTTGCTTCCGCTGACTCGTCTATGATCGAGCACTTGTATTCGAGCCCTCGAGGCCCCTGGCTTGTATTATGATGCTTGTATGACTTATTTTATTTTACAGTTGTGTTGTGATATCTTCCCATGAGTCCCTGATCTTGATCGTACACATTTGCATGTATGATTAGTGTATGATTGAATCGGGGGCGTCACAACCATCATGCTTGTTGTGAGAAGCTCCGGTTTGTGAGAAGTATATACCCAAACCTGCCCCAAATGGGATAAAATTTGTACCACGACATGTTGATGCCGCTCCATGATAGCATGCCAAATTTCATGAATTTCAGATGAGTTTTGGATTTACTAGAATTTAAAAACAAGGCATCTCAATGTTTTGCTGGCAATCAATGGTGCCCTGATGCTTGAAATTCATTCCCATTTCTTGCATGGGACCTAAGCATGCAACCAAGGACACATATTTGATTTTTAGGCCAATTTATATGCACTGGAGCATGTGCATGTAGTTCAAATTTGAATTATGCACATAAATGCATTAAAAACTCAGAAATGCATAAAAATGTCCAAACGAACCCCGAAAAATCAAAAAAATTCACACAACACTCCTGTTGTTCTATGTTGACACGAGAATTTTTTTTGAAAGCAATAAGAGGCAATGGATATCGTTTCGTCCCCAAAGGTGGGACGTTCCCTACCAAAAACCATCATGCTTGTTGTGAGAAGCTCTGGTTTGTGAGAAGCACATACCCAAACCTGCGCCAAATGGGACAAAATTTGAACCACGGCATGTCGATGCTGCTCCATGATAGCATGCCAAGTTTCATGAATTTCAGACGAGTTTTGGATTTACTAGAATTTAAAAACCAGACAACTCAATGTTTTGCCGGCAATCACCGATGCCCTGGTGTATGAAATTCATTCCCATTTCTTGCATGGGACCTAAGCATGCACCAAAGGACACATATTTGATTTTTCAACCAATTTATATGCACTGGAGCATGTGCATGTAGTTCAAATTTGAATTATGCACATAAATGCATTGAAAACTCAGTTAATGCATAAAAATGTCCAAACGAACCCTAAAAAATCACAAAAATTCACACAACACTCTTGTTGTTCTATTTTGACACGAGAAACAAATTTGAAAGCAATAAGAGGCAATCGATATCGTTTCGTCCCCAAAGGTGGGACGTTCCCTACTGAAAACCATCATGCTTGTTGTGAGATGCTCCGGTTTGTGAGAAGTATATACCCAAACCTGCCCCAAATGGGACAAAATTTTACCACGACATGTTGATGCCGCTCCATGATAGCATGCCAAGTTTCATGAATTTCGGATGAGTTTTGGATTTACTAGAATTTAAAAACCAGGCATCTCAATGTTTCGCTGGCAATCAACGACACCCTGGTGTTTGAAATTCATTCCCATTTCTTGCATGGGACCTAAGCATGCACCCAAGGACACAGATTTGACTTTTTTGACCAATTTATATGCACTGGAGCATGTGCATGTAGTTGAAACTTGAATTATGCACATAAATGCATTGAAAACTTAGTTAATGCATAAAAATGTCCAAACGAACCCCGAAAAATCACAAAAATTCAAACAACACTCCTGTTGTTCTATGTTGACACAAGAACAAATTTAAAAGCAATAAGAGGCAATGGATATCGTTTCGTCCCCAAAGGTGGGACGTTCCCTACCGAAAACCATCGTGCTTGTTCTGACAAGCTCCGGTTTGTGAGAAGCATATACCCAAACCTGCCCTATATGGGACAAAATTTTTATCACGGCATGTTGATGCCGCTCCATGATAGCATGCCAAGTTTCATGAATTTCAGACGAGTTTTGGATTTACTAGAATTTAAAAACTCAGCATCTCAATGTTTTGCCGGCAATCAACGGTGCCCTAGTGTTTGAAATTCATTCCCATTTCTTGCATGGGACCTAAGCATGCACCCAAGGACACAAATTTGATTTTTCAACCAATTTATATGGACTCGATCATGTGCATGTCGTTAAAATTTGAATTATGCACATAAATGCATTGAAAACTCAGTTAATCCATAAAAATGTCCAAACGAACCCCGAAAAATCACAAAAATTCACACAACACTCCTGTTGTTCTATGTTGACACGAGAAAAGTTTTTGAAAGCAATAAGAGGCAATGGATATCGTTTTGTCCCCAAAGGTGGGACGTTCCCTACCGAAAACCATCATGCTTGTTGTGAGAATCTTCGGTTTGTGAGAAGCATATACCCAAACCCGCCCCAAATGGGACAAAATTTTTACCACGACATATTAATGCCGCTCCATGATAGCAAGCCAAGTTTCATGAGTTTCAGACGAGTTTTTGATGTAGTAGAATTTAGAAACCAGGCATCTAAATGTTTTGCCGGCAATCAACGGTGCCCTGGTGTTTGAAATTCATTCCCATTTTTTGCATGGGACCTAAGCATGCACCCAAGGACACTGGTTTGATTTTTTAACCAATTTATATGCACTCGAGCATGTGCATGTAGTTCAAATTTGAATTGTTCACCTGAAATGGCTTGAAAACCAATTTAATGTATAATATGTTCAAACAAACCCTGAATAATTCCAATTCTTTTACGACACACATATAGTTGCATGTTCACTCCAGATAAAAGGTCTTGCAATTCAAACACCATCCATTACCGATGTGACCCCATTATGTAATTCAAATCAAGATGAAAAATCAAGTAGATCGCACATAGTTTATTATCAGCAACCATGTGAGATGTAGTACAAAATATCTTGGAGCAACGTTGGTGTATAGTACGCCTATGGCTTACGCGAGAAGGTGCATCGACTACAGTCTACAGGCGGTGTCTCAAGCACACTAGCTCGCTCCCCAAATATCATTTCACTGTTCAATCGTCGTCGGTGAAAGATGGGTACGTGGGCCCGCGTCGTGAGGGGAACTTCGGTGGCCCACTCTGGCGAGAGCGCGTTGCAGCCGCCATGCGCGTGCTAACAAGGTGCATGAGCGTGGCCGCAATTTGCGACCAGGCGGCAAAGGCAGCCCAAACGGCCGCTGTTGCTTCTCAAGTGGCGGCAGCAACATCTGCCTCGGGGATAGCAACTGGCGAGAGAGGCACAACAGTTGTTCGTTCCGCTGTGGCGGCCTTAGCCTTGATGTACGCAGCCCACGACCATGTCGAGGCCGTCCAATCCCAGCTCCTGGCGGCCACCGCACAAATCGAACGAAGCTTCTTCGACAACGGTCGGCAACCAATGGCTGAAGAGCTGGCAATTGCCGAGAGCGTTCGAGCAACCGTCCATTCCTCTGCCGCATATCTTGCGATGACAGAGCCCGTCCAAGCCCAGATCGCGTTCGCCCATGCCCAGCTCGTGGCGTACTTTTCCAAAGAGATGGCAGACGCGGATGGCAAGATGCTTGCCGAGTATGGTGCGATGGATAACATGGAGCCCCTTCCCCAGGAGACCGTCGGGCGCGAGCTGGACATGGTGGCGACGACGGAGATCGACGAGCACCAGTCGTAGTAGTACTCTTTGTTTTGTTTAATTAAGAGCACTGATATTTAATTTGTTAGAGTAATGTTTAGGTCAGCTAGCTCTATTTAATTGCTGAACTTGCTCGATTAAGAAGTGTGGGTGTGCTGTAGTCTCCTTTGTGTACCCAAATTATGCAATGACGTGGATGACCACTGTAACCATGGAAATTCGAACCAAAACTTTTTACGCTCAAATTCATCACACATGGGTTAAGCTATCTGAATCGTTTGTGATGTCCACATATCGTACACAGTTCTGAATAAGGGACCGTGTCTGATGACACTTTGCACGCTAGTTTTTTGGCTGAAGTGATTCCAAAATTTTGGCTTCCGAAGAAATATCTACCTCCCCGCCCCTCCCCCTTACCAAAAGCCACGTTTCCCCTCTTTCCACCTTCCTTTCCAAGTTGAAACCTTCACTCCTTGCTTGCAGCGCTGCCGCCTCCTCGCTGGTGACCCTCCTTCACGCTCCTCGGCCTCGCCTATCCAGGCAGGTAATCCACACCCAACCCCCATCCTCCTCCTCCCTCCACATCCCACATGCCCCTACCGCCGGCGCGAGCGTGACACCTTCCACCCAAATCACCGACTCCTCCACCAAATAAGCGCCGGCCTAAGCCATGGTGTACACAGTATAGCCAGGACCTCAAGGAGCATTTGGCAACAGAGAAGCAAATCGCGGCCGCACGCACGGATGAGGTCGCGATGGCTGCCATTCGTGCCAACCCCTAGATCTTGAAGGAGCACCTTGCCATTTGCTAGCTACGTCGGTTAAGCATGCTCGGTTTACCCGTTGCGTGTGCTGCTCCTACCTTTCCTTCACAAATTCTAGTGAATTGTGCTATCTAATTTTACCATGCAATCTGTTGCTCTAGTGTATATGTTCTATATGTCGTGTAGTGTGGTGCTCACTGATTAACTGTTTTGTTAATTAGTTGTTGTCTTAAGTTAACTGTTTGGTTCAATTCTGCAAATGTGATGTTCAATTCTTCAGGCTGCAATTTTGTATTGTCTTCCATGTAAGAAATAAATCAAATATATCTTTACAAAATTGTGGGTGCATTCTGTTATTGTATACCATGTGAGGAATAAATTGAATTTGGCTATAGTAAATACATGAGAAACAAATACAATTGCTACAATTGGTTGTACTTAACTGTTTGGTTAACTCTCTGATCTTCTATTAGGAGTATGTTATATTATGCAATGTGGTGCTCAGTTAATATTTGGTTCATTTGTTGTGGTGTTTAGTTAACTGCTTGGTTCAATTCTGCAATGCAATGTCCAATTGTCGTGGGTATTATTTTGTATTGTTGTGCATGTGAGGAATAAGTCGAATTTGGCTGCACTTAATACATAAGAAACATATACAAGTGCTATATTTCCTAGTTCTTAATCATGCTTGGTTTGGGTAAATGGGTTTCCCGTGTGGCTTGAATTAATCTAATGAATCTGCAATGTGCTTATTTTTCATCAACATATTTTACTGATAGCATGCGAACCCTTACTTAACCTGATGACTAACTACCTTATATTTGTTGCAGAAAAACAATGAGAAGCACTGAGGTTTACAATCGAGGTTAGCACGTGCATGGTCCGTTGTCTAATAGCACATTATTGTGCAACTGCAGGAACCATTCTAATATTTTGGTTTTTAACAATTTGGTCTTGCACATATAGGTCCTGCTGTCAGAGGTTTTGACCCACTGTTCGACCCTTTTTGCATATAGGGAAATGAGTTGTCCATGAATATCAAATCAAATCAAGAAACTCAGAAAGATTGTTAGGATAAAGAAATTAGCGACAAAAAACAACAAGATCTTTGTCTGCACAATGAAGACGACATCGGTTCACTATAGGATGGTACTAACTATTATACCTTGCCTTATTTTATTCCTTTGCCCCATTTCCAATATAGAGAAGATATTTATGCACATCCTTGTTTTCAGGCCTTTCCAAAGCAGTTCACCGATGATTACTTCTCAAACCACCTCTATGGTCAGGAGCGAGGAAGGTTTTCATACAACACCCAGAGTTCAATATTGAAGTGTTCCTGAAGAGGACGAAGGACGGACGGTCAATCATCCACAGGTACCAGCCTAAAGTTGCAAAGACCTTCAACATGAATGAAGGCTCAATATTCGCCTTCCGCTTCAGCAGTTTTCCAGATGAGATGCATCTGTCTATATACCGTCTATGATGCTAATTTTGAAAGGTTCTACATGTTGCATGTGGAACTTGCTGCTGGTGCAGTTGTGTAATGGGGTAACTGAGTGCTGAAGCTATATCATGTTGTACTCTATGTATTTCAATTATGAAATTCTGCTTCCTTAATATGGAAATGAAATATATTGTGTGCTTAATATGAAATGTCAATTAGATTAATAAATGGATTATGAATAATCGGATAATTAGCATGCTAATTGGGTTTTGCTATTGCAAATGGTTGCTGAAAGAATACCGTGGGAGATGACCTCAAGCAACACACACAGTTTCTAGGAATAAACCATGTTGGATCAGTGAACAATCACACACGACTATCTCTTGAAAACTGTTTGCGTTAGGCCACCTTGTGCAAATGTTTACCACATAAAAACTGTGTGTGATGGATAGCCTTTGCCACACAGTTTCTTCTATGGACCGTGTGTGATACATTCAATAACGCAAACGATTTAAAGGGAAAAATTGTGTGTGATGTACCTGTGAACGGAAACGTTTTCCTTGGAGCGACTGTGTGGGATGTACATACGAACGGAAACGTTTAGCGGGGACTGACTGTGTGGGATGTACTTGCGACTGGAAACAATTTTGCCGTATAATTGTATTTTTTTAGCTCTACTGTATGTATTTCCATATTTGAGCGCTCGCCGGTCGCACATGACCTCATTTTGCCGAACATGTGTGCCAGGAGGGCATATCCCTGACGGTTTCTGGGTCGTGTGGGAAGGACCCCCCTATCGCCCACACTCACTTGGCGACGGTTCCAAATGCCATCGCGGAAAGGGGTTAAAAACTGTTTGTTTGGACCGACGCGTACCAGTGTATATAGATAAATAGCACAGAGATCTGCGTTTTATTAAAAAAATATTGGGCTGCCAATCTTTAAGAAAAAGTAAAACCTATGTTGGGAGGCCCATAGGCCGGTACGTACATGATGGACCTCAAAAAATAAGTTGAAACAACTGTCTCCATATGTCGTGGGCTATGCATGTTAAAAAACAAAACCTAGGACTAGCTGATAGTTGTTCGCCCTCTGGAAAAAATGATACCAGCTAGATCCCCGATACCCCTTTCCCACAACAACAACAAAAAAAAGATCCGCGATACCCCTAGAAAAAAGCTCCTCGACGACAGTCATCGTTGGAAATTTATTTTGATTTATTGACTAAGGTTGACAAACCTGTGGGCCCCAACATCAGTATATAATTAGGAGGAAGCTTTTTTTTTCTAATGGGGCACTTGCTTGCGTATGACTTGGACCTCGTGGGTCTCCATTGTCAGTCTCTTGGCGTACAGTCCACTTTGGATTCCTCTCGTTTGTTAAGCATGTTGACAATGGCATACGGCGGCGCCACAGTGAGCGCACACAGACGGGAAAGAACCGAAGCCGGGGAAGACGCCTTCATTCTTTCGAACATATCACACTAGCCCGGTGGCTGCAGCCCTCTCACCCAAAAGTTGTACTGCCCGGGTTCGATTCCAACTGATGCAGTTGAAAAATATCTAACACTTGCCAAAATTCCGTCCCTAATTTACCCAGTTTTTCTCACACTCAACATCGTCTTGCCATTTTGAAAATAGCATATATTTTTTGGCTTTGCATCATATGAAGATGTGCTATACATGAATGTTGATTAGCATGATGTTAACTTGTTGTTAGTGTCATTTTTTACCATCAATAAAATTTCCAACATTCTGTTATCCATGTTTGAAAAGTGCTTGTTGATTTAAATGCTCTGCTTCTAAAACATGCAGTTTCTTATTTGAAAATCACTTGGACAAGCATCCATTACCAGTGTTGGATTCGATGCCGAGCTTCTTCAATCCCCCGGCAGGCGCGGGGGAAAAAATAAACTTTCATCCCGTGCTGCTGGTTGGGGAATGGAGCGAACTGGATTAATGAGGGGACCGGCAGAGCGACTGAAGAAGCACATCAGACGTGATTTTTTTTAGTGGATGGCTCTCAATGGCGTTTTTTACTTGCCTCTGCACCGTACAACTTGTATTTTTGGCCTCCCAGTCCGTGGTGGACCAGCAACCCATTTACTGGGCGGGCCAACCTAAAGAAAGCAGCACTCGATTTTTCATCAAGCCCCAAAAACAACACAGTACTATGTTTGTTTTCAAGCCAAAAACATTATGGCAGGGGTTAAGCGGGGGAGGGGGGAAGACAAAGCAAAAAGATTTAAAAGAGCTCATGCGCCGTTGCTACCCTAACAAGCAGGTGCAATTCTTCTCGAGAAGAAGGTGTGTTGTTGACACCCACACGTCACAAATCCCACAGTAGACATACTAACAAGTTCACACACAAGTACAACAGAAAAGGTAAACATTTGTATCAAACTTAGGTTCACAGGACACGTTCATATTCATAGCCAACATTCACAATCAACAACTCAAAAGATTCATATATACACAAGTGCAGCATGTCATCCAAATGATTGACAGATCACAAGACAATATTCATAGATAATTCACAAAAAGATTCAGATATACACATGTTCAGTATGTTTATGCATCCAAATGATTGAGATCATAGCCAATATCATCCATGGACAAACTTTAATTACCTAGGGTACAGATTGGTAAATGGTGTTCAGCCGGAGGTACTTCTTGCTAAAATTAATGCTTGTACGGGTAAACTTTCGAGTACATAAGAGGCAGCACAGACAATCTGAACTTTGCTTGTAATCCTCGAAATAGCGGCCTCGTGCCGAGGGAGGTTTGAGCAACTTGGCCACTACTTTCATCCAAATAGTTTAGTGGCCCATCTTGGTCCCGTATGATGTAGGGAGGAACTCTATGGGGATGATCTTTCACGTTTGGAGTGGATCCTACGGAGAAACATGAAGAAAGCGTGGAAGAACACAAGGGAAAACACGGGGAGAAATGAGAGAATCACTCAACCGACAAGTAATTGATCACACAAGGGCTAGATCACCGAACACATAAGGTAGCACAAGATTCAAAATCAACAAAGGGAAGATACAAGAGTAACCGTTCTTCTCCGTGAGGAGGTCTTGATTGTCTTCTCCGGATGGAGGCCTTGAATCCGAATGGATCTTCTCCGAGAAGGCACGGTCCCTCACGTGGAGTAGATCCGGTACGGATGAGCTATGCTCTATCTCAAGATGAGCTATCACAATGCTAACCCTAAAACGTAGGTAGGAGAAGAGTATATATAGTTTACGGGGCGAAAGGGTACACAGGCCTTGGCCCAAGTGGCTGCGTGCAGGTAGAGCCGGAAGTTCCGGGCCGATAGTTGGCACGGGTGGAGCTGGGCTAGCGTCCGGGGGCCGGAAGGTCCGGGCAGGCCGGAAGTTTCGGGGGCCGGAAGGTCCAGGCCAGGTTCCGGGCTAACCAGAGAGTTGGCACGCCCGGGCTGGTTGATGTCGTAGGAGGCCAGAAGCTCCGGGTGGGCCGGATGTTCTGGGGACCGGAAGTTCCGGGCTCTGACCGGAAGTTCCGGGCTGTCCAAAGAGTTGACGCCTATCTCTTCTTCTTCAGCTCCTGGCTCCGTGGCTTGAGCGTTGTACCTGATCACGCAGAGCATCTCGGACTTAGGCAGTAGCCATGTCTCACTGGAAGAAAAGGGGGACTCAAGTAGGACTGATGTCACCTCAGATTGAATAGCACGAGCTCTTGCTCTTGTCATGGGTCCACTTGAAGCTTGGATAGTCGATGGAAGGTCCATGGGGATGACCGAAGGATGCTCCGCATCATCTCCCCCCCCCCACTTGGGAAAGATCCGACCATGGATCGAAATCCTCATCACCATGGTTCGGAGGGAGATCGGAGACGTTGAAGATGTCGCTCACTTTGTACTTGTCGCGTGGGAGGTCGATCTTGTAAGCATTGTTGTTGTAGCATGCTAGCACCTTGAAGGGTCCATCGGCTCGAGGGAGAAGCTTGGACTTGCGTTCATTGGGGAAGCGGTCCTTGCGAAGGTGTAGCCACACAAGATCTTCGATGTTGAATATCATGGGTTGCTTGTTGACGTTGAGCTTGGATGCTAGTCGTTGTACTTGGCGCTCGATGGTGTGCCTTGTATCTTCGTGCATCTTCTTTATGTAGCTTGCACGGGCACTTGCGTCGAGGTTGGTGTGCTCTTGTAGAGGAAGAGGTAGAATTTCCAATGGGGACAACGGGTTGAAGCCGTAGGCGACCTCGAAGGGGGACTTGCCGGTCGTAGACTGTCTTGCACGGTTGTAGGCGTACTCGGCGATGGGAAGACACTCCCACTCCTTGATGTTCTTCTTGATCAACATGCAAAGTAGAGTGGAGAGCGTCCGGGTCGTCACCTCCGTTTGGCCGTCGGTTTGAGGATGGTATGCGGATGAGAATAAGAGCTTGCTTCCGAGCTTGGCGCATAGCGTCTTCCAAAAGTAACTCAAGAACTTGACGTCACGGTCGGAGACGACTGTCTTTGGTACTCCATGGAGGTGCAAGATTTCCCTACAAAAGATATTTGCAATGTGTGAAGCATCGTCTATCTTGTGGCATGGAATGAAATGTGCCATCTTAGAAAATCGGTCCACGACAACAAAGACGGTATCCTTTCCATTTCAAGTTCTAGGCAAACCAAGTACAAAATCCATGCTAATGTCTTCCCAAGGTTGATAGGGAATAGGAAGAGGCATGTAAAGACCATGTGATTGAGCTATGAACTTAGCTTTGCGACATGTAGAGCATCGGTTGGTGAAGCGTGAGACGTCGCAGAACATCTTGGGCCAAAAATAGTTCTTGGAGAGCGTGGTGAATGTCTTGTCGCGTCCAAGATGTCCCATGAGTCCGCCTCCATGAGCCTCTTGCAAAAGGAGCAAATGAAGAGAAGACTCGGGAATGCATAATTTGTTAGCTCTCATAAGATAACCATCCTTGATGTGATATTGCTCCCAAGAAGTATGCGTCAAACATGTAGCATAAGGAGTAGCAAAAGATGGATCATTAGCATACAAGTCTTTTATGTTCTCAAAGCCAATAACATTCAACTCAAGTTTAGTGACAAGCATGCATATGCGTGAAAGTGCATCCGCAACTACATTTTCCTTACCCTTAATGTACTTGATCACATAGGGGAAAGATTCAATAAATTTACTCCATTTGGCATGACGCTTGTTTAACTTAGTTTGGCCTTTTAAGTACTTAAGCATTTCATGATCGGTATGGATGACAAACTCATGAGGTCTAAGATAATGTTCCCAAACATGTAGCATACGCACTAAAGCATACAATTCTTTGTCATAGATGGGATAGTTAAGTTGAGCACTGGAGAGTTTTTCACTAAAATATGCAATTGCTCATTTTTCCTGCATCAAAACTCTGCCAATGGATTGCAAAGATCCCCAAACAAAAGGAGCATTCTTCTTACTCAAAGCATGCAAAGGAGCGACAATAGTGCTAAAGTCTTTCACAAAGCGGCAATAAAATCCCGCAAGACCAAGAAAACTACGCACTTGTTGCAAATTGGTGGGTTGGGGCCAAGTTTTAATTGCTTCAATTTTAGATTCATCAACATGGACACCCTTGGAAGAGACAACAAAACCCAAGAAAACCACTTTGTCAACACCAAACGTGCATTTTTTCATGTTTGCATAAAGACGTTCCTTGCGAAGGGTTTGCAAAACAGCCCTAACATGCTTTAGATGGTCCTTCATAGATTTGCTAAACACAAGAATATCATCAAAGTAAATGACAACAAAGACTCCAATATAAGGTCTAAGCACATAATGCATAAGACGCATGAAAGTACCGGGAGCCTCTGATAAACCCATAGGCATAACTAACCACTCATATAAGCCAAATTTGGTTTTGAAAGTAGTTTTCCATTCATCACCCTCTTGTATGCGGATTTGGTAATAGCCACTTTTAAGATCAATTTTTGATAAAAAGTTGGCTCCGCTAAGTTCATCAAGCATATCATCTAAGCGAGGAATGGGATGCCTATAGCAAACAGTAATAGCATTTATAGGTCTACAATCGGAACACAAGCGGAAACTTCCATCTTGCTTAGGCACAAGTATAACAGGAACGACACAAGGGCTTAGGCTTTCACGTACATGACCGTTGTCAATGAGTTGTTGTACTTGCTGTTGGATCTCCTTAGTTTCTTCAGGGTTGACACGGTATGGAGCTTTGTTTGGAAGTGGCGCTCCGGTGATGAGGTCGACTCGATGCTCAATGCCTCGAAGAGGGGGTAGACCCGGAGGGAGCTCATCGGGAAAAACATCTTGGAGTTCCTGCAAAAGAGATTGAAACACTAAAGAGCTCGTGAGAGATGTTAGTTTTTGGTTCCCCATCCTTGCACACAAGGACAAAGTGCATAACACTTGATGGGTTCTCACACACTTCTCTCATCTCACTTTTTGTGGCAAATAGGACTATGTTTTTCTCTCTGGGCAAAGAGGCGCTCAAGTTTGGCATGTGGCTCTCACTTACTTTTGGGTGGATCACTTTCTCACTCTTCTCTCCATGATGGGTGGCTTGCTTGTCGGCTATCACTTGACTAGGAGACATAGGTCGTAGCACATACTCCTTCCCTTTCATCTTGAAGCTATAGTGATTGGTGCGCCCGTTGTGGATGACACCACGGTCGAATTGCCATGGTCGACCAAGAAGGAGGTGGCAAACGATCATTGGGGCCAAATCACACTCCAAAGTGTCCTCATATGCACCAATTTTTAAGGAGACTTGGACCGTATGCTCAACTCGTAAAGTGCCGGAGTCACTTAGCCATTGAACCTTGTAGGGGTGTGGGTGCTTCCTCTTGACCAATTGAAGCTTGGAGCATAGTTCTTCACTTGCCAAGTTGTGAAAACTACCTCCATCGATGATGACCTTGACGGACCGTCCATTGATGCCGGCCTTAGTGTGGAAGATGTGGCATCGTTGGTCTTCTTCTTTTTGATGTTGAAGAGTCAAGACTTTGGAGACAACAAGAGCGGGGCTCGAATCCTCATCGCAAAAGACTTGATCATCTTCATCCTCATTCACGTGCCGGTGCATGGCCACTTGCTCAAGGGCTTCCATCTCCTCATCACTCATGGAGTCGTAGGTGCCATCGTCATTGAGGATCATGGTGCGCTTTTTTGTGCATTCATAGGACTTGTGGCCTCGGCCGCCGCAAGTGAAACACTTGAAGGAGCTTGTCTTGATGGTCTCATCGGTCGGAGTAGATGATGAAGCGCGCGGCTTGAAGTTGCTTGTAGTAGGAGGAGGACGACTTGAGCTTGTCAAAGTTTTCTTGTAACTTGACTTGTCGTCGTTGCTTGTAGAAGGCTTGGTTGATGTAGATGTTGGAGGAGTTGTTGAAGAGTGGTTGTTGGAGAAGCCGTAGGTCTTGGATGAGTACTTGGCGTACTTGAAGTCATCTTGCAATTGACGTTCTGCCTTTGTAGCTTGATGTATGAGCTCAATGAGGTTGGAGTAGGGTTGGAAGTCGGCGATCTTCTTGATGGTATGATTGAGTCCATTCAAGAATCGTGCCATTGTTTTCTCATCATCTTCCGTGACATTGGCTCGAATCATGGCTATCTTCATTTCCTTGTAGTATTCTTCAACACTCTTTGTTCCTTGCTTGAGGAGTTGTAGCTTCTTGAAGAGATCGCGATTGTAGTAGGTTGGCACAAAACATGCTCGCATGACTTCCTTCATTTGAGCCCAAGTGGTGATTGGAGGTTCACCTCTTGCTTGTCGGCGCTCAAGAACTTGTTCCCACCATATGAGCACATAGTCTTGGAACTCAAGTGATGCCATAGCGATCTTCTTCTCTTCCTCATAGTTGTGCAAACGAAAGATTTTGTCGACCTTCAATGCCCATGATAGGTATTCTCCCGGATCATTGCTTCCATTGAACTTGGGCATTGTGAATTTGAGCTTGCCATAGCGTTGCTCTTCATTGTGTTGTTGGCGATGGTGATGATGACGCCCTTGACGTGGAGGGTAATCATCCTCATGTTGCTCTTGGCGTGGAGGAAGTCCATGATCAACTTGCTCTTGTTGAACTTGAGGTTGAGGTGGAGCTTGATGAGATTGTGAAGGAGCTTGAGGAACTTGACGTTGCACACGCTGTTGGTAGTTCCTCTCTTGGATTTCTTCTCGAAGGGCTTCCTCTTGATTGCGCCATTCGCGATTGCGGTTTGCAATGGCTCGACTTGATTCTTGAAGGGCACGTTGCGCCTCAAGAGCTTGTGCTTCTCGTTGTTGTTGTTGAAGACGTTGAGCCTCGGTGTCTTGTTCCTCTTGGTGTAGACACGCTCGTTCTTCCTCTTAGCGACGTAGACATTGTCATTCTTGAGCTTGAGCAAACGCAACTTGATGTGGCGGAGGACGAAGTTCTTGCTCATCGACTTGCTCTTGTGAAAGCTTGTCGTGTAGCAGATTGCGGGATGCACGACGGTCTTGACGCGCGACTCGTTGAAGAGTGTTCGATGACAGTGTACTTGAGCCGGCGAAGGAGTCGTTGGAGTGTCGACTTGAGTGGCTCCGTCTTGAGTATGAAGAAGTTGAAGGAGGACGGTTAACCAACAAGGCGTGTATCTCGTCCATCCTTGCATCGTTCTCTTGCTTGTGTGTGTCGAGCTTGTTGTCGAAGTTGTCCTTGGTACGTTGCTCGGAGAGTCACAAGTTGGTGGCGAGGTTGTCAATGTGTTTGTTCATAGCTTGTTGCTCTTGATGCAACACTCGTTGTGCACCAAAGAGGTGGCTCTTGGTGACATATGATGACATGTCATCGTCTTGCTCGATGAAGAGTGGGTTGGTAGAAGTACTCGGCCTATCCATCATTCCAAGCAAAATGTGAGTGGTAGAAAGAGAAGAACTTATACCAATGTACCTTGACCGATGTTGATGATGAATCAAGTTCACTCAAATGCGGACAATGAAATAGCACTATTGGTACCAATCCTTGTCGGTTCTCACACCTACACAAGTAAAAGCTTATTGTGGAGCTTGGTTAGGATGGTGGCACAAAATTTGATGCAATTGTGAGTGAGCTTCAATAATGTTGGAAAAGATTCACAAATTTTCAAATGCAACAAGTAGACCAAGCAAGTAGAGGTACACGGAAACACACACGCAAATAGATAATAGGGATTGTGCAAACCAAAAGTGAGCCAAAATGTGGAATCCACGAAAATGCTCTTGTTGCACAATACTAGAGAGACGCTAGCACGATTGCACAATAGGTGGATACGGAGCTTGTGCACAACCTACTAAGAAAAAATGCAACAACCTCTATCCCAAGTATGCTATATGTATGGTATTTCGGTGCTATGATCCAAGATGATCGAGTTTGACAATCTTAATGTAGTATGATGCTATGGTTCTTGCTTATAAGCTCTTTGTTTATCTTTCCTCTTTGCTTAAAAGCTTGGGTGGCTCTTTCACTTTTGAGCTCTTTTCTTAGGCAAAACTTCACGAACCAAGATAGCAATTGTGTATGCTATGGCAACTTTGTGACACAAAAGTTGATGGCAAGATATGCACCACTAAGGTATGGTATGTATGCTATGGAGTATGGTCACTAATGTGCACAAGTCACGTTGCTGGCAATACTCAATGGCTAGTCTCGATGGGTAAGCAACGCAAAAGATGGGCTATGATGTTTATCAATGCAATGACGAGGTTTTGACAAAGATGTCGTCAAGATTACCATCCTTGCTTACGGTTAAAGGTTCCAAACAGATGCGAATGGAGATGGTGTCATTGTGCACGGTCTTCAGTACGTTGGCAAAGATGCCGCAACACCATGGTCGGAGTTGCCGAAGTAGCGGGAGTCGTCGAAGATGCGCAACCTTTCTGTCTAGGCCAGAAGTTCCGGGCAAGACAGAAGGTCCGGGGTCCGGAGATTCCGGGGACGGCAGGAAGGTCCGGGGCCTGGAAGTTCCGGGCTAGGCCGGAAGTTCCGGTGGTCGGGAATCTGCCAAGAACAGAGACTTGGGATCGTGGATTTGGGCGGAAAAACCTGATGAAAAACCCAAATCCGAAGGGGAAAAGGAGAAAGTAGGGGGGAAGAAGGGTAGGGAAGCTAGATCCACTCGAAGCAAAGCAGATCCACGGATCAAATCCAACAAAACTTCATCACACCAACAAATCACCAAAAAATTTGGGGCTATTTTTGGTGGGGATTTTCGGATTTAGGACGAAAACAACAAAATCAAGCTAGAAAACACGGGGTAGGGGCTCCAAAAACGCGATCAACGTGGCTCATGATACCAAGATGATGTAGGGAGGAACCCTATGGGGATGATCTTTCACGTTTGGAGTGGACCCTACGGAGAAACAAGAAGAACGCGCGGAAGAACACAAGGGAAAACACGGGGAGAAACGAGAGAATCACTCAACCGTCAAGTAACTGATCACACAAGGGCTAGATCACCGAACACATAAGGTAGCACAAGATTCAAAATCAACAAATGGAAGATACAAGAGTAACCGTTCTTCTCCGTGAGGAGGTCTTGATTGTCTTCTCCGGATCGAGGCCTTGAATTCGAATGGATCTTCTCCGAGGAGGCACGGTCCCTCACGTGGAGTAGATCCGGTACGGATGAGCTATGCTCTATATCAAGATGAGCTATCACAACTCTAACCCTAAAACATAGGTAGGAGAAGAGTATATATAGTTTACGGGGCGAAAGGGTACATGGGCCTCAGCCCAAGTGGCTGCGCGCAGGCAGGGCCGGAAGTTCCAGGCTAGGCCGGAAGTTCCGGGCGTCGAAGGTTCCGGGCAAGGTCCGGCGTAAGCTGAGAGTTAGCGCGGGTGGAGCTGGGCTGGCGTCCGGGGGCAGAAAGGTCCGGGCAGGTCGGAAGTTCCAGGGGCCAGGAGGTCCGGGCCAGGTTCTGGGCAGGTTCCGGGCTAACCGGAGAGTTGGCACTCCCGGGCTGGTCGATGTCGCAGGAGGCCGGAAGCTCCGGGTGGGCTGGACGTTCCGGGGACCGGAAGTTCCGGGCTCTGGCCGGAAGTTCCGGGCTGTGCAGAGAGTTGACGCCTGTCTCTTCTTCTTCATCTCCTGGCTCCGTGGCTTGAGTGTTGTACCTGATCACGCGGAGCATCTCGGACTTAGGCAGTAGCCATGTCTCACTGGAAGAAAAGGGGGACTCAAGTAGGAGTGATGTCACCTCGGATTGAATAGCACGAGCTCTTGCTCTTGTCATGGGTCCACTTGAAGCTTGGATAGTTGATGGAAGGTCCATGGGTATGACCGAAGGATGCTCCGCATCACTGTAGCTCGCCAGAATTCTATATTGCAGACAAGAAAGGAGGTGGTTGAGAAAATGAACCACCAAATTTTTTTGTGCTGTTCAACTAAAATGGAGCATCCTTGGTGTGCAGAATGATTAAGTGCCAGATGAATATACGCATCAACAAACTTGTCTGGAATCTTTAGACTCCATGCCATACAGTTCACTACCATATGTGCCGATAACCAAAAGGCACATGTTGGGACCAAAGACTGGACTGGGTTTTTCTGGGCTATGCGCCAAGCAATATTTTTGGCGTTCACTCTCCTAATACTTGGAGTTTGAAAACTAGTTGATGTCGGTTGATACTCAAATGAATATAGGCACTTCTTCTTGTCAACATCGATGCTTGTCTGAGTGAACTTTGGAGTACATAGCAGCAGCGTGAGTATCCGTCCATCTGATCTTTTTGTGCAGTTCTACTGAAATCGCCCAATGTAATGATTTGCCTGTGAGTTCAGGCTCCAAGTTACTCCTTTATGAAATTGGCAAATAGTAGCACATACCAAATTACCAATACATATGACAAGCACAATAATCAGGATAAAGACCGGTACCAACATGTGTGAGGTAGCATATCAGTTACTATTTCCTTTGAATGGAAGACGAGATAAGTGAAGGGACTGACATGAAAGGAAGGAAGCAAGCCAAGATAAGGGACTGACAGGAAAGGAAGGAAGCGGTCGAGGCAATGAAGCACCCAAAGTTTTTGTGCAGTTCCACCAAAATCGAGCATCCCTGTTGGCACATATATTGAGAGAGTGAGATTATTGTAATAGTGGGACTAGTTGATGAAACATACACTAACAAATAGAAGCACCCTCATTATCTTAATGGGTAAAGTTAGCAACATAGTAGTCTTGCTTAAAGAGAGGTATTAGTTTATTTAATCAGTGCCAATTAGCTCAACACTCAAAGCATTGCCATGTATCATAGGTTGCAAAACTTTAACGTGCAAAGATAAAGGATTTTCTCACGACAGTAGCACGATACAAATAGAGATGACAACAAACTAATATGGATGAAGGCCTTAGGCCGGTACCAACTTGAGCAAAAAATCTTATTCATGTAGTCCCAGAAGAGATGATAAAGCACTCACTTGAATCACTCAATAGTATATATTTTTGTGCACTTCAAATGTATGGTTGAAATCACTCTTGTTTACCAGTGGTGAGATTATACTGAAAGATTATCAAGAACTTCCAGCAGAGTTAAAGCACTGGCTGGGATACAATTCATTGTATTGTCTTGTGTAGTTCCACTAAAATGTATGATTGGCACAACATGATCCCTGTTTGCACAAGTAGGAACAAGGTGAAACCTTCATTAGCTTAGTGAGAAAGAATAGAAAGACATTAGCATATTACTCTAATAGTAGCATCAAATTCATGATGGACAATACACAAAACATTGCCTCATTGAACCAATGACAATAAATTGACATGCAAAACAATATCACTATATGTCATGACACTACCAAGATCCCTCCCTGCTCCACCACATGATTCACCTCCACAGACACACATACACACGTACATGATTCAGCATAGGGTGCTAGTAAAGATTTGTTTAACTCCGACAGGAAAATTAGGCAACAATAAAGTAGTGCTACTTAAGTACTCCTAATTAATTAAGTGACCTTGCAGGAGAGACAACAGAAGTGGAAGGGCTCCCTGGAGGATCGTCTCACATGTAAGGTAGATGTTGCAGGATCCCTTGAATGGCCTCGACTGAGGCCTCGGCTTCAGCAAGATCACCTTGGCACTGTTGATCGTGTAGAGCTAGGTCACAGATGCATCCAGAATCCAATTAATTAGTATGATGTGTCATCAACCCAAGTACTACTCTGCTGCATTTCTCTATCTATCTGTACTTTACTCTTATCTATTCTACTCTTATAAAAATAGAGTTGTTCATGATGGTGTGCCTGCCATCCTGCAATATAGGCCGTCCGATTTACATCTGGCGGATAGGAAGGAAACTGTGGCAATTTTGCAAAAAGGTACCCACACCCCTCTCCACATTTGCAAATAAGGACTTCCCTCGTTCATCCTTTTCTCTCACAAGATAAACTACTCATACAAATGCATCTTGATGTTACGTGCAATGCACGGGCATCTTGATAGTCTTCCAAGTAAATTAAGACTAGTAGCAACACAACAATACAATACCACCAGCAAGATGTTAGGATAACATAGGATGATACCATCATGTGATCTCCATTTCCTCTTTATTCTTCTTCTTCCTCTTCATGCTCTGTTTCTCTTTCTCCTCACCAGTTGGTGAAACCAAGTACATGATTGGCCTTCTATTTCAGAATTGGTTTTGTCAGTGAGGGAGTACAAGTGTACTAGTAAGCAATAGCATTATTTTATCACGGCAGTCATAAAATAGAGATGAACACATGCATTAAATATCATTCTTACCTAAAGGAAGGTTATGGTGCCAATATGGATGATGAGGATTGGAACATAGATCTCCCTTCGTGGAGTTCCACCGAAATGAACCAACGGTTCCATTCTGACATTCCAGTTAAACATCACAAAAGTCACTTCTTTTAAGAAGTGTTTTGTGTAGTGCACCAGAAGGTCACAATAGCAACGAGGTGAAATGGATATCCCTGTTTGCACAAAAAGCTATAGAGGAAACAGTCAAAGTCTCAAACAATTACTGGCAAAAACATTTGGCCAAACTTGTCATGGCTTATAACAGTGGCATGGCTTCAGTTTACCAGGGGCATTAGATTAGGAACAACTAAATATTTGGTATAAGGGCATGGGACAGTGGGTGCACTAGCAGTCCAGCACCATGTACTAAACCGGGGCATAAATTGGTGATTCAGAGTTTGTTGCCCCAAGAAACAAACATCCAAGAAACATATCTGGGTTGGTCCCATTTTTTTTCACTCTAGCCACCTACTCCTATGTGTGGATAGCAAATCTAGTCCTGGTCATACCACTGTGTACAATGTTTCCCCTATATTTCCCTTTTCGACCAAGAGACCAGTTGGATGACCAGTTTGTACTACTTTCACCCCTTTCCTTCTGTTTGTACCAAGTCCGATGTACATACTAAATCCCCCCCTTATTTCTTGTTTGAACCAAGTACAAGATTCGACTCCATGAAGTAGCTTTAGCTCTAACAATAGAAAAAAAATAGGTGACATTGGACCATCCGATTGAGAGGGGCTGATAGGTAGAAAATGATGCACATGCAGCGATGTAGCGAGCTAGGGAAGTAGAGCTAGGCCGGTTTCGAAGGAAGATATACCTGAAGGTCGTCGGGATGTGGATAGGTGAGCGTCGGGAGGCTAGATCTGCCCACACTAGGGCAACAACGAAGGGACCGGACCTCCCGCGCCGATGCTCGGCCAGAGATAATGGTGCGACTGCAGTAAGTCTCCTCCCTCACTGTTGACGACGGCCTAAATGCTACCCCTCCTCCCCTTCACCGGTGGAGGGGGATACGTCCGGATCTGTAACCAGCGGTGAGGATAGAAAGATAGTGCTACCACTGCTATCTTGTTTAGATCTGGAGAGGATGAGAGTGTGTTAATAGAGCAACCCTAGCAAGCAAGCACGGAGGCTCCGACCTATATATATATACGTATAGTGGGGTAGTTTTGTTTTTTCACTCCATCAAAACAATCATTTAAAATTGTGTACGTGCCAGGTCGCTATTTTTTTTTGAGTTGTTGATGATTTTTTGAGATAGCTACCCACTTATTCCAAGTGGTGTTACGGTGTGCCATGTCACACTTTGTATCGTTTAAGTCTGGTACTAGACCCTCCATTAAATGAACAACCACCGCCTCATAAAATTTTTGAACAAGCCCACGACTAAAATTATCAAAAACATGGGCTGCCCCAACATGCATTATTATTTATATTTTCCATGTGGGAGTATCCTCAAAACAAAATGCGAGAGTACAATATTTATTGGGCCCCTTTGTATTTTGTGCTAAATTTTGACCAAAGATTTAACTGACAAAATGTTAGTGCATGTTAACAAAAATTATATCCTTTGATTCGTATTTGAACATAGTTTTCAATGATGTAATTTTTTGTGACATGCATGAACATTTGGTTAGTTAAATTTATAGTCGAAATTTGGCACATATTATCATAGGGACAAATAAACCAGGACAGAGCTCCTCGTCTGTCGTCCCTCCTCATGCACAACCATCTCTCGCTTTATGGCCGGGCCATTACAAAGCTTTACCATCACATATTCATACTACTTCAAGGTGCATTAAATCAACATATGCAAGTATCAAAAGGAAAGTCATGTCATGCATGCATGCATTGTAATTAATGCATCAGTAAACGCAAATTATTGAAATATATCGAGTGCACTGCTTTGATGTGTCGTGTCAACTCTTACAACAAGGAGAAATTTGATTACAATGCCCTCTCCCTCGTGGACTGAGCTCCGGTGCCTTAACTGCACCTGCCTTTGGCTATATGACAGGTGGGCCAGCCACCTGTTGGGCCCACCTGTCATGCACCCAAAGGTAGGAGCAGTAAGTCAATGAAGTTGTGTCCCTCCCTCGCCCATGAGCGTGGTAGCTCGCAGGACTAGGAGAAGCTTTTGCTACACGCACTCCCTCCCACACGCGGTGGACATGCAACAGTTCATTCGGTGTTAGATGGCCAAAAGCATACTGTATAGTACTCCATTGCAGTAGTACCATCATTGTTTGACTTCCTGAAGAGGCGAAGAACCAAGCGCAACCCAGACGCTTGTTTGGTAGTTTCATGTGTAGAGTAGTCTAGGATAGCATGTATCATGCCTCTAAGCTTAAAATCATTGGGGTCGGCTCCATGCTATGAGGCCGTCTTGAAGCATTTTTTATTAAAATAATCTTTTGGCCCTACCTATCATCCTGGTGATTGTAGTTTGCGCGCTCATCTGGTCAAGACAGGAATATATATTTTAATTTGCGATGGGTAAGTGTTAGAGGTTGCAGCAAATATATTGTACACTGCCAGTCTTTTAGCCAAGTTTAGAGGCAACACTACAAAAAAATACACTTCCATGATGATACGTGTTTGTCACAGTAGGTCGCGTTTTTTGTCATGCATGTACATCCATGACAAATTTATAACAGAATCAAGATAGTCATACATGTGCTGTCGTAGAAGTGTTCCATGACATTACCAAAATCATCATCACGGAAGCGTCACAGAAGTGCTTTCGTCAAGGGTGACCGACACGTGGCATCCACCGTAACGGAACGCCGTTAAGCTACCGGGTCGGGTTTTGGATCCGATAACCCGTTAATAGCCTCGACCAATGGGGATTTTCCACGTGTAAAATCATCATTGGCTGGAGGAAACACGTGTCGGCTCACTGTTGGGACAGATGTCATCCACTCATTGGACAGAAGGCGCCTATGATACGTCGACACATGGCACGGCCCAGCAGAGGCCCATTCCCGTGAAAAGGCCGGCCCATTTGACTTGGTCAAAAGGTGGCGGGCCGGCCCATGTAAAGCCTGTTAATGGCCTATTCGCATATAGCCCATTTACAGCCCGCTAACCCAAGGCCCGTTATGCCCTATCCAAATTAGGCCCAGTAGCGTCATATGGGCCACCCAATATGATTCCAGCCCGTTTGCACTTCTGGCCCGTGTATGGCCCATGACGTCTTTCGGCCCATATGAGGCCCTATGTAACTCTTGGCCTATTAACGGCCCGTGGTGAAACTGGCTCGTAATGAACACTGTATTACTTTACACCCATTAACGGCCCGTGGTGAAACTGGCCCGTAATGAATAGTGTATCACTTTATACCCATTAAGGGCCCGTTATTCCGTTGGGCCGTTTCCAGCACATGTTATCTTTCGGTCTACTCAAAGCCCATTTATTCTTGGGCTCATTTCTAGCATTTGTTTACTTACGACCCGTTACTGTCATTTTCTACTTATGGGCCAAATTCAGCCCGTGGTTACAGTCGGCCCGTTTGTGGTCCGTTAACACGTTGGGCCATTTTGATAGCGTCATGAAATACGGCCTATTAATGATGGCCCGTTATGGTAGGCCCATGAACGGACGATTCCAACTCTAGCCCATTTATGGCCATAATACGGCCTGTTATTGGCCCATGTTTGGCCAATCGATCATACTACCCGTATAAGGCCCATTGATGATACGGCCCGTAGAAGGCCCATTGTTTCTGCGGCCCGTAGAAGGCCCATTGTTTCTACGGCCCGTGGAAGGCCCACTATTTATATGGCCTGTAGAAGGCCCACTATTTCTACGGCCCGTAGGTGCAGTGTAACTACAGTAAATATTAGCACATGGTTATTATGGCCTAGTTTTAAAAAATAGGTTGTTGTAGCCACTAGCAAACCGCAGAAAAAGAACTGCACTGACTACAAGCAAACAAATAAACAAGACAACAAGGAAATGAATAAGCAAGCAACTTACACTAGGCTATCACGGCTATTACACATATTACATCCACTGGGCATCAAAGTTCGCCACCAGCGCAAATATAGGGAACACAACAGCATATAAACGCCGCAGCAAAACAAGTCCAAAACTGAAACCACTTCAGAAGAGCTCAAGAAACAATATCCTGGGTACCCATAATGCTGGCAAGATGCTTAGCAAGCTTATTAACTTTCTCTTGTTTGGCGCTTAAGTCCTCCAGCGCCTGCTGTTGCACCAGAAAGTATGCATCTGAATTCTTCAGGGACTTCCTCAGTCCTTCGGCTTCCTATCGCATAACATCTGATTGATGTCTTTCAACTTGAAGTTGAGACTCAAGAAGCCGAACTGATTCAGGCAACGAGTTCGAAGAGCTGGTGCCAGCAGTGGTAGCAAGTAACTTGAATCATATCTACTTAAGACAAAGCAGCATAGACAGAATATAAGTGTGGGAAACTACATATCAATAACAACACTTGTAATGTGCATGGCATGAGAACATAACTGTTTATTCAATTGAAACTGAAATCAACATAGAGCAAGTTACAATAGCAAACAACCAAACATGTTGAAGAAACAGGTTTAAAACATACCTGTTGCGCCATTGGAGTTTCAATTGCATCCTTCAAATTTGAAATTGGTTGGTATCAGTAAATACAGTGATGCAAGAGCAAAGTAGTATGAACCATAGCTACGAAACCTGACCTGAGAACAATTCTTCTTCTGCTCTAAGCGTAGACTTCGGGTTCAGAGTGGTGGTCCTCGTGATTTTGGCACTGTAGTTGCCTTACTAACTGCTCGTGTTTGGGTGCTCTGTGGTGGAGACGGTGCTGTGCCAACGGGAACTGGGTGTCTATCTGCTGGGGTTGGGGTTAGAAGGGGTGTAGCTGGTTCTCTGTCCAACTGGGCAAGGGTACAATCTGCATGAGTGGGGGTTATGTGTGGTGGGGCTGATTCTTGGGCAAGTACAACCATGGTTCTATCTGCATCAACAGGTAGCACGATCTTTTTTGAAGACCGTGTTTTTACTCCCACAGATACTTCCATCACTCCCTCCAATTGAAATGGCTGATAAACAAGAAAAGTAATTGAATGTACAGACATTGTAAGATAGACAGGTGAAATGGATAGTAGGGAAGAAAACATGGCATGAAATAATTCACATTTATGTTGTCTAAGCAAACAGAATAGCAAGACATAATTTCACATATATGATGGCTATTAAACAAGATAGCATGACACAATTTCACATGTATGATGGCTAACTAAACAGGATAGAATGACATACTTCAAAATATGATGACTATGTAAACAGGATGACTTGATATAACTATATGATGTGTCTATTAAAGTGGTTGGCATGCCATAAATCACAAACATGCCGTCGATGGAAACATGATGGCATGATATAATTCACGGATAGAATGACATAATTTAAAAGATGATGACTATGTAAACATGATGAGATGATATAACTATATTATGTCTTTAGAAAATGGGTTGGCATGCCATAATTCAGATACATGCTGTCTATGTAAACATCATGGCATGACATAATTCAAATATATGGTTTATATACTAAGGAAGTGAGCAGAGGGCAATTGCATATATGATGTGTCAACTAAGGAGATGGCATTCAATATTGTGTATGTGATGTAAAAAATAAGCATTGCAATACAACATATGCATTATATGAGTAATATAACCCTGCCAAGTTTGAGCATACACCTCAGGGGGGTAATAGGACTGGTCATCTGCCTCTGAATCCTCCTCTGAAGAGCTATCTGTAACCAGCAAGATATCTGCTTCAGCAGGTAGCATTGTCTACTCTGAAGACCTTGTTTTCACTCCAGATTTCTCCATTACCAATTCAAATGGCTGATGCACAGGAAGAGCAGTTGAATATACAAACATTGTCGACAAAAGCAATGAGAAATACAAAAAAAGGACGGCATGATATAATTCACATATATGACGCTTGCCTAAACATCATGGCATTGCATAATTCACATACATAATGCCTTGCAACAAGATAACATTGCATAATTCACATATATAATGTCTTGCAACAAGATGGCATTGCATAATTCACATATATGGTAATTAGACACTAAACAGGTGGCATTCACACAAAGCATGTCTAAACTAAGCAAATGACATAGCAATGCAAGATACCATACGCACGATATGAGTAACATAACCCTGCCAAGTTAGGGCATGCACCTCAGGGGAGAAATATGACTGGTCATCTGTCTCTGAATCCTCCTCTGAGGAGCTATCGGTAACCAGCAAGACATGCGCTTCGTCAGATAGCATTGTCTGCTCTGAAGACCTTGTTTCCACTCCAGATTTTTCCGTGTCCGTGCCGAATGGATGATGCACAGGAAGAGTAATTGAATGTACTAAAATTGTTGACAAATTTAACACATAATAAAAAAATGATGGCATGATATAATTTACATATAAGATGACTGGCTAACCAGGGTGGCATTGCAAAATTCACATATATGATGCCTGGCTAGACAAGATGGCATTGCATGATTCACATATACGATAAAGAAACAAAACAGATGGCATTGACACAAAGCATGTCCAAACTAAGCAGATGACATCTTTAATGTACACAGTAAGCAATGCAAGGCACCATATGCATGATATTACCAACATCAGCATGCCAAGTTAGAGCGAAGACCTCATGGGGTAAATAGGAGTGGTCTTCTCCTTCTGAATCCCCCTCAGAATAGTTATCTTCCTCTTGATTACGATCCGAAATGGGTGGAGGGGGGGCTGCCTTTGCACCCACCATGGAACGACCTCTGCATGAAATTTTATTGCCACGCAAGGCTCGTCTCTTTTGCTCTACATGATCAGTTCCATTGTGTACAATAACTGACATGCATAGGAATAAAACATAGTGAGATTATGTAAGGAGTGCATGCACAAATCCAGAGTGATGGTAGCAAACTATGGATAGACCCAAAACCAATGATAGCAGGCATATAATAGCTTTAATTAAAAAATACAGATAATGGCTCCTTTAATGTTTGTTTGCACCCAAGATGAAACTCATAGTAGACACCAGAGATTAACCAGATAGTAGACAGATAGTACTGATTGCTGCCCCAATATGTACCCCACAACCATTTAAAAACTCAAGTTTCAGCATTAGTTTGGACCTAACTCGGAGTCTAATAGGTGAACACGACGATAATGTAGCATATCATCATATTAAGCGACGCATAACGTAAGCAGACACGGAAGAGTGCGACCTCTCTTGCAGACCCGTGTAGTTCTCAAGGTCATCTGCTTAGTTGATGATGGTAATGCAGTTGTCGTGGCTGCCGGCGGCGAGGAAGAAGATCTGAGGTGGCGAAAGACATTCTGGAGAGCGGATCCCTGCTGTGGTGAACCCTTTCGTCATTGGAGCAGTTGAGCTGGGGTGGAACACAGCGTCGCAGGAGCAGGACAAACCACACAAGGTTTTCTTTGACACATATCTGTAACAGAAGTAATTGAGTAAGGGCTTGTTTGAATTTGAGGATTCTAACAATGCAGGGATAGGAAATAGACAGGAATAGGATAGGAATGGACGTGCAAAACAGAGAATTTAAAAACACAGGATTTCTGCCAATCTGGGTGTTTGATTCACAACAATTGGATGGTGAGATTAAGTCAAACCACAAGAAAATGTACGGTTATAATGCTATTATGCTACTATCTCTTAGTCTTGTGCTTGATGAATAGGAATATGAAAAGGAGGAGAAGTGGAAATTATAATTCCTACGGTTTTTCTTTCAAGGAGACACTAAAGGAACAAATCCTACAGTTTTCCTTTGCTCCATTCCTTTGCACCAAATTCATGAAAAGTAGTACCATAGGAAACTTTCCAATTCCTATGTTTTTCATTCACTTTTCCTTTCAAGCACTGGCGATTCTAGTAGGCAGGCTTGAGCAAGGAAAATCCTACACTAAAAAAATGTTTTTGTGCTACTTCTATTACTTTGGACCCAGGCCACTGCCATACTAGCTCAACTCCCAGGCCCATCGACAAATGCACAGCTCAAATGCGCAGAGATAAATAATGATGGCATTCAAGAGAGTCCATCACGGATAGCTAAGTTGCCTGGTACCTCACTGCTTGTCATATAGTAGGATAAAATAATCGTATTTCCCATTACTACGAGTGCTCAGTGGATAATATATATAACATGTAGAGTAAAAAAGAGATGCAACAAGTGTACAACCTCTTTGGCGAAGCCATGTCGATCTCAGCGTGATTGGGTTGGCCGGTGAGGATACTCCGGCTGACTTTGCCGTCGGAGGAGGGGAAGAAGATCTTAGGCGTATGGAGATGGAGCCCGAGGTACTGCTCCGCTGTGATGGAGGGTTTCGTCGTTGGAGCAGCTCCGGTGAGTTGTATGACGCCGAGGCTGAAGCAGGACAAGAGAGACAACAAACAATGTTAACCTGAGTGGAATTCTAATAGCATCTCGAATACATGACATAAAATACATAACCACAAAGTGCTAGATGTAAAATACATCAGCCGCTCATCTCTGAACTTAACTGTCGAAACTGAACTTAACTGTCGAAACTGAACCTAACTGTCAAAACTGAATTTTGCTGTTGAAACTGAATTTTGCTGTCGAAACTGAACGCACTAGCAAGGTGAGGTTACACATCGGTCGACTGACTTTTTCATCTCTGGTCAGTCAATTTTGCAGTCGTTGGATACGAAATCAAGGGCCTGCGGTTCATCTTCAACCTCCACCCCCCTGAGCTGCCAGCCACCACAGGCCAAACAGTAGCCCCCCGCCGCCCGCGGCCGGCGGTGCGCCGCCCCGCTTTCCCCGAAAACACTCCCCACCGCCGGTCCGCCGCCGCCCCGGCCATCCCTCTAGGCCCCCCCGTGCTGAGCTTTTTCTCTGGCGATCCCCACGCCACCGCCCCGCCAACGCCCCGCCACCGCCGGCGACCACCGCCCCCATCCTGAACCCTAAGATAGATAGTGGGGTACCTCTCCGGCGAGCCCCCCTCCCCGCTGCGGCTGGTTCTTCCTTCACCCCGGCGAGCCCATCCCTTGGAAATCGACTGACCCAAAAGTCGATTCAGTCGACTGAAGTGTAGCCAAATCGGAGCAGCATCGTAAGCAAGAGCAAGAGCAAGAGCAGCAGCGCGAGCAAGAGCAATAGCAAGAGTAGACCAGGCAGGGGACCGAGAGCAAGAGCAGAGCAGCAGCGCGAGCGAGAGCTAAAGCAACTGCAGCTCCTACTGATGTGGACGTCACCGCCGAGGGAGCGACGCCGTGGAGAAAGTGGCCGGCGACGCCGCCGTGGATGGAGCCGCGCCGTGTCGGCTCGGGACCGAGCGCCGGCAGCACCGTGAGATCGAATCAAGAAGAAAATGAGGCGATTAGTGTACAACCTCTTTGGTGGCGCCGATTAGGCCGCAGCTTCATCCGAGGAAATGGTGATGATGATGCTCTTCCTGTGGTGCAGGTGAAGACGGCGGTGTGTGAATGGAGGTGGTGTGAAAGACGAGGGGTACGTTGGGGCAGCTCCTTGGAGGTGGAGGACGGGGTGGCTGAACCGGCGGGACGATGAGATCGATGATGGATCCTCATCCGGTACGGTGGATGAGGGACGTCGAGGTGTTGCTGTGGACGACGTCGTCGGGGAAGAAGCTCCGGCTGGGTGGCAGACGGAGAAGGGTGTGGGGTTTCGTCGTGGGTTTTTGCGGCCTCGGTGTACGAATGGGTGGGCGGATGGGATGGCAGTGGGGAACCATGGCTTAGAGACGCGCTTGTCTGAAATGTGGGGTATGTTACGAAAGTACCCCCCACCGATTTGAGGCGGTTCTTTCGGTTTAGGGGTACCACGGGCATTTCGCGTGTCGGGATTTCACAGGAGGTGGGAGTTTTCGTGCGTTGTAATTTCGGAATAGCAAGGCGCGGGTTGAGATGGAGGGAGTTGTCGGAGCACAACAAGACAAAGATATATCTTAAATATTTCGGGCTAACAAGGCGTGGGTTGAAGAGGCGGGAGTTTCGCAGCAGATAGACAGAGGCGCTAGCTTCAATTTTCGGCATAACAAGGCGCGACTTGAAATTTTGGAAGAACAAGCTTAACGTGTACCCAAAAAAGACAATTTGCACCTCAACACGCACAACACACACACAAACACCATTTAGACTAGAGTAAGGTACACGTGCATTGCACGCATGAGATTTGGTAACCAAATATGAATAAATACCACATTATAGCATGCAAGCTTTGAGTCATATATGCATGATGTAGATGTTCGTTTAATTCTTATAGTTCATTTCATTCAAAATCATCTAGTTTTTATATGAAAGCTAATCTATTTTAAGATTCATGGAATTGTGCGTTGTAAGACATAAAGTAAAAACAAATAATGGAAAATCATGTAGAAAAACATTTGGGCAATTATGATACGGAAGATTCTAGAACAAATAAGAAGTGCTTGTGTTTTGATGTTTGTGCATTATGCTTAAGTTCAACCATGGAGTCTTCTAGATTATACATGTGGCGAAATCTGGTGGAATCTAGATGATATCCAACGGCCAATAGTGCTCAAATTTGCCATCTTTGGACCTTCGGATTCGCCTCATCCAACGACCATCTATCAAAGTTAAAGTTACCCGCTCACAATATAAAAAATATATAATATAATATATATATATATATATATATATATAGGGGTATAGATATAGATATGTGATGCGAAAGCCGCCCATCATCTCCAATTACATGCACAGATGCGACATGGGAAAATGATGTCTGCCATCGGTATCTCAAATTCAAATCAGTCTGACCTTGTTCAATGTGTATACATTACAACATGCTCATTTCCAAAGCACACCGCACGGATCTCTGTTATATTCATGCATGCATGGGTTTCAAACATCAGGATCTCTTATTCAAATATTTGAATTCAACTTTACCTTGATTATGACCTCACCTATTCTTTTACACCCACACGGTAGTCTTCTCTTTATAAATGTACCACTAACTTTCTCTCGTGCATGCATGCACACACACTACCAGTCGACATTATCTATCGCACGCATGCAATCTTTTTCTTCAGGTCGGTCTGCCATGAAGGCACACACCCACACACATCCCCTCTCCCTCATACCGGGCATTCTTTATCTCTCACGCGTGCATGCGCAACGATCGATGTTCCTCTATGTATGTGTGTATATAGCTAGGTCTTTCACAGTTTTCCACACAAACCGATCAATCGATATATCCGGTGAGGTCTCACCCTCTTTCCCATGTCCACACCGATCAATCTATACCTCTCCCACGTCCACATCGATCAATCTATACCTCTCTATATAGGATTAACATAAATAGCTAATAGACCCACATTAATTATATATCCAACGTCCCCCTCTCATCATCCATGCCTTCCGCTTCATCTCTCAGATGCGTGCACAATGGCGAAGACAGGGGGCAGTAAGGGCCCTGCGCCCCTAACATCACTATATATCGAGGCTAATATGAATGTGATCATTAGACAATTGCTGCTAAAAAAGGTTTAATTTCATGAATTGACCCTCCTCGTAAAGGATTAGCAATGCTTGACCCCCTAGCTCATTTATTTTTCATGGCTCCGCCACTGTGTGCAACAGCGCACGTGTTCGCCCCCTCTCTCTAAATATCGATCTCGCACTTGTGCATTCCTTCATAGTCTCCCTCCACTCAGCCCCTCGCACCATCTTCTAGGCCCCACCGGATTTTGCCACATGTACAATCTAGCAAACTCCATGGTTGAACTTAAGCATAATGCACAAACCTCAAAACAACAGTGGTTCTCTTTTGTTCTAGAATCTTCCATATCATAACTGCCCAAACTTTTTTTCTAGTTGAATTGCCATTATTTGTTTTTTACTTTATGCTTTACAACGCACAATTCCATGAATCATAAAATAGATTAAGGGCTTCTTTGATTCAAAGGATTCTCAAAGGAATTTTGGAGGATTCTAATCATTAGGAATTTTTCCTATCTTGGTTGTTTGATTCGTAGGATTGTAAACCATAGGAATTTTTCCATATGATTCATTTGCACTAGATTTCATAGGAAACATCCCATCCACTCAAACCTCTTTGAAAGAATTCTGTGTTTTTTCTATGCACAATCAAACACTCGTACAATCCTGTAGGATTCAATACGACATTCCACTATAATCCCATGTTTTTCTTATTCACGTGTTCTTAGCTTTTTATAAAAACTAATTTGATTTTGAATGAGATGAACTATAAGAATTAAACGAAGGGCTACATCACACATATATGACTAAGAGCTTACATGCTATAGTGTGGTATTTATACATAATTTGGTTGCAAAATCTGATGCGTGCAATGCACGTGTAAATTACTCGTACGTCGAGTATGTGCAAAACACGTAAATTAGAATACCAATGGCACGCTACACATTATCTCTCTTACAGTTCATGAAGCCACGTGGCACATGTGGAGGCGTTGTCGCGACCTCCTTGCGTGGATTGATCACAGTGACGTGCTGCTGGTTCCAGAAGAATGTACTCGTCCTCCCCGAGCCATACTGGCGGTACATGCACGAAGCGAAGATGTGCACACATGCCACACACGCACTCATTCCCTCGCACGCACACGCGGGTACATGGGCGGACGCAATTTTGTACCAAGATCCACCCCATGTGATAATTTGACGCGTGTAAAGTCGTTCACTTCATTGATGGTCAATTAATACAACGCATGCAAATTGAGTGGACGTGAGGGCGGAAGAAAGACATTATTACTCCACTGCACGCATGCGAGTAGTTAAATCGTGGGTTGCTAGTACTACTTCCATTTGTCTCCTTCGTATTTTGTGCCAATTTTTGATAGTAACATAATATTTACGCATTTGAGCAATGTAGTCTACTTGAAATTTATGTTCCACTAAACTCACCGGGAGCCGTTTCGGGCCTCGAAACCAAAACCATCAATTAATCTTTACCTTGTTCCCATCACATTCGAAAGCCTGCTCACACCTACTAGTACTACGTACCAAACCTGAACGTGTTCCCACTATGCAGGTATTAGTACTACTAGTGCTAGTACTTAGGTTATAAAAAGGGGAACTACCTAACCAAAAATTACTCTACCTTTCCTCCTCATAAGTGCTTCTTCTTCGTCCGTCGTTGCCATGGCCGGTGAGCAGAGCTCTAGGTCGAGAACTACTCATAACAAGGGAGCAGCAACCAGGGCTGCGAAAAAAAAGAGAGGGCTCGCCGCCATGCAGAGACCTCGAAAGATCTCTCATGGGCAGGCGAAGGCTCCCAGGAGCGCCCTAGTCGCGGAGGCGAACATGCCGAGCCGGCGGAGCTGGAGTCATTATCCCTCGACGGCATGCCCGATCAGCTCAATAAGCACCTCAATAAGAAGAAGGAGTTCATCCAAGGCTTGACGGAGTTGCTGAAGGAGAGCCTCGATGACATGCCTGCTGAGCTCAATCAGCAGGGCGAGTTGACCACCGGCTTGGTGATGCTGCTGAAGAAGAGCATTGCCTCAGAGAAGAAGGCGACCGACGAAATCCTGCGACTTCAGGAGGACAAGGCGAAGCTCTACCACGAGATCGACCTGTTGAAGGAGAAGAATGCCGGCTGGAAGAAGCTGCATGAGAATAGTAGTTCCTCGATGAAGATGTTGTAGGCCCTCGTCATGGAACAGAAGGAGGAGTTGGCGAAGCTCCGCATCGAGCACCCGGCTGCTGTCAAGGTACGTAATGTGGCCGTGGAACAGATGATGAAGGCTCGCGTTGAGAAATCCCGCGTCATGGACAGAATGAAGAAGATGGCGGAGGAGACGCCCAAGGAGATGGAGGTCGTGGAGGCGATGAAGAAGCAGTTACGACTCCACGACGAATTAGATCATTTGGGGTGATAATCTTTGAGGGAGTCCTGGATTAGGGGGTGTCCGGATGACCGGACTATGACCTTTGTCCGGACTCCCGGACTATGAAGATACAAGATTGAAGACTTTGTCCCGTGTCCGGATAGGACTTTTCCTTGGCGTGGAAGGCTAGCTTGGCGATTCGATATGAAGATCTCCTCCCATTGTAACCGACTCTGTGTAACCCTAGCCCTCTCCGGTGTCTATATAAACTGGAGATGTCCATAGGACGAACAACAATCATACCATAGGCTAGCCTCTAGGGTTTAGCCTCTCTGATCTCGTGGTAGATCAACTCTTGTACTACCCATATCATCAATATTAATCAAGCAGGCGTAGGGTTTTACCTCCATCGAGAGGGCCCAAACCTGGGTAAAAACATCGTGTCCCTTGTCTCCTGTTACCATCCGCCTAGACGCACAGTTCGGGACCCCCTACCCGAGATCCGCTGGTTTTGACACCAACATTGGTGCTTTCATTGAGAGTTCCTCTGTGTCGTCACCTTCAGGCCCGATGGCTCCTTCGATCATCAACCACGACGCGGTCCAGGGTGAGACTTTTCTCCCCGGATAGATCTTCGTATTCGGCGGTTTCGCACTACGGGCCAATTCGCTTGGCCATCTGGAGCAGATCAAAAGCTACGCCCCTGGCCATCAGGTCAGATTTGGAAGCTTAAACTACACGACCGATATCCGCAGGGACTTGATCTTCGATGGATTTGAGCCACGGCCGAGCGCGCCGCACTGTCACGGTGGGCATGATCTAGCTCTGTCGCCGGACAATGCTCAGAGCGCCACTCAGGTGTCCGCTTCGACCCCTAGCTCGGAGCCGACCACGCCAGTCGGGGACGGATGGTTGGACGCCGCCCCAAGAGCCGCGATCTCTACGGCGATACAGCCAAATACCAGCCTAGTCCTTTGTGAGGCCTGTGACTCCAAGGTGTCGGACTCCTTTCCGGACTCCGAATCTTCCGCACCCCTTCCGATCGAGACCGATTGGGCTCCGATCATGGAGTTCACCGCCGCAGACGTCTTTCAGCACTCGCCCTTTGGCGATATCCTGAATTCACTAAAGTCTCTCTCTTTGTCAGGAGAGCCCTGGCCGGACTATGGTCAGCAAGGTTGGGATGCGGATGATGAAGAAATTTGAAACCCACCCACCACCCACTTCGTAGCCACTGTCGACGACCTAACCGACATGCTCGACTTCGACTCCGAAGACATCGACGGTATGGACGCCGATGAAGGAGACGACCAAGAACCAGCACCTATAGGGCACTGTAAAGCCACGTCGTAATATGACATATACATGGTGGACACCCCAAAAGCAGGGGATGGCGGTGAAAAAACGAAGGACGACCCCTCCAAGAAACAACCCAAGCGCCGGCGTCAGCGGCGCCGCTCTAAATCCCGCCAAAGCAAAAATGGCGAGTCCGGCACTGGAGACAACAACACCCCGGACAGTGCCGAAGACAACCCCCTCGAGCAGGATTCAGCGCAGGGGGATGGAGGAGCCAACCCTCATGAGAGAGCGGCAGACAGGAAGGTCGAGGACGACAATTATATGCCTCCCTCCGAAGACGAGGCAAGCCTCGACGATGACGAATTCGTCGTGCCAGAGGATCCCGTCGAACAAGAGCGTTTCAAACGCAGGCTTATGGCCACGGCAAGCAGCCTCAAGAAAAAACAGCAACAACTTAGAGCTGACCAAGACTTGCTAGCCGACAGATGGACTGAAGTCCTGGCGGCCGAAGAGTATAAACTCGAACGCCCCTCCAAGAGCTACCCAAAGCGCAGGCTGCTACCCCAACTAGAGGAGGAAGCAACTAAACCTACAGCACCAGCGTGCGATGCGCCTGATCGGCCACCCCATGGCCGCGACAGAGAGGCCTTTCGGCCCTCAACTCAAGCCGCACCCCGGCGCCACTCCAAAAATACCAGAGCACGGGGAAACGCAACAGACCTGCGAGACATATTGGAGGATAAAGCAAGGCAAACAAGATCGATCTATGGATCGCGTGGGATCCCCACGTCACGTGACGATAACCGTCATGCCGGATATGATAAATACGGCCAGGCCGAACACAACAGAGAAAGCTCATCCGAGCTACATCGCGATATAGCCCAGTACAGGGGCGCCGCACACCCACTATGCTTCACAGACGAAGTAATGGATCATCAAATCCCCGAGGGTTTTAAACCCGTAAACATCGAATCATACGATGGCACAACAGATCCCGCGGTATGGATCGAGGATTATCTCCTTCATATCCACATGGCCCGTGGTGATGATCTATAGGCCATCAAATACCTCCCGTTCAAGCTTAAAGGACCAGCTCGGCATTGGCTTAACAGCCTGCCAGCAGAGTCAACTAGTTGCTGGGAGGACCTGGAATCCGCATTCCTTGACAACTTCCAGGGCACTTATGTGCGACCACCAGACGCTGATGACCTAAGCCACATAATCCAGCAGCCAGAGGAATCAGCCAGACAATTCTGGACACGGTTCCTAACCAAGAAAAATCAAATAGTCGATTGTCCGGACGCAGAGGCCCTTGCAGCCTTCAGGCACAACATCCGAGACGAATGGCTTGCCCGGCACCTAGGACAGGAAAAGCCGAAATCTATGGCAGCCCTCACGACACTAATGACCTGCTTTTGCGCGGGAGAAGACAGCTGGCTAGCTCGTAGCAATAACATAGCCAAGAGCCCTGGCAATTCGGATACCAAGGACAACAATGGCAGGTCATGTTGCAACAAGCACAAGCGCCGCATTAACGGTGACAATACTGAGGATACGATAGTTAATGCCGGATTCAGAGGCTCTAAACCCGGTCAGCGGAAGAAGCCATTCAAAAGAAACCCTCCGGGCCCATCCAGTTTAGACCGGATACTCGATCGCTCGTGCTAGATACACGGCACCCCCGAACAACCAGCCAACCACACCAACAGGGATTGTTGGGTGTTCAAGCAGGCAGGCAAGTTAAGTGCCGAAACCAGAGACAAGGGGCTGCATAGCGATGACGAGGAGGAGCCCCGGCCGCCGAACAACAGAGAACAGAAGGGCTTCCCCCCGCAAGTGCGGACGGTGAACATGATATACACAACCCATATCACCAAAAGGGAGTGGAAGCATGCTCTCAAGGACGTCTATGCGTTGGAGCCAGTCGCCCCAAAGTTCAACCCATGGTCCTCGTGCCCGATCACTTTTGATCGAAGGGACCACCCCACTAGCATTCGTCACGGCAGATTCGCCGCATTGGTCCTAGACCCAATCATTGATGGATTTCACCTCACTAGAGTCCTCATGGACGGCGGCAACAGCCTGAACCTGCTTTATCAGGATAGAGTGCAAAAAATGGGTATAGATCCCTCAAGGATTAAACCCACAAAGACAACCTTTAAAGGCGTCATACCAGGTGTAGAAGCCAGCTGTACAGGCTCGGTTACACTCGAAGTGGTCTTCAGATCCCCGGATAATTTCCGAAGCGAAGAGTTAATCTTCGACATAGTCCCATTTCGCAGTGGCTATCACGCTCTGCTCGGACGAACCGCATTCGCAAAATTCAATGCGGTGCCGCACTACGCATATCTCAAGCTCAAGATGCCAGGCCCTCACGGAGTCATTACGGTCAATGGAAACACCGAATGCTCTCTCCGAACGGAGGAGCACACGGCGGCCCTGGCGGCGGAAGTACAAAGTAACCTCTCAAGGCAATTCTCCAATCCGGGTGTTAAACGTCCGGACAACGTCAAGCACGCCTGAAGTAACCTACAACAAAACCGGTTGGCACGTTCCGAGCAAGCATAGCAGTGCGGCCCCAACCCCATCCCTCGCCAGATGGCGATAGCGGTACCACGCGTACATAATTACGCTTTGGAAATACCATGGGCATAAGGGGAGGGGCACAACCACGGCACGCCCAGAATGCAGCTCAACCGCACTAGGGGCTCCCTATTCTGCCGTTTCCTTATATATATATATATGTATATATATATATACTTTCAGGACCAAACTATCCGGAAGTCCTGTCCGGCAATACACTCGCCGAACACACGATGCAACAGCCAGGGAGACAACAAGCCACGTCAAATGTCCAGGTGGTCTCTATAACGAGCTAAATACCTGTTTTACTTAAAGTCTCGCAGCTTGCCCCTAGAGGGGGACATGTCAAATAATCCCATCTCTTGCTTATCGCACTATTTGTATCGTTCTGCTTTCATAGCAGCCCTTTTTAATAAACAATACATAGCTCTTATCTATTATTGTATTCAATTATTTTTATACAAATATGTTCAGTCATGACATTATGCAACTGTACACTTTGGTACGGCAAATACACCAGGGGCTTAAGCACCCATATAATACGGTGTGAGAAGACCGAACACTCTCATGAGTGCGGCACCCCGAACTTATAGCACTATATGCATCGGCTCCGAATCATGTCTTGGGTCAATAGTTGGGTTTGCCCGGCTCCCATGTTTTGGTACCTTACGTTCCGCAATGTTGGCTAAGGTAGCGCTGGGAGAACTACTGCGATTGTGCCCCAGTTGAGCTGGGTTAACACCTCAGTAGAGAAAGCTAAAACTGACCGCCATGATAGTGCGAGAGACCGGTCGCTGTTCGCGAGGTTTTTTGAGTCCCTAAAGACTTATGCCGCTTAGAGCGAGGAGCCGGATTTATCTGGCCTAGGCGTGGATAGCGCCCCGAACTCGGTCTTCCGAATACTAAGGGCTTCGCCGAAATTTAAAATTATAGAATTCTATGGCTAAGTGAGAGTGATAAAGCATTATAAGTCCGATGGCCTTGTTCGTTGTGCTGAGCGCCTCCCTAGATGGACCCAAGAATGGGAACAAGAGCGCTCAGGTTTATCCCGAACACCCCACCACTCGTGGCATGGGGGTAGAAGCCGACGACTTGCATCTCTCAGATTTCATAAACGGCCGCACAGAAGGTAATATTTTAAATTCAAAAAGCGTTGCTTAGCGCATATGAACAAGTTTTCAGCGCATAGGATAAATACGAGCGAGTTTACTCAAAAATTACATCCATGGTACATTCATCCGCCACAAGACGGGCACCCTTCAGGACTTTTCCTTTGCGTGGAAGGCAAGCTTGGCGATTCGATATGAAGATCTCCTCCCATTGTAACCGACTCTGTGTAACCCTATCCCTCTCCGGTGTCTATATAAACCAGAGAGTTTTAGTCCGTAGGATGAACAACAATCATACCATAGGCTAGCTTCTAGGGTTTAGCCTCTCTGATCTCGTGGTAGATCAACTCTTGTACTACCCATATCAGATATTAATCAAGCAGGAGTAGGGTTTTACCTCCATCGAGAGGGCCCGAACCTGGGTAAAAACATCGTGTCCCTTGTCTCCTGTTACCATCCGCCTAGATGGACAGCTCGGGACCCCCTACCCGAGATCCGCCAGTTTTGACACCGACAATCTTCCTTCTTCTTTTGCTGCTGTGTTTCATCTTTTGCTTCAGGTGTTTCGCCGCACGTGTCACGTTCTCTGCGAGGCATGAATAGAACAATGGTTTTTGTTTTTTGAGGGAATGAATAGAATAATGCTAACAATGAGATGACTAGCAAATTAGATCATTTTTTATCGCCATATGGCACTGGGCTGCCGTGTTTCGTGCTCCTCCATCGCAGTGCTACTCCAGTGGAAAACTTGAGTATACCGCACGGTTCTTTGCTCCTCCTCGATCAGGTCGTCGACGCATTTATACGAGCAGTCAAATCACAAGGCCCCGCCTTCCAGCAATAATGAGCCGTCAAATCACAAAGTCCCTCGCCTCTCATGAAACCGACCAAGCAAGACTGCCCCGCCCTCTAGCCTTTTAAAAAAATGTATACTTTTGTACAACAGTAGTATCGATGGATTGCGCCATGGAGCAAAACTTGAAATTAAAAAAAGGTGGTACATATAGAGAGCGCTCGTCGCCAAATTATGCATATAGTACTATTAAAAAGGTTAGTCACAATAATGCTGTCCAGCACAACCCACCCCTCAAATAAAACTAAGCACCCTGGAATTCATTGACAAAACTAAGCACCCTGAAATTCTTTGACAACTAAACTGCTGGCTATATGATGTTGGCCATACATATTGTACGTATATAATGTGAATAAACGAGTGGTAGTACTATACCAACTAAAAGATGAAATGGAAGAAATACTAGTATGTACTTACTGAAGAGTTAAAATAACAAGAATAAACATAACATAGTTCTGCTGGGGCCTCAACGCAACACACCCCTCAAATTAAATTAAGCACACCTGAAATTAAACTTTGCAACTATTCCAGTAGACACTGCATTAGAACCACCATGAGCAACGACACTGCCACCTTACTCGGAGTCCTCGTCCACGTCCTCGACTTCGTCCTTGTCCCTCTTCCTCTTGGCCGATACTTCTTTGCTTGAACCGCCAACTTGGCTGTTGCTCTTCATCCAACCCTTGTAGATATTGAAACAAAGGTAGCCATCCATTGCAGCGTACTGGATGTGGTCTATATCTAGTACATTCCGCTGCCATGCATGACGATGAAACGTGTATGGAGGTTTCTCCAGTTTACCGTACGAAGGACGAACCATGGCTCCTGCCAGGGTCAGCATTGAAGGCTGACGAGAGGACACTAGCCGATTCTTTTGGAGGTCGAAGGTGTTGCCTACAACGAGGCCTATCCGACGCAGGACTTCTTTGTCGTTACCAAAGTCTACAGTAACGAATTTGACTAGGTTGCTCTCGAGGAAGTCCTTAAAATCCTGGCACTCAATGTCGGCATGGCATATGTGGTAGACCAAGAATAAGTCATGCATGCAAACCTGGATCACGGCGGGCTTCTTCCTCTCTTTGTCCTTTAGATCCTTTTATCGTCCCACGACTATGGTGTACTCAACATCTAGCCCGGCGACCCACTCATCATGTGAGTCTTCGAACAAGCGTCTGAAGCGAGAAAGGCATCCTTTCACCGTCGCGGAAGAACGGGTGTATATGACGTCGAACTCATCGCCGGTGATGGTTCTAACCTTGTACTCACCGCCGATCGGGGAGATTTGGGACGCCATGGATTTGGGAGGAGGGTTAGGATTAGTGGAACTGCCGTAATGTGAATGGACATGATGACTAGGAGCGAACCGTCGTAGTATTAAAGGACGTGCGGGGACGAGAAGGAGTGAACTGCCAGCGTTCGAACGGCAGGGTAGTGGCTTTCCATTCTCCCATGATATGGGCTTCCGAGAGCCCTTGGATCGGAGATCGAACGGTTGCATGGCGTGATTCTAGACCAATGGGCGAATATCCTATCCTGGAGGGTTATTCTGCAAGTTTTCAGCAACTTAGCATGCGACCGTTTGATCTCAGATCCAAGGGCTGCCAGCAGCCCGTATCATGGTCGCGCCTACCACGACCGTCGCGTCGCTCGCGCGGTCGCGCCCTTGGAGATTTAACACGGTGTGTTAGGCTATTTGATGTTGGCATGTCATACATAGTCATCACTTAGTCACTCATACTACAACAAGGTTGGGTATAAGGTTGGCTATAAGTGTATTTTTTTACTCCTTTCTATCTCTTTCTTCGTACTCCCTCCGTCCCATAATATAAGAACATTTTTGACACTAGTGTAATGCCAAAAACGTTCTTATATTATGGGACACAGGGAGTACTAGTATTATTGCATTTTCCAAGGAGTGACCTCTTCCAATGAAATAGTGTTGCTAAGTTTGCTTCATTTAATTAGCTATAGACTCAAAATTGTATTTTCACCTAGGTACACGCGCTTAGCACCGTTTCTTCCTTGGGTCACCAAACTAGTCTCTCTCTTCTTGATTAACTTGCCACATCAGACTTTATGCCTATGTGGCAAGCTTAAGCACCTGTAGGAGCAAGTAAGGTGCCCGTCCATTGCACGGAAGAGTGAAATGCATTTATCGGGGTGTTGTTTATTTTGACAAAGGATGTGGGGATCATCTCATGTGCAATCGGGTCGACGTTTCAAGCACCAAATAACAGTGCAGAACAGCAGGGGGGACGCACCCCACTCGTACCGGCCCAGTGTTAGTAATGAGCAATGAGACGTCAAATCACAATGCCGCACCTTCCCAGACGGACGAAGCAACCATTATTTAACACTTCGATTCGACATCATCTCAAACCACGTACTAGTATTGCTTCTGCCTCAAGAGGGACACGCGCATCGCCTTGGTATATCAAGACACGTGGGACCGCATGACATGCCATGCTCCCCCGCCGATCGCTGGGTAAAATCACCTCATTTTTACTATACTTCCTTCGGATTGGTTTACTACATGGCATGCACGTTGTTCTAGGTTGATAATTTAACTGGCTATATATATATATATATGTGATGAACAGTACGCTAGCCTTTTAAAAATGTATACTTTTGTATAGTAGTACTCCACTATCGATGGATTGCGCCATGGAGCAAAAATTGAAATTTTAAAAAAAGGTGGTACATATAGAGAGCGCTCGTTGCCAAATTATGCATATAGTACTATTAAAAAAGCTAGTACATGCTTAATTGGGGTGCTAAATTCTATTAAAGAAATACTAGTACTAGTACGTACATACTGAAGAGTTAAAGTAACGAGAAGGAACATAACATAGTTCTGCTGGGGGCTCAGCACAACACACCCCTCAAATTAAACTAAGCACACCTGAAATTAAACTATGCAACTAATCCGGTAGACACTGCATTAGAAGTTTAGAACCGCCATGAGCAACGACACTGCTACCTTACTCGGAGTCGTCGTCCACGTCCTCGACTTTGTCCTTGTCCCTCTTCCTCTTGGACGATACTTCTTTGCTTGAACCGCCAACTTGGCTGTTGCTCTTCATCCAACCCTTGTAGATATTGAAACAAAGGTAGCCATCCATTGCAGCGTAGTGGATGTGGTCTATATCTAGTACATTCCGCTGCCATGCATGACGATGAAACGTGTAATGAGCTTTCTCCAGTTTGCGGTACGAAGGATGAACCATGGCTCCTGCCAGGGTCATCATTGAGGGCTGATGAGAGGGCACCAGCTGATTCTTCTGGAGGTCGAAGGGGTTGCCTACAACGAGGCCTATCCGATGCAGGACTTCTTTGTCGTTCTTAAAGTCTACAGTAACGAATTTGACTGTTTTGTCGTCGAGGAAGTTCTTAAAATCCTGGCACTCAATGTCGGCATGGCATATGTGGTAGACCAAGCAAACGTTATGTATGCAAACCTGGATCATGGCGGGCTTCTTCCTCTCTTCGTCCTTTAGATCCTTCTCTTGTCCCACGACTGTGGTGTACTCAACATCTAGCCCAGCGACCCACTCATCATGTGAGTTTTCGAACATGCGTCTGAAGCGAGAAAGGTATCCATTCACCGTCGCGGAAGTATGGGTGTAGATGACGTCGAACTCATCGCCACTGATGGTTCTAACCTTGTACTCACCGCCGATCAGGGAGATTTGGGACGCCATGGATTTGGGAGGAGGGTTAGGATTAGTGGAACTACTGTAATGTGAATGGACGGGACGACTAGGAGCGAACCGCCGTAGTATTAAAGGACGTGCGGGAAAGAGTAGGAGCGAACTGCCAGCGTGCGAATGATAGGGTAGTGGCTTTCCATTCTCCCATGATACGGGCTTCCGAGAGACCTTGGATCTGAGATCGAATGATTGCATGGCGTGATTCTAGACCTATGGGTGAATATCCTATCATGCAGGGTTATTCTTAAAATTTTCAGCAACTTAGCATGCGATCGTTTGATCTCAGATCCAAGGGCTGCCAGCAGCCCGTATCATGGTCGCACCTACCACGACCGTCGCGTCGCTCGCGTGGTCGTGCCCTTGGAGATTTAACACGGTGCGTTAGGCTATCTGATGTTGGCATGTCATACATAGTCATCACTTAGTCACTCATACTACAACAAGGTTGGCTATAAGTGTATTTGTTTACTCCTCTCTATCTCTTTCTTCGTACTCCCTCTGTCCCATAATATAAGAACGTTTTTGACACTAGCTAGTGTAGTGTCAAAACCGTTCTTATATAATGGGACACAGGGAGTACTAGTATTTATTGCATTTGCCAAGGAGTGACCTCTTCCAATGAAATGGTGTTGCTAAGTTTGCTTCATTTAATTAGCTATAGACTCAAAATTGTCTTTTCACCTAGGTACACGCGCTTAGCACCATTTCTTCCTTGGGTCACCAAACTAGTCTCTCTCTTCTTGATTAACTTGCCACATCAGACTTTATGCCTATGTGGCAAACTTAAGCACCTATAGGAGCAAGTAAGTACAATAGTGCGCTTTACATGGCATTTTTGCATATGTGGAGGAAAGAGAGGCAAGGAAAAAGTGGAGAAGTGGGCTCTCATGCAAGAGCCAGCCTCTACTACTACATGGTGGAGCATTGGGAGAGGCACATGTATGGAGGTGGTCAGGAATCAGGAGACTCACGCCGGTCGTAGCGCCGTAATTAAAATGATAATGGCAAGTCAAATCACAGGGCCCCACCTGTCCAACAGTAACTCACTGTCAAATCACACAGCCCTACGTTTGCAGCAGCCTACTCCCTCGTCTTCTCGCGTCTCTGTCGAACCGACTAGGCGGAACTGTCCCGCCGCCTACCGGCAGGAAAAGCCCCGCCCTCGACTTTTAAATAGTATACAGTATACTAATTTTGTATCCATGGATTGCACCCACGACATGGAGCAACGCGTCTAGAAAACGGCGGTACACATGTACGGAGTATACAGCACGCACGTCGCGTTCACATTGCATCCTAGACGGTCGGTCGGTCTGGCACGCTGCTCTCCGAATGGAACACGCATCATATTGTGTTCGCACGCACATGTGGGACGACAATTGAGAATCGACCATAGGCACACTCCCCAGCCCTGCAAGTCGGGTGACTTAATAGAAGAGGGAGACGAGCGATAGTACTAGAGAAGTGTTGTACTACGTTGGTGCCTGGACGATCCCTACAAGACACAAAAGATCAGTCCGTCCATGCATGTGAGTGACCAGACTCCAGCAGACACGCCTGGATTGGCTATCATCTACATATTGTGCAGGCTGTGTTGTACATGGCTGTAGTTGTGGTGAGAAATCTAAAAAAAGGTTTCTTGTCATCTTGCAAAATTATGTGTCATGTGCTTCGGATCACTGCGAGGGTTAAACAGCGACAACTGAGTTGGGCTAGTCATTGGGGGCACATGCACGAATAGTGACTACTCGGCTGCCATCTAGGTCAAGCCGGCTATGTTAATTAGACATCTATCGACGGACTCCTTTTCTATGAGTTTATCTTTAATTTGAGCTTTGTTCCTCGTCTAGTTTGTCCATCGGGATTCATGTTGTCTCCTTTGGGCAGTGAGGTTATGATTTCTTGTCATGTGGCATTTTTTCGTGTTATATGTTATAATCCGGCGCTTCAGATCAAAATCACGACAACTGCGCCTCCGGGCCACATGCATGAAGACTTCTCGACAGTCATTGACGAGGTCAAGCCGGCTCCGGTAGACAAAAGAAAACTAAGTACTACTCCACTATATAGGCAGGAGCCTCCGCGCTTGCTTACTAGTGTTGCTCTCTTCACACCGTCTCGGCCTCTCCAGATCTAAACACGATGGCCACTCTCTCTCTCTCTCTCTCTCTCTCTCTCTCTCTGCTCACCGCTGGTAACAAATCCAGCCGGATCCTCTCCGCCGGGGAAGGTGAGAAGGTGCAACGTTCACGCGGTCGTCCTCGGCGACGGCTCTTACCCACTGCTGGGCGCGTCCCAATCAGCCTGCCTTGCCGTTCTCTCCCAAGCACCGCTGGCGAGGGAGGGCCTCCGACCTCTTCTTCCTCGCTGCCGTAGTGTAGGCAGATCCAGCCTCCCGCTTCCCACCTAGCGACATCCCGGCGACCATCAGGTATAAGTTCCTTCGAAACCGGCCTTCCTCTACTTCTCGAGCTCCTGACGTCGCTGCATTTGTAACTTTTACTATTTCTCAGGCCCCCTCGTAGATAGGATCGATCGGCTGTTCGAAAACCACCTAATTTTTTTACGTTTAAGAGGTAAAACTAGTTCATGCACTCGAATCTAGTACTACTTGGTTCAAACAAGGAAGAAAGGGGGTGGGGGATGGGGGAGGATTTGTTACCTGAATCTAGGACTTGGTCGAAAGAGGAAATAATGGGGTGAAAAGTAGCAGAGACTGGTTATCCAACTAGTCTCTAGGTCTAATAGGGAAATAAAGGAAAACGCAGTACAAACTCAACATAAACCCGATCTACTGGTTGAAAAAGGAAAGAAAGTGGGGACTGGGGGACAAGTCAACAGAGTAAGTCCAGCACTAGATTTGCTCGCCTCACACAGTATAAGGTGGCTATACCGAACAAAAATGGGACCAACCCAGATATCCTGTTCTGATGTTTGTTGCCCCGAGCCACTCTTATGTAATGCCACTGGTAAAATGTAGCAGTCGCACTGTTAAAAGTAAGGACATGTTAAACCAATGTTGTTTTCAATGTAATGCCTCCAGTAATATGAATCAATGGCACTTCTTTACATGTCCTGCTAAAATTTCCCATTAAGATAAGTTGGTTCTTTTCGTTAGAAATGCAACTGTCCTGGTCCGCCTACTCTCCCGTGCCCAAAGTAATGTCGTATTTAACAGTTGTCATAGTTAATCCTGATGCCCACACTAATATCTAGCAATGCCACTGCTTTAGAAATTGCTACTGTCCTTGTAGGATTTCCATTCAGATAAGGAACATGCTTCTTTTCATTTGATGCATGTTTCATCACTTGTTACTTGTTAGTCACCCTCCTTTCCACCTTTTTTGTGCAAACAGAGATATACATTTCACACTCGATCTTAGTTAAACTGCACAAATGATATCCAAATTATAGTTGAGCATTCCAGGAGCTTCACAACCAACCTTGATGTTGCTCAATTTTATTGCAACTAATGAATAAGAAGCTCTGTGGCTTTCGTTTTCTGATCGAAATGGAACCAGGGCTAGAGCCCTTTTCTTAAATTTTTTTGAAGAAGAAGCTGCTAGCTCACGGGACATTGCTTCATTTTAGGTGAACTGCACCAAAAGGTCCCATGAATTGAATCATCCATGTTGGTGACTGAAAGAGCCAGCTTCAGCATCCCAGTCTAAGCACCCCCGGACTCCATCCTTGCGATGCATGGTACACCTTGTTTGCCACCTGCTCGACCCTATTGTCACTAATAAAATGAAGTAATAATACAGTTAAAATAGAGCAAGTGTCATCTCTATCATTTCATTTCCAATGTAGATAAAGAAAGTGCTTCTCTTTGTTAAAGTATGTTTCATCAACTAGTCCCATTGTTAATGTTTAAGCGTTTCTGCAAACTGGGGTGCTTAATTTTAGTTGATATGTACAAAAATAGAGATTTGAATGTCTCAAGGCGCCTCCTTGTACTATTGCTGTACACTGATGTTCATCACTGGCAGAAGGTGTATCTGGGAGACTTGTGACGATGTCCAGTATGAGGCGTACCGTATGAGGCGTCGCAGGGCCCATCTCGCCCTCGCAGCATGGCATACTATGATACTATCGCAATATTTTCTTCTATTTATTTTGTGTGTTTCATCAACTAGTGCCACTATATTGTAATCACGCTTTTTCATTATCTATGCAAATAGGGTTATCCAGCTGCATTTTGGTGGAACTGCACAAATGTACGTATGGAACCGACATATATGGAGAGTGCGAGGTGTGCCAAGTAAAAATTACCAACACCAACCATGCTGCATGCACGCATTGGCATCTACCACAACCAGTGGGATGTGTGGCGCTCTATGTGGACGGATCTTTCTCGGCAGCAAATCCTCTAACCAAATACTAGTAGCTTATATTGGCAGTTTTCTAGGGAGTACTCTTTTCTGAAAGAAGCACCAATCTATTTTTCTTTATTTGTACACTGTGTCACAACTTTGACCCAAAGGTCCAGAGCTATTTTAGGGTGATTGGCGTATTACTCAGAGACTAATTGTAAGCATGATTTTCATTAGCTGTCACACTGATTGTAAGCATGAGCAGGTGGAAGATTAGGTTAGTGTGAAGCTTACCTTAAACCCTACCACCACCGTCGAAACGAGGCGAGCATCAAGGGAACCGTGGAGAACGTCGGGGAAGCGATGTCGCGTCATCCGGCCTCCTCTTGCGGTGGGAGAACGAATACTCCTGTGGCTCCGGCTGGCTCTGCACCCTCACGAATGGCACACCATACTCGATCGATTCGTTATCCTCTGGGCGCTCGACCTTCAACCTGTACGCCCACCACTTCCGCCTGACTGTCGCCTCGGCGAATCTGTCTGCTCCATCTCCCATAGGAGATACTCGATGGACTCGGAGGACTGGGGCATGACTGCCGCCGAGGAGTACATGTACATCGCCGCCCTCATCGCTGCCGTCTCGCTCTTTCGCATACATTACCACATGGCCGGCACCGTCCTCGAAATCTCCCACTCATTGTCAAACCAACTAAGGATCTCCTTCAACCTGGCTAACTTTGCATGGTCACCACCGGTGATCTGCCTGATTCGCTGCTGCATCCTCTCCATAGATGTCGTTCTGAGTGGTCCGGTGCTAGCTTTGGAAGATGGGAGGAGAGACGGTGGTCTTGCAATAGAGAAGAGAGAGAGGAGAGGAGGTGGTTTTGGAATGGAGGTGATGGAGAGGAGAGGAGGTGGTTTTGCAATGGAGAGAAGAGCAGAAGAGGGAGAGGAGAGACGGTGGTTTTGGAATGGAGAAGATGGAGAGGCGAGACGGTGGTTTTGGAATGGAGATGATG
>NC_041393.1:472478676-472483805 GCF_002162155.2 Triticum dicoccoides | reverse complement strand
TGATGGAGAGGAGAGGAGGTGGTTTTGCAATGGAGAAGATCAGAAGAGGGAGAGGCGAGACGGTGGTTTTGGAATGGAGATGATGGAGAGGAGAGGAGGTGGTTTTGCAATGGAGAAGATCAGAAGAGGGAGAGGCGAGACGGTGGTTTTGAATGGAGATGATGGAGAGGAGAGGAGGTGGTTTTGCAATGGATAAGAGGGAGAGGAGCGTGCGGCAGCGATTTAGGATTGGGCGAGAGGGCCGGCGCGCTGTGACTGAATCAAAATCAAAATCAATTTACCCTTCAATTAAGAAAGCGACCCCACATTAACTAGTCTCCCTTTTATTCTGGGTCATAATTGACCATGATTTTCGCACATAAAATATATGTTATACATTGCAAAAATAATATAATTTGAAAGTACATTCAGATACGAACCAAACGATACAATTTTTGGTGACATGCATTCACATTTTGCTTGTCACATACAATACGTGGTCAAACTTTGACCCAAAATACGCAAAACAACAAAAAAATACTTCCAAGACCAGCACCGCTCTTCCGTTCTTATCCTGTTCCAATCTAAATCCACCGCCGCTCCTCTCCTGTTCCAATCTAAATCCAGCGCCGCTCCTCTCCTCTTCCATTTCAAAACCACCGCCCCTCCTCTCATGTTCCAGTCCAAAACCAGCGCCACTCCTCTCCCGTTCTAATCCAAAACCAGCGCCGCTCCTCTCCTCTTCATTCAAAAACCATCACCGACGAGTGAAGGTGCTGTGGAGAAGTTGATTGGTGGAGGAGTACAACGTGAGGATCGCAGATGGCGACCCTGTGAAGCTAGCTAGGATGTTGGAGATACAGTCTTGGTTTGACAACAAGGACTAACTAGCGGCGACGGCGACATCCATGGCCAAATATCAGCAACAGAGCGAAAAGGCGGCGATACTCCCGGAGGGAGTCGCACCGGAGTACATAGAGCTACTCCTCTAGGCCATGGAGCAAACAGATTCACCGAATCCGATCATGAGGGAGCGGTGGTGGGAGTATCGATCCCAGATGGAGCATCCACCAGAGATTGAAGGATCGAGCATCTACAGTGTGCTGTTTGTGAGGGTGTCCTGCCAGAGTGAGCCGGTGGAGTCTTCGTCGACCGAACCCAACTGCAAGAGGAGAAAAGCAGTTGGCCCGACGACGCTTCCCCGCCATCATCTCCCTCGCTGTTCACATCGTCTCATGGGGCGGTTGTTTGCCGCCGAGGAATAGGAGGGGACTTCCCCCCAGCCCAATAGTCGGACAGGTTGTGAATTGTCAGGAGGAGCTTAGGGTTGTCAGTATTTGCAGGTTGTGAATTGTGTTTTGTGTAGTGTATTTTGAGAGTACTTTCAGATATGAATGTCTTTTGAATTTCAGATTTGCAGTATTGAGCATATGAAGAATTTTATGAATTCTAGAGATCTATTTTTAGCACTTAAAAAATGTAGTTTCATAGTAGTATAAAAGTGCAGACGAGAAGAAACTAGTTCAGTTTCAGATAAGAAACTGCAAGTTCAGTTTCAGATAAGAAACTGCAACTTTCATAGGCAGAGCATTTATATTAACACGGCTTTTTCAAATAGGGTTAACATCATGTTGGAAGTTTTATTCGTGGTCGAAAATGGAACTACTAGCCAGTTAACATCATGCTGAGCAACATTCATGCATAGCACATCTTCATATGATGCACAGTCAAAATGCCCACACAATGTTGAGTGTGCGAAACACACAGAAAACGAGGGACGAAGTTTTGGCAAGTGTTGGACGTGGTTTTGGGCTGCCCCGTCTAGGCTTTCATTTTTAACATGCGCAGCCCACGACCTCGGATGGGAGGGCCTGTTTGTATTTTCTTAGGGCCGTCATGTATCGACCGGCCTATGGACCTCCCATCCGAGGTTTTATTTTTGGCAGCCCAATTTATGTATTTTTTTGAAAAGAACGCAACGGTCTGTTCTATTTTTCTATATAAGAATAGGAACGCCAGGTAAAACTTATGTTTCCCTTTTAACTATATTATATATATTTAAATTATTTTATATGTTATTATATATTATTTTTATTGTCATCATATATTTAACAAATACTTACATATGTAAGAAAACAATATCCCACATCTTATTAACTTATAAAAATAATTTCTTAACAAATAAAATCCTGGATTGTTTTGGCATGAAAATCCTAGTGATTGTGTACAAAAGCTTGGTAAGATTTAAGGACGAATGTAATAATATCACTTATTATTTAAATATATTTATAACAAAATGCTCAGCCCTTTTTTATTTTGATAACATTGCTGGTCCAACCCAACATTATAATTAGAATCAGCCCAGCAAAATCGTATATCTAGATAAAGTGCAAATGGCCTGTAATTTTTTAGGAAATAAAATAAATGGGCCGCATAAAAGCTACATTAATTGTTCACCCAGCCCAGCTAATGGCTGTAATTAAAAAAAGAAAGATCAAATTGACTGTAAATTCTACCGTGCAAAAAAAAGACTGTAAATTCTGAAAAATGGGTTGAATACGTGCCACATTTTTGGAGGCTGAAATGTGGGCCAATAGGTCGAAGCCAACGCAAGTTGTTGTAAATTTAGTCAACAAATGATTCTGACATGTTAGCCGTTGGATTTACATCCAACGGCCGACATCCATCTTCAATCTCTCGTCTTCTTCCTCCAGCACCGCCGGGACCACCTCCCGCCTCCTGCTGCTAGCAGCTCTGCTTAGCATGCTTCGCTATGAAGCGCTACTCCACCGTTGGCCAGGACATCCCTCCAACCCTCCACACCTCCTGTTCTTCTCCACCGACTGCCGAACCACACCGCACTAGAACCAGTTAACCCTTGTACACCTCTCCGTCTGCGACTCTACTCCCGCGTCTTCCCATCTCCGGCTCCTTGCTGTCCGGGGCCTCGCCGTCGCCACCACCTTGGATGCGCTCGGCGCGGCGTGGTCAACATGGTCAACGAACGACACCATCGGAAGTAGGCTGTGCGTGGAGAGGCTGACAGCTGGGTCCACGGCCGCACACAAGGAAATGCCTCCTTATTACGCGCAAAATAATGATTCCTCCACCTGACATCTGTGACCCACCGGAAGGGCCTCTGTATTTCGCGAAAAAAACATGCCCCCACTGACTTGTTGGACCCACCAGCTATCTTCGCACGCAAGGAAGTCCCTCCTTATTACGCACAAAAAAATGAATACTCCCCCTGCCAGCTGGAACCCAGCATACTGGGAGGCTGACTTGTGGGCCTACCAAGTTGACGGGGATGAAGGGCTTTGTTAACTTAGTCAATATGAACGATTCTAGCTCCTGTTACTGTACGATGTTCATCCAACGGTTGTAGTGCTTCTTCAACCTCTGGTCTTCTTGCTCCAGCCGCCCAAACCAGCGCCGGTCGTGCTGCGTGCTCCTGCCTCCCGTGGCTGGCTGTGATGTCGCGGAGGCCTCACCGCCCACTACTACTCCCACCGCTGGCCAGGCCATCCCCCTACTCACCCTCACCCCCTGTTAATCTACGGTGATAGCAGCCTCACACCGCAGCCGAACCAGTGAACCCTCGTACTCCTCTTCGCATGGGCATCCACTGCTGCGTCTTCCCTGGCTCCGAGTTGTCCCCTTCCTAGGCCTTGTCGTCGTCCACCGCCGTGGTGCTCTCAGCACGGCGTGGTCAACATGGTCAAGGAACGACTTCCATCGGTCGTGGACTGTACGTGGAGAGGCTGACAGCTGGGTCCACGGCCGTAGCAAGGAAGTGCCTCCTTATTACGCGGAAAATAATGATTCCTCCACCTGACAGCGGGGACCCACCGGACGGGCCACCGTATTTCGCGAAAAAAACTTTCCCCCTGACTGCTGGGACCCACCAGCTACATCTTCGCACGCAAGGAAGTGTGTCCGGGCAAAAAAAAACGATTCACCCCCCGGACTGCTGGGACCCACTAGCTACATCTTCGCACGCAAGGAAGTGCGTCTTGGGCAAAAAAAACGGTTCGCCCCTCTGACTGCTGGGACCCACCAGCTACATTTTCGCACGCAAGGAACTGCCTGACAGTCGGGACCCACCTGGTCGAAGCATACGTAGCGTTGCATTCTGGTCGCGAACTTGTACGTACATATATACTGGTCGATTTAGAGGCACGCACGTGTCGTAGTAGAGGCGCGTACGTGTTGTAGTAGAGGCGCGCACATAGCATGTACACGTACGTACAGCGGCCAGGGTGCAAGAAAGAAAATACGACCACGTATGTGTACATACGGGTGGGGTCTCGAACACCTAGTCGCGCATACGTACGGCGAGGGCTTGTGTTCATGGGGAGGCAACGGAATGCATCGTGTTCATGGGGAGGCAACAGAATGCGTCATGTTCATGAGGAGGCAACGGAATGCGTCGTGTTCATGGGGAGGCAACGGAATGCGTCGTGTTCATGGAGAGGCAACGGAATGCATCGTGTTCATCGGGAGGCAATGGAACGCGTGGGAGCCAACCGGCTTGGACGAAATAGGTGATGGAAACGAGGCCTGGCGTACCGGAGAACGGAGGAAACGGACCTCCTACGGTCGAAACGGGGGTCCTGTTGATCGGGAGGGGTGTGGCGTACCGCAAAACAGACGAAACGGACCTCCTACGGTCAAAACGGGGGTCATGTTGATCGGGAGGTGTGTGGCGTACCGCAAAACGGACGAAACGGACCTCCTACGGTCGAAACGGGGGTCCTGTTGATCGAGAGAGGTGTGGCGTACCGCAAAACAGACGAAACAGACTTGTGTTGGAGCGCTACGGTCGAAACGGGGGGGAGGGGTGTGGCTTACCGCAAAATGGGACTCCACGGGATACTGTTCATCTCCACCGTCGACCTCCTCCAGCCTCCCACGGGCGACCGTCGACCTCCTCCAGCCTCCACAGGCTCCTGTTCATCCAGCCTCCACCGCGCGCTACTCCACCGGCTACTGTTCAACCACCCCTCCATGGGCACCCCTCCATCGTCTACTGTTCATCTAGCCCTCCACACCACGGGGTCCTGTTCAACCACCCCTCCACGGCCACCCCTCCACCGTCTACTGTTCATCCAGCCCTCCACACAATGGGTTCCTGTTCATCCAGGGGCAAC
>NC_041393.1:472442360-472478427 GCF_002162155.2 Triticum dicoccoides | reverse complement strand
CTCACTGTTCATCCCAGAGGCAGCATCGACCGGCTTCAGTTAGCAGCAGTAGCGAAGGAATCGCTCCATCGGGTTCAGTTAGCAGCCATCGATCGATCGCTTGGGTTCAGTAACGCGTAGCCTGTAGTGCAATCGCTCGGGTTCAGTTAGAGCCCAACGCTTCGCTCGGCTTCAGTTAGCTCCAACGCCTCGCACACACGCGCGTACCTGTACGAGAGAAACGTGCATCGCTCTCCCACTGTAACCGGAAACTCCCCGAAATTTTCCTCCCCCTCGCTTCTACCATGGTTTTTTCCGTCATGGATGGCCCAAAGAATGTCATGCAGCTGCGTCTCCGGCCCGCCCAGGACAAAAAGCCCATTTTCTGTCATGAATTTTTGTCATAGAAGTAGGAGCCCACCACATCTATGATGATACCGGGTTTTGTCACAATTATCGTCATAGAAGTGTCATATGTATGACAGAATTTTTTTTTGTTCGGCCCAAAATGTCACGGATGTGTCTTTTTTGTAGTGCAAGCATGTGGGGCCAGTGCTATGACGTGTTGCGTCAACTCGTACAACAAGGAGAAGCTTGATTTTTACTACTACTCCCTCGCCCATGCGCGCGGTGGCTCGCAGACGAGGACAGGCTTTTGCTTACTACAACAAGCTATCATTCCTGCACGAGGTGAACGGACATGCAGCAGTTCATCAATACTATAGAAGTAGTAACATCATTGTTCGTCTTCTCGAAGAGGCGAAGAGCCAAGCGCAACCGAAATGTGGCAGTTGTGAATGCTCGCGTGGCAGTCTTTGTGTAGGGGTGGGGCATGGTGCGGAGCCTTGGAGCATGCATATAGCAAGGCTCTTGCATGAGACAAAATTGCTATGTAAGCAGGCTATAAGCCCACTATTTTAGTATTTGGTAGCATAGCCCTATAAACCGGAAAGGAGTATTTGCCTTTCTAGGGATTTCAACAAGTGACTACACCCTAAATGAGTACATATGGAGCAAAATGAGTGGATCTACACCGTAAATAAATATGTAGTTCTCTTGTTTTCCTCTCTGCCTTGGTCGCGGTGCACAATATTGAGTATATGACTAGCCGCTCAATCTACATGCGGGACATCAAAGCATTGGGGCCCGCGTGCCATCCACCAAATCACAGCGAGGTGCTACAGTCGAGACTCACCGGTCACCCCGGTGTGGCCGTCATGACCCGTCATATCACAAAACCCACACCTTTACCAGTAGTGGTAAATTGGCCTCGAAGTTGGACTGGACGAAGCAACCATCATTTCACTGGAACGCTCGTTGAAGTCCTTTCTTCCCTTTCTTGAAGAAAACCTCACTCCAGGCTACTCACTTCTGCCATTTTTCTTCTGTACCGACGAAAGGTGGGCGAATCGGTGATGCTACTATATTTTCATTCCAAGAATCTTCTTTTTGTGAAGCACCAACCGATTCTCATAGCCTATTTTTTTCTCATTTTCATTGCGATTGTGCTTTCCTTTCGATTGCTTTTAGTTTGTCAGTTTATTGATGGATCCTCGAGCACTAGGCAAAGAATTGCCGGCAGATAACTGTAACACCCCAAAAATTTTAACCTTGTTTTAATTAATTAAAATTTTGCCAGGAAACTTAAACTTTTGTTTTCTGGATTTTCTTTTGATTTCAGAACCTTTCTTCCCTTTATTTTTATGGAGTTTTTACCTCAAGTTTAAAAACTTCCCAATTTTATTGGACTCATTTGCCCTCTCAAATAAAACAATTCTTTTATCAGTGGGATTATCTATATAATCAATTTTCCCCTGAACTTTATTTCTCTAATTTGGTTTTTTTCATAAGTTTAGGGTTCCATTTGCACTGCAACCCTTTGATAAATTCATTCAAAAATTCCACCAAAAATTGGAGATGTCATGTGATATTTTTAAAACACTTTTATGAAAAAAAAATATTTCATTCATTGAATATTTTGAGTTCTACACCTAATTTTCAAATCTGGTCCAGTGGGCAGTTTTGCACTACAACCTATTTAAATATTTCTTTAAAACTTCTAGCAAAATTTTGGGATGTCAACAGGAGTATATTATTTAACTTTTTGCAAAAACCCAGTGATGTTCTTTGAAAGATTTGAGTGAACCATCCTCATCTTCATTCTGGTCCAACTTGATGAATTGTACTACAGCTATATTTTGACTTGCTCCTGTTGCTGTGATTTCTTTTCCTACTTGTAGCCCTCCCTGCTAAAGCCTTAAGTCCAAGAGGTTGGACTCATTGGAGCAATTCTAGTTCTTGCAATCATGCCCTGTTCTTTCTGTCCAAATCTGAAGATTTGCAAAACTTGCACTAGCAAGTTTCTTGTTTTGGCAAACTAACCTCACCACCCTCTCATTCATCTAAAGAGACCACACTCTGGAAGATTTGACCACTCCAAGAAATGCCTATGTGCATGTGGCATTCTATCAAACACTTTATGGGCATGACCAGTTTTGACATGAGTTTTAGTTTGCACTATGAACTTGCTTCCCTTGCCTAACCACCTTGTCCAATAAACTCCCAGTTACTCCTAACCTAGGTCTGTTAAACCCCAACCTCACCCGAGACCTCTAGCACGCCCTGGCATTTTGTCGAGCACATCCCGTGCGTGCTCTGGGCGCGAGCAGAGCACGCATTTTGCACGTGTCACGCCCGTGCCGCCGTGTCGCGCCCCTGGTTTTGCCCACTCTGCAGAGCCGCGCCACTCACTCGGCTGTTCACCGCATCACGCCAAGCAGCCCTGGTGCCCTGCAGCACCGCCGTCAGAGCCCCTTGGCGGCACGCCGGCATCCGCAGCGCGTCTCTGCCAGGTCAGCGCCGCCCGAGCCTCTCCCGCTCGCCACCTGCCCCTGGGGCAGCTCAGCCTCATCCACAAGCGTGTCCTCTAGCGCTCGTCGCCGCCACGTACTCCGCAGCAATAGGGAGGTGGTTCGCCGGCGAACCTATCCATGGACGCCGCCAACCGACCTCGTTGCACTACAAGAAGAGGCTCCCGAGCACGTCCCGTTCCCCAGGCAACCTCAAAACGCTCCCCTAGTTCCCCCGTGGCAGCCCATCGACCCGGGGAGGTCTTCTTCCCCATCTCCGGCAATCGCAGCTGCCACCACTGTCTCGGCCATTCCGGCGCCGCCCGAGCCTCCCCCTCTCCACTCTCTTCACCAGGAGCTCCCTCTCCCCCTCGTGAGTCCATCCCCCTGCTCAATTTTGATCGGGACTCGCCGCGGGAGAAAAGCCACTCTGCCCGACGGCCATCGTCCGCTGTGGAGCTCGCCGCTGGCAGCTCCGTCCACCTCAGAGACCAAAGCGACTACCGGAGTGACCGCCTCGACCCCCTGAGCCCGCGGATGGCCTCGGTTTCCTGAATGGTGCCGCCGTTTGCCGGCGAGCATCGCCGGAGTCGCGCCTCCGTTCGGGCAGAGGAAGAGGAGGGAGGAAAGACCAGTCAAACCTGACCAGTGGGCCAGGCGGGCCCACTGTCAGTGAATCACACGCCGTCCATGCTGGAGTAAGTGGAAGCGTAAATTCAAAATACGCCTTCGACGTGGTTAGTTCGAATCAGTTTTCCTTTTTCTGTTTTATTTATAAAAAACAGATTTTGACCACAACTTTGACTGTCTATAACTTTTTAATGATAACTCCAAATGAATTGATTCTTTTTCCTACCTCTCTCAAATTTAATCTAGTTTATTTTATGATTTATTTGAAAAAATTTCAAATAACTTTTTTGTGCTGTTTTGAAATTGTGTGTTGATTCAAATATATTTTAAATAGGATTTTTGGAGACAGGAGAAAGCTTTCAAAAGTTTTGGAGTGCACCCTGCCTTTCCACACCTTGAAGGCAAGCATTCTGAACCCTAGCATAATATTTTGCATGCGTTGTTTGACACGATTATGACACCACCTCAGTACTTAGAACTCGTTATTTTGTGTGGTGATATGATCATTTGCATTAATGCTTATTGGAAATTTCCTTGCTGTTGGAAATGGACATGCTTGTGATAATGATCCTCCTCGTATGCCTTTCGTGCCTACCGGAAGGAAAACGGGAAAGTCTCTGTCTTGGGTAGACCCGAGCTTGTCCCTAGTTCCTCGTCGAGACGAGTGTGTCCGGCATGGCATGAGGGGTATGATGAGTGGTGATTCTGTCTGTTGGATTAAATATATTCGTTATGCTAATCATGCAGGGAATACTTAAAACCTCCTGAGTCGACCATAGATCGAGTCTTGTTCCAGTAACCCCCATACTTGTTTTGTACTACCACTTGTCTCTACAACAAGTAGGGTACGGTTCAGTAAGTCGTTAACCCCTTTCTAGCACACACCGTACAGAGAGGCCATGGTGGAAGATACCGGTTGTAGCTGGTAGGCAGGCCACCTGGTCCGGGGGCATGGGTGTTTCCGGTTGAGACCGAGAGGGGCGGCCACCCCTTAGAGCGCGCGATATAAATTTGATCCCATGCTACGCGAGGTTGTAGCCTCCCCACTTAGAGTTTTGCTTAACAAGTGTCGTGGGTGATTCCAGACACCGGTAAGTTAAGCTGGTGTGTGCAAGTTAGGTGTGTTTTCAACTAAAAGGCCGTAGACGGAATTAGTCCCGTGGACTAAAGGAATCCGTTACTCGTGGGTAAAGAGTACACCCTCTGCAGAGATTAAACCTATTCGAATAGCCGTGTCCATGGTTAAGGATTACAGTCTGGGATAGGTCAAGTGTCAGTCTTAGTGTCGGTCTTCGAAGGAGAAACTGTTAAACCAGAACTGGGATCACGACTTGAGACTTGTGATGATTATGATTATTATTTTGTTGTGGACTAACCCGTTATATTATTGGCATTATCGAATATGCCTGGGATGGTTCTACCTCCTGGACATTCACTGTGATTATTTATAAGCCCTTTATGTGGTGTCGCTGAGACGCCCGACTGTGGCATGCTTGTTATTTATTTACTTTATAAGCCCTTTATGTGGTGTCGCTGAGACGCCCGACTGTGGCATGCTTGTTATTTATTTACTTTATAAGCCCTTTATGTGGTGTCGCTCAGACGCCCGACTGAGGCATTTCTCATTGTTTACTAACCTTTCGAGGCGTCGCTTCAGACACCCGATCGGTGCATTTTAATACTATGCTGTTATTGCATACTTATATATATAAATGACCTGCTTGCATGCATCAGAGATTCTAATTTGTGACTGACGTCATGATCATAAAATATTTCAGTACATAATTATTGTTGTTATATTATACCTGTGTTCATAATGTTTGCGAGTACATTCAAAGTACTCACTGGCTTGTCCCTGGCTATTGTCTTGGCCAGATTTCTTGCGCGGAGAGGAGCGACCGTGATGATAGCCCCGGAACCTACGCAATGGTGATAGCAGCCTCGCGAAGATAGGAGTTAACCTGGTCAGCTGTTCCGGTGGGAAATGGAGTCCCATAAATGCTGATGATCCACAAACCGCTTCCGCCATCAACCACTAGCAACCTTATGTTGTACTCACAGACCAGAATGGTCTTGTACTACATATTTTGTATTTTTGCTTGGAATTTCTGTATCAAGTTGGTGCCTCATCAGCTAACAGTAATCCTGGGGCTGGTGAGCACAAGGGCCATTTTCTGGGAAATTAATACCCGGAAAACCGGTCGTCACAATAACCCACTCGAGACAGAGATCTCCAGGAGGCGAGCACCGACCAACGAGTTGACCATGTTGGCGGGCCAACCCATGGAGACGAAGAACTCCAAGAAACAAGCACTGGCCAAAGAGTTGACGACGTTGGCGGAGGAACTCCTCATAGAAAGCTGGAAGAACAGCAAGGGCCCCATCGTGCCTACCCCAGAAACTCTAATGGCCACCCATGAGAGGATCAAGGCCGAGTTTGAGGAGATAGTCGCCGTTGAGAAGTGTCGGTGTCAAAACCGGCGGATCTTGGGTAGGGGGTCCCGAACTGTGCGTCTAGGCGGATGGTAACAGGAGACAAGGGACACGATGTTTTTACCTAGGTTCGGGCCCTCTCGATGGAGGTAAAACCCTACTCCTGCTTGATTAAAATTGATGATATGGGTAGTACAAGAGTAGATCTACCACGAGATCAGAGAGGATAAACCCTAGAAGCTAGCCTATGGTGTGATTGTTCTTCGTCCTATGGACTAAAACCCTCCGGTTTATGTAGACACCGGAGAGGGCTAGGGTTACACGGAGTCGGTTACAATGGGAGGAGATCTACATATCCATATCGCCAAGCTTGCCTTCCACACCAAGGAAAGTCCCATCCGGACACGGGACGAAGTCTTCAATCTTGTATCTTCATAGTCCAGGAGTCCGGCCAAAGTATATAGTCCAGCTATCCGGACACCCCCTAATCCGGGACTCCCTTAGTAGCCCCCGAACCAGGCTTCAATGACGATGAGTCCGGCGCGCAAATTTGTCTTCGGCATTGCAAGGCGGGTTCTTCTCCAAATTCCATATACCTGTCGAATAGTGTCCGGCTTCTGGTGCATGTTGCGCTCCTTGGCTTCTGTGCCCAATAATGGCCATCTTCCACGTGTCAAACGAATGCGAAAAGCCAGGGAATTTTTTCATTTACCCCCCTAGCTGCATAAATGAGCCGCCCATGAAAGAGACGGGGATTTAGATCCAAATCACACCATCTTCCGCGAGCATTCATCGGAGCGCATTCGACAGAGATCCATTCCATCATGGCCAGTCGACGTAGCTCCTCCTCTCGCCCCCAGCCCTCAGCCTAGAGATTGGGAGAGATGCTCCGTCCCGCACAACGAGCTAGTGGCACTCCAAGCCAAGGGGCTTCTCCCCCCGGCCTACATGGTCCCGGTTCGAGCCGGGCTTGCCACCTATAATGGTGGAGAGCAAGCGGAGAGCGTCCCCAATCCCTCCAAAGGAGAGCGGGTATGCCTTGTCCCTTATTTGACAAGAGGGCTCGGATTTCCAATTCATCCGTTTCTCCGAGGGCTCCTGGAGTTCTACGGCCTCCAGTTGCACAACCTTACGCCTGCCTCCATACTGCATATTGCGGGCTTCGTAGCCCTTTGCGAGCTGTTTTTGGGCATCGAGGCTCATTTCGCGCTGTGGAAGAAGTTGTTCTGCCTTGTGCCCCGTTCTCAGGAGGGGTCGATATATCAAGTGGGCGGAGCCGAACTATGGCGCATCACCGGGACCGGATATGCGTCCGAAGACTGGCCTTCAGAATGGTTTTATATAGAAGACGTCCCCCTGCTGGACCCTGTTTGGATCGGCCTCCCTGAGTTTGATAATTCTCCTTTGAAGAAGCGCCTAAGCTGGCGTCCACGGAGCCCTCAGAAGGAAAATGACAAGGACGTCCTTTACCTGATGAACCAGATAAGGTTGTTAGCTCATTCTGGACTAACCATGATCGAGGTCATGGCCACATGCATTATGCGGGGGGTGCAGCCGCTTTAGTACAGAGGCCACCCCATGTGGGATTTCAACGGGGAGGACGACGCCACCCGGTGCGGCCGTAAGGGGCCGGAATCGGCTGCCGCTCTAATAAAGATCTTATCCACTTTGTACAAGGGAGAAGAGGAGGAATTCCTCCGCGTCAACCCACGGGGCGGATTTTCTATGTTCAATCCTCCAAGTTGGGTAAGCGAACACTTTCACTCGCCCATCCATTTCATATTCCCATAGTTAAGTATTTAGTCTAGCAATTTCAACACAGGAGCTATGCTAGGCTGTAAAGGAGATAAACAGCCCTCCTCCACAACCCGAGGACCCGGAACGGTCCTTCGACCCGGACTCCCAAGAGGACCCGGACTTATGTGTGGAGCTGATCGATGGGGTGTTTCATCAATTGAGCAAGGACAACACCTTAGTGGCCATTATGGCCGATTATCTCGGATTACTTCCAGCCTCACAAGTAACCGAGACCGAAGTCCCAGTACTCTTAAAATGATCCATCCGTGCTTATTTTTGATCACCGCATACCAATGGCGTTTTTGCAGGGGAAGTCCTTGAGGTGGAGGGCCGAGCCTGCGGCGGCTAGCCAACAAGGGGCATCAAGGCCCAGCAGGCTGAAAAGAAGTGCAGTCCGGATTGAGATGCCGGTGCAGCGGTATGGCGTGCCATTTTATTCCCAGGGTTTATTCCCTCAAGGCATACTAACGCTTCTGCTCTCTTCAGGAAAAAGAGCGCTCACCGGACTATATCCGGAGGGGTTGCCAATCGCGCCTCCACCGGCCAGGCTCCAAGGCCGGGTCCGGAAGCTGAGGTGAACACAAGGCACGCACCGGACGCTCCTCCGACAGAGGATGCGGATGGGCTGTCTGCCACCAATTCCGAGGTGGAGAGTGCCATGAACCACAGGCGTCGTCGGACGGTTCTTCGTGACGCTTGTTTCTCCCAAGAGGCATTGGATGCCTTCAATACGGGAGATGCTTATCTCCGTGCCGCTCTAAATGGTCTAGCCAGAGCCACAGAGCAGTATGTAAAAGACATACGGGTGAGAAAATTTGATGGTTATATATGTCAGTAGCCCCCGAGACTTGAAACAGTTAGAATAACTGATTTAAGGATCATTTGTTATGCAGGATCTTACAAAAAAGAATACCCAACTGTCCCAGGAGCTGGAAGAGTGCAAAGCCCAACTTGAGGCCACACTAGCCGCGGCGGGGGAGGCCAAGGAGACCCCCTCTGGTAATATGTGCTTTGAAAGATAAGTATGTTGAAAAGTGTGGCATGCGTGAAAATCTGATAATAACATTGCAGATGGCGCCGGAGTGGATCCGGACAAACAACAACTCTTGCGCCGGTTAAAGGCCGGTAGGAGCATGCTTACGAGGGTGAGGCAAGAGAAGAATAAGCTCCAAGATGCCAGCACCCAGCTGGGCGAGGAACTAAAGGATGTTCGTGCTCAGCTGTCGGACTCCGTGAAGGAGAATCGACGGCTTCGACGCGGCTTTTTTAGTAAGTGCTTGAACGAACTTCGAAAAAAGAGTTCGACGAGGAAGTCGATTGACAGAGTTATGTCTGTAGGTATGCTGACAAGTCGACCTGCAGAGGAAATGCCCGGATCTACGGGTGACCTTCTTCCCGAGCTCTCACAACTGCACGAATGAGTTCGGCAGGTGATGCAAGGCGTCGCCCAGGCCTTGTGGCCATCCATCTCCATGCCTGAAGGCCCTGGAGAGCTTGCAGAGAAGCTGAAGGGAGCACGGCAGCGCTTCCTATTATGGAAGATATCTGCCTGCCATCAAGGCGCTAGGGAGGCCTGGGCCACGGTGAAGACGCGGTACACGAAGGCTGACCCAAACCACATGGCCGAGGTCGGACCTGTAGGGCCCGATGGGAAGGAGATCCCTGTGAGTTTAGTGTACGGCCAGGTAGAGTTGGCCGCCAAATATTCCCAACAGGACTGTAAACTAGACAGCCTGTTGGATGGTATTGAAGAGGAATATACCCAGTCAAATTGACTATGTAATTTAAGATGACATGTAAAATGCCTTCTAGCTGGATTGTAGATTGTTTGTCATGGCGGACCTTTTCGCTTCAACCTCGGGACCCGATAGTCTGGAGTGTGTCCGAATACCCTCTCGGTTATGTAAGAACCGGGGCATGCGTGGAGACCAGGCGTAGGGGTCATTAGTGCTTGAACAGACAAGTGCCCAACTAGTTATGTTATATTACATGGTTAGTAAGAAACATCTTCCAGGGAGAATAGTTCTGTTAGGGGTTCCTTTCCCTGGGAGGCATGCCCTAAAGTGTATGTCCGGATTGCGAAAAAAGCACAAAAACATCTGGGGGCGGATAAATAAACGAGTGAGAAATCATCTTTTAGTTCACCGACCGAATATTCCCTTAAGAACGCTAGCTTTCGGCTTCACCCAGTCTGAGGTACACATCCGGCTGACCCGGCAGTAACAATCACAGAGGTGCTCCCTTTACTGCCTAGCCGAACAATCGGGAACGTAGGGGTAAGCATAGGAGCCAGGCAACCCAGCTTGGCCAAAACTTAAGTCATATCGATGCATATAATGGTGAATAAAAGGTACATGCGGAAGTGTGACACATGCATTGGGCATGAGGCCCGTAGAAACAAGCTTCTGTTAGAGAAGCCCCCAGGTATTATGAGCGTGGATAGCGCGTCAATTGTGTGCGAACAAGGCGCAAATGAGCCCTTAAAGTCTGTAAGAGAAAAGGAGGGAGAAGGAGAGAAATATAAGACAGCTAATGTGTAAAAAATAGACAGAGGAAGGAGACAAACACAGAGTCCGGCGCTAGGCGTAGAATCTTTGTAGACGGGCTGCGTTCCTTGGGTTCGGCTCGAGTCGGTTTTCCGATGCATCTCACAGACGGTACGCTCCACCAGTCAGGACTTGGTCAATTATGAAGGGACCTTCCCATTTGGGCTTGAGTTTGTCCTTTTTCTTGTCCGACAGGCGTAGAACTAACTCGCCAACATTGTAAGTTTTGGCTTGTACTTCTCTGCTTTGATATCTTCGAGCCTGCTGTTGATAAAATGTGGAACGGGATTTTGCCATGTTGCGCTCCTCCTCCAAGGCGTCCAAACTGTCCTGCCGATCGAGTTCGGCTTCTCTTTCTTCATACATGCGCACGCGAGCTGAGTCATGAATTATGTCGCATGGCAGAACTGCCTCTGCGCCGTATACCATAAAGAATGGTGTGAATCCGGTAGTGCGATTCGGCGTGGTCCGCAGCCCCTAGAGTACGGAGTCGAGCTCCTCTACCCAATGCGTGTTAGATTCCTTGAGGGATCGCACTAATCTGGGTTTGATGCCGCTCATGATTAGACCATTTGCTCACTCGACTTGACCATTAGTTTGTGGGTGATAGACTGAAGCGTAGTCGAGCTTGATGCCCATGTTTTTGCACCAGAGTTTTACCTCGTTGACCGTAAAGTTCGTGTCATTATCAGTGATGATGCTTTGGGGGACGCTGTAACGGTGTACGACCCCTGATATGAAGTCTATCACCGGTCCGGATTCGGCCATCTTAACAGGCTTGGCCTCTATCCATTTGGTGAATTTGTCCACCATGACCAGTAGGTATTTTTGCTTGTGGGTTCCTCCTTTAAGGGGTCCAACCATGTCAAGCCCCCAGACCGCAAAGGGCTAGGTGATGGGTATAGTTTGGAGGGCGGTGGGTGGCATATGGCTTTGGTTAGCAAAGAGTTGGCAACCGATGCATCGTTGGACTAAGTCCTGAGCATCTGCCCGGGCCGCCAGCCAATAAAATCATGTATGGAAGGCCTTGCTTACAAGGGCCCGGGCTGCGGCATGGTGCCCTCTAAGTCCGATAGGAATTTCAGCCAGAAGATTCCGCCCTTCCTCTTCGGAGATACACCTTTGAAGGACTCCGGTGGTGCTTTTTTTATAAAGCTCTCCTTCATGGACTTTATAGGCTTTAGATCGCCGCACTATGCAGCGTGCCTCATTTTGGTCCTCGGGAAGTTCCTGTCTAGTTAGGTAGGCTAGGAATGGTTCTGTCCACGGGGCAATGACTGCCATTATTACGTGGACTGAGGATGTTACTTCGTTGGCATAGCCTCCTGTTGCGTCAGAATGCTCGGTGTCGGGCGGTGCGGCTGGGTCCGGTCTGTTATTTCCGGATTCCCCTTCCCATGATACGGATGGGTTGAATAGCCTCTCCAAAAAAATGTTGGGGGGGACTGCATCGCGCTTTGCGCCAATGCGTGCCAAGACGTCTGTTGCGTGATTGTTTTCCCTGGCTATATGGTGAAATTCGAGCCCCTCGAACCGAGCTAACATTTTTAGGACGGTGCTGCGATAAGCTGCCATTTTCGGATCCTTGGCATCAAAGTCTCCATTTATTTGGGATATCGCGAGGTTCGAATCCCAACGCACCTCTAGGCGTTGGATGCCCATGGAGACTGTGATCCGAAGACCATGTAGAAGGGCCTCATATTCGGCTGCATTGTTAGAGTCCGTATACATTATCTGGAGTACATATTGAACTGTATCTCCTGTTGGGGACGTCAGAACGACGCCAGCCCCCAGACCCGCTAACATTTTGGAGCCATCGAAGTGCATGATCTAGTTGGAATATGTGCCGTACTCTTTAGGGAGTTCGGCTTCAGTCCATTCGGCGACAAAGTCGGCCAAAACTTGCGACTTGATAGCTCGCCGTGGCTTATAGGTTATGTCGAACGGGAGGGGCTCAATGGCCCATTTGGCAATCCGGCCCTTCGCATCGCGGTTGTTTATAATATCGTTAAGAGGTACTTCGGAGGCTACTGTTATCGAACACTCTTGAAAGTAGTGTCGTAGCTTCCGGGATGCCATAAACACTGCGTACGCTATCTTTTGATAATGTGGGTACCGTGACTTGCATGGAGTGAGGACAGTGGACACGTAGTAAACTGGTTTTTGAAGGGGGAATTTGTGTCCGTCTGTTTCTCGTTCGATGACGAGCACTACGCTTACAACATGATGAGTTGCCGCAATGTATAATAGCATTGGTTCGCCGATGTTAGGCGCGACCAGGACCGGGTTTGTTGCCAATATGGCTTTTATTTCTTCGAGTCCGGCCGTGGCAGCGTCCGTCCACTCGAAGTGTTCGGTGCGCCGGAGGAGGCGGTAAAGGGGTAATGCCTTTTCTCCCAAGCGGGAGATGAAGGGGCTTAGAGCCGCCACTCATCCAGTCAATTTTTGTATTTGTTTGAGGTCCTTTGGAATATCCAATTGTGACAGAGCTCGGATCTTGGCTGGGTTTGCTTCAATTCCTCTACCGGATACAATGAAGCCCAAGAGCTTTCCGGCTGGTACGCCGAAAATGCATTTTTCCGGGTTAAGCTTGATGTCATATGCACGGAGGTTATCGAATGTGAGCCTCAAGTCGTCTACTAGAGTTTCGACATGTTTGGTTTTGACGACCACACCATCTACATATGCTTCCACTGTTTTGCTGATCTGGTTTGCCAGACATGTCTGAATCATGCGCTGATATGTTGCGCCGACATTTTTGAGCCCGAAGGGCATTGTGTTGAAGCAGAATGGGCCGTATGGGGTGATGAATGCCGTTGCGGCTTGGTCTGGCTCTGCCATCTTAATTTGATGGTAGCCGGAGTATGCATCAAGGAAACACAATGAATCATGTCCTGCAGTGGCGTCAATAATTTGATCGATGCAGGGGAGGGGGAAGGGATCCTTTGGGCAAGCCTTGTTGAGGTCCTTGAAATCGACGCATAGGCGCCAGGATTTGTCCTTCTTTGGTACCATCACCAGGTTTGCTAGCCAGTCTGGATGTTTTATATCTCTGATGAATCCGGCCTCCAGTAGTTTGGCTAGCTCCTCTCCAATGGCTTGTCTCTTAGGTTCGGAGAAACGCCGAAGAGCCTGCTTGACAGGCTTGAATCCTTTTAGGATGTTTAGAATGTGCTCGGCCAGCCTGCGTGGGATTCCTGGCATGTCTGAAGGGTGCCAGGCAAAAATTTCCCAATTTTCGCGTAGGAATTCTCGTAGTGCGGCGTCTACATCAGGGTTTAATTGCGCCCCGATGGAGGCCGTTTTTGTAGGGTCCGTTGGATGGACTTGGAATTTGACTATTTCATCCGCCGGTTTAAAGGAGGTGGACTTGGATCTTTTATCGAGTATCACGTCGTCCCTGTTCACCGTGGAGCGCAGCGCAGTCAGTTCTTCGGCCGCTAGGGCTTCGGATAGTGCCTCAAGGGCCAGTGCGGCTGTCTTGTTTTCGACGCTGAGTGCTATGTCCAGGTTACTAGCAAGAGTGATGATTCCGTTGGGTCCGGGCATTTTGAGCTTCATGTATGCGTAATGGGGTATAGCTTGAAAAATTGTGAATGCCTCTCGCCCTAATAGAGCATGGTATCCACTGCTGAATGGGGCCACTTGAAACGTGACCTCCTCGGACCTATAATTATCCACGTGCCGAACACCACATCCAGTGTGATTTTTCCTGTACAGCATGCTTCCCGACTGGGGATTATTTCTCTAAAGGTTGTGTTGCTTCGCTCAATGCGGCTCCAGTCTATTTCCATTTTTCAAAGGGTTTCCTCATAAATGAGGTTCAATCCGCTGCCACCGTCCATGAGTACCTTGGTAAGTCGAAAGCCGTCCACTATTGGACTGAGGACCCATGCGGCTGGTGCTCGGGCTGTTCGGAATTTAGGTTCATCACTGGCATTAAAGGTAATAGCCGTGTCACTCCATGGGTTTATTGTTGCTACTTGGTAGACTTCGGTAAGGCTTCGGAGTGTTCGTTTCCGCATATTATTTGATGCGAAAGTCTCGAAGACTGTTGATACCATACTGGTATCCCTAGGCTGGTGCTCTGCGGATTCTGGAGTTAGAAGCTCCTCGCCACTTCTGGCCACCTGCCGGAGTATCCAACATGCTCTAAGGCTATGAGTTGGTGTGGCGCCCTCTGTACTATAAATTTTACAGGGTCCATTGAGCCATGCCTCCAGTACGGTTCCATACCCTATAGAGGGTTTTTGCTTTTTGGTGTTTAGCCCAGGTGCCTGGCGATAATGCACCCTTTTATTTCAGACTGGGGTTGTATTCAGGGCCGGATTGTCCCAAAATTTTATTTCGGTTTTCCGGGCGCTTTCCATCGCACAGTACTTTCGTACTATGGATGCCAAGTCGGTGAAGCGTGTAATTTCACGGTGACTTATGGCGTTGAGGATTCCGTTGTCCGTGCAATTATTGCAGAAGAATGAAATTGCATCCTTCACGCGGCAGTCCTCTATCCTGTTCATAACTAGGAGGAATCTGGCCCAGTAATGGTGTACTATTTCTGCGGGCTCTTGCCGAATTTGGGATAGATCCCTTATATTTGGGTGGGCGGGTGGAGTTAAATCTGAAACCTCGCCCAATCTGAGACTCAGGGGCCAAGGAGTTTCCGAACTCGGAAGCTTGGGTTCTTGGATGTTGTCCAATGAATCTAGCCCGCTGCCTGACTTTAGGTTCAGGGCTTGAGCGACGTCCTCCCCTCCTCGGGTATCCGGCTTGGAGGGATCGGGAATCCGGACATAACTAGTCCTTAAGATAGATGAAGACTTGCCGCATTGTTCCTCCACCACCATGACGTGGTGGGTGACCTGGGGAGAGTTAATCTCTCTCGGATCGGGTTTAAGCCCAATCTGATCATAGTCTGTAGTGACTCCCAAGGCGGCGATGCGATCCAAGAGCTCGTTTAAGGAAGAGAGCTCCATCGGATCTAACTGCTCGGCGAGTTCCGAGTTGACGTGGAGATTGCTTTCGATGACCCGACAAGTCATCGTCGGCGCGACAGCCGAATAGGCGGTCATAAGAAAACCGCCTAGCCGGAGAGTTTGGCTGATAGCCAAAGCTCCTTTAGCAACAGCGCCGTCTTTAAAGACGGGATGAGGCATCCTTCCTAATGGCGACGGCACAACGGAACTCTCAATGAAAGCACCAATGTCGGTGTCAAAACCGGCGGATCTTGGGTAGGGGGTCCCGAACTGTGCGTCTAGGCGGATGGTAACAGGAGACAAGGGACACGATGTTTTTACCTAGGTTCGGGCCCTCTCGATGGAGGTAAAACCCTACTCCTGCTTGATTAAAATTGATGATATGGGTAGTACAAGAGTAGATCTACCACGAGATCAGAGAGGATAAACCCTAGAAGCTAGCCTATGGTGTGATTGTTCTTCGTCCTATGGACTAAAACCCTCCGATTTATATAGACACCGGAGAGGGCTAGGGTTACACAGAGTCGGTTACAATGGGAGGAGATCTACATATCCGTATCGCCAAGCTTGCCTTCCACGCCAAGGAAAGTCCCATCCGGACACGGGACGAAGTCTTCAATCTTGTATCTTCATAGTCCAGGAGTCCGGCCAAAGTATATAGTCCGGCTATCCGGACACCCCCTAATCCGGGACTCCCTCGAGAAGCAATATTCCCTAGGCAAGGCGATGGGATCCCCCGGTGAGCCGCACAAGGTAAAAAATAATGGCTTACCATAGTTGTGGTTTTTGATTATTTCCAATGTGCTTGCTATATGTTAGGGTTGTGCAGGTGCTGGTGGACATCCTTGATGATTCCGTTGCCACGGTCCATCCTATGGACAACGCCTGAGAGATCGTTTTCGATGTCACGGTTCGTCCTGTGGACATCGCCTCGGAGATCGATTCCGATGCCGCTATCCATCATGTGGACATCGCCCTAGAGATTGATTCTGATGTGGCAGTCCGTCCTGTGGACATCTCCCCAGAGGTCGATTCCCATGTCGCTGTCCGTGCTGTGGTCATTGCCCGAGAGATCGATGATAAGAAATAGTTGGTCGCGCTAATCCTTCAGGGTAGTTTGCATTGTGTTTAGTTACCAGAACAATGTGTGTTATCAAACCATTTTAGGGCTACTAGTGCATTGTCTTGTGTGGGCAGTACTTGCTACTTTTGTTTGATAGATGTATCCTCACCAGCTTTTGATGTAATATATGGCATGCTTAGATGTAAGTTTGAGCTGTTTATCATATCAGCAGGGCTTGTTTGACGATTCTTGGTGTTAGTAGGCTAGCTAATGTGCGAGCTATAGTACTTGCAAAACACTCACCGAAGAGAAACGTTGGGGCTGATGAGCTCGTGGTACGCTTATAGGTCTGATTTGTCGTTGATCGACCAATAGTCCAGGCTCTTAAGATTGTAGGCTTAGCGATCGATCAGACAATAGTCGACACAGATACATTCGTGCCTCATTTGGTTCATAGGGTAGGAAAGTCGTAGCAATAGGAAAGTCATAGGAAATGAGATGACATGTATCTTAAATCCTATGAGTAGGAATAGGAAAGGAGATGCCCTTTGATTCACATCATAGGATTTTTTCCATTGAGTCTAGGCTAATGTTTATTTTCCTATGAAATGTGGAGGATAGGCAGAATTCCTCCATAGGAATATGATTCCATTCCTATAAACCAAAGGGCTCTATGGAAGTTTTTCCTATAGAAATCCTATCCTATGAAATTCCTACAATATTCCTCTAAACCAATGGAGGCCTCCCATTAATAGCCAGCAAAATTGGCACGTACTTGTAACATGCATGAATGTGTAATTTTTTTGTTGGAAGCGTGAATGTGTAGTGACATCGTACTTTTGGAGTGGCTACAAAGAGTGTGTACGTGTGCTAGGGACGCAACTTCATTGACTTACTGCACCTGACTTTGGGTGCATGACATGTGGGCCCAACAAGTGGTTGGTCCACCTGTCATACAGCCAAAGGCAGGTGCTAGAGGGGTTTGTGGGATGGAGAGAGATCTAGAGAGAGAGAAATACACCCTTTCTACTCCTAGTCATTAGATTGACAAAGGATATTTTTTAAGAACAGAAAATCATAGAAGTACTGAGACGTACTCCCTCCGTTCCAAAATAGACCACTCAACTTTGTACTACTAACTTTGAAATGGAGGGAGTACAAATCCTAGGCAGGCTAGTTTGGCCTAGTGGGTTTCAGTGATATGACGTGGTACAATGCCGTCCAGTCTTCGCGTGTGGTAGCAGTATTGCTGGTACAGTAAGTTTTTTTGAAGAAGTGGAATTCAACAAAGTCATGATGGTTTTTTCATCCGACCAACTTACAGTGGGAAAGGTTGGGCCTGCGCTACGACCGGGGTGGACCAGGATGATTTTGTGCTTGGCAGGTGGACCAGGATGGTCACGTCCCACATGTCGGCAAATGAAAGTATTCTTTCTGATACCGAGGACGAGCAACGAGTATTCATTGTTTATTGTTGATGAAAGCTATTATATCCACTGTTACGACGGAGGAGTGTGAAACATGGCAGCCCGGTGAACTTGGCATGTGCACAACTCCCTCCTTCCTCATGTACCATAGTGTTGACTATAAGGTTGGCTATAAGGTTAAAACTTTTTATCACTTTCTCTCTATCTATTTCGTCTCAAATGTTTTTTACCTTCTTTTATTAGACACAATTGTTTTTTATACCTTTTTAGGGAATAGTTTTTTATACCTAGGAGCACGTGTAGAGACGGGCTCTTGCAGAACCCACTCCTTGACTTTATCAATGCCTCTCTCTCCTCCACATAAGCGGGCTTATAGCCTAGTGTTGTACCAGTACTACTTTCTATGAATGCGGGGAGCTAGCGTTTGAGGGGGGAGTGCGCACGGGAGGGGGAGGGGTTTTCTGGTGGGCTAGGGCGGTCAGAAGCGGGCTTGGAAGCAGTCCGGACTCTCGCATGGCCCATTGACGATGACATGTACCTACGGTAGGTTCCTAGGCCTGACATGGGCACCCTACCCAAGGACACTATCCTAGATTCAGAAGACATTCAAAGCATAGCAGGAGATATCGACTGAAATTACCTTGGAATGCGATCCACTCAACCAGATATGCCACTCGGATATCCCAATTCTACTCAACCAAGATAGAGTCACTCGACCAAATGAAAAATTAATCGGAGTACAGAAGATCTAAAGCCACCTAGGATGGCAACAGTCAGGCGTTCACTCCGTAGTCTTAAAGGTCATTTATAGTCCTTTATAGCTAGCATTACCAGTAATGCCTTGTCTTAATGTACATTGAACCCAGTGTAACTGAGGGCTGGAGGGGTCTGGCACACTCTATATAAGCCACCTCTCCTCTAGCACAAGGGTTCGCACCCACTATAACTCTCACGCATAATCCAGTCGACTAGCCTCCGGGCATCGAGACGTAGGGCTATTACTTCCTCCGAGAAGGGCCTGAACTCACAAACCTTGCATGCACAACCTCACCATAGCTAGAACCTCGCCTCCTCCTACGTACCCCCTATTCTTACTGTCAAACTTGCTCCCACGACAGTTGGCGCCGACCTTGGGGCTGGTGTCTTAGCGACTTCCGATGAGGTTGCAGTTTTTCCGATCTCCATCAACATGGTTTCTGGCGGTGGTTTGGCTTTGGGCCGCGAGATCCGTCTCAGTGTGCTCATTTTCGTTGCCGACGACTCCGCCTGGCTGCAAGAGGCCCCCCTCGACATCGAGGCCCTTACCATCCGCGCGGCAGCGCACTTCTGTGCCAGTGGCTGCGGCGTCCTCCTGCGGCAGCCGTTGACCCAATATCAGTCGGTTCCCGCGTCGTCCACTCTTCCAGTTGTGCGCCATCGCAAGTGATCTGGTCGATCGCGGCTCTAGTGGTGGGTGAAGCATGCGGTGGCCCGCCAGTCGGTCACCCCTCAAGTCACGGCAATCGAGCCCGACGAATCTCTCTACGGACCATTCAACCTGTTCCGCAGACACTCTTTTCGAGTGTGGAAGCAGCAACCCCATGGCATAAGTCCTCATGGTCGACACGCCATGCAGCCCACCCATGTTCCATCACAATGGTGGCTACAGCAGTGATGGTCCGTCGTACATTCATGATGAGTATGAACCTCAAGCCCTCACTTCGGAGCAGAGGGAAGAGTTACATCGCTGCAACATGGAGGCGCTCCAGACCCCCGTCATGGGGGAGACCTCCGAGGCTCGGGCCTTGGAGGCTGCGTGCCTGGCCACCTTGGCTGAGCGCACGCATCTGGAGAACCTTCAACATTCACTCGACGAACGCGCCCGCCGACAGATCCCCGAATCCAGTCGACGTCATCGGCAATTGTTTCCGCCTGAACCTCAGGTATATCGCACCCCAATCCAGAATCTTGCAGCTGCAACCCGTATAGCAGAGTCGATTCAGCCATCCCGTTCAGAGGCTGGTAGAGGTTTGCTGCAGATCCGAGCGCTGCTCCTGGAAGCGGGTGAACAAAACTCAGCAGTTTCCCAGTCGTGCAACATGATCCATAGCAGGTCCGTGGTTGCGGACACAGTTCAGTCGGCACATAGTTCGAGATCGCCTCCGCGGTGTGACGATCGTGGGCACCGCCAGGATCAGTGCCTGGATCGGGGCCGCGGATAGTATGATCATCAGTACGCCCGTGATGACCATCATTGAGTGCCTACGCCCCCTCCGAGGGGCGGATCATACGCGCCCAGCGGTATGGTGATGAGCGAAGAGCTCCGGTCGACCCAAGAGAACCTGGGTTTGATGCGAGATCCCTTCTCGTACAAGGTTTGGTTGACAGGTGTCGGGTGCAAAGAGAAGACATGACAGAAACTGTCCGAGTGGAAGCAGAGTACATGTATCTGGGCCAGAATGTTTCAGTAGAGCCATCCGAGCTATAGAGATCCCTCCCAACTTCAGGTTGTCGACGAGCGTTAGTAAGTTCACCGATGAATTGAAGCCCGACACTTGGCTAGAGGATTACCGAGTGGCAGTGCAAATTGGTGGAGGCAATGATGATGTAGCCATGAAGCACCTCCCCTTACTGCTCGAGGGTTTAGCAAGGCTTGGTTGAATTAGTTGGCTCCTGGCAGTATTTTCAGTTGGGAAGAATTGGCCCGGGTGTTTATCAAATCATTCGAGGGCACCTACAAGCGTCCTGTTCGGCTGACTGAGTTATAGCACTGCGTTCAGAAGCAGAACGAAACTTTGAGGGACTTCATCCAGAGATGGACTACTCTTCATCATACTGTAAAAATGTGTCTGAACATCAGGCAGTTTGCGCCTTCAAAGAGGGCATTCGGTACAGAGAGCTCAACCTGAAGTTCGGTCGGTCAGGAGACATGTGCCTGGCTCGAATGATGGAAATAGCCACTTGGTACGCTAACGACGAAGAAGAAGACCGACTCCACAACGGCAAGAATAAACCAGTCGCCCAGGACACCGGAGGAGGAAATTCCAATCGGAAGCAGAAACGCAAGGTTGAACCTGTAGGTCCTTCTGAGGCTACAGTTTTGAACGAAGGAAAGTTCAAGGGAAAGCCTAAAGGGCCAGGACCCCCCAAAAAGTGAAAGATCAGTCTTGAAATGATGTTCTTGATTTGCCGTGTCACATACACACCAAAAAACATGAAGAGGGTAACTTTATTCTGCCCAAGCATACCACTCGATAGTGTCAAGTCCTGATTCAGAGTTTTTGAGAGGGTCAGCCCAGCGAGGAGGAAGAATCTGATAAGGAGGAGGACAAAGAGGAAGATGATGGTTACCCCAATGTCAATGCTACTTTGGTGATTTTTGCTGACATCGAGAGCAAAATTCGACTGAAAGTTATCAATAGAGAAGGGAACATGGTTGCTCCGGCAACTATGACGTATTTGAAGTGGTCTAAAACTCCCATTATATTCGACCAATCCGATCACCCAGCGCACGTTGCTACCCCCGGGCGGCAAGCATTGGTGGTCGATCCAGTCATTGGGGGCACCCGACTAACCAAGGTTCTTATGGATGGTGGCAGTGGATTGAACATTCTGTATGCTGAGACCCTCCAAGGGATGGGCATTCCGATGTCCAAGCTCAGTGAGAGCAACATGCGATTCCACGGAGTCATTCCAGGGAAGAAAGCAGATTCACTTGGTCGAATCACTCTTGATGTGGTTTTTGGTGATTCAAAGGATTACCGCAAGGAAAAGTTGATGTTTGAGGTGGTGGATTTTCATAGTGCTTACCATGCTATTCTGGGCAGGCCCGCATATGCTCGTTACATAGCTCGACCGTGTTATGTGTACCTCAAGTTGAATATGCCTAGTCCCAGAGGCATGATCACGGTCACAGGAAATCGGCAAAGAGCAGAAGAGTACCTTCAGAAGGGCTCGAAGATTGCCGATTGCTACCTCTTGAGCATCCGTTGCTTTTCCCTTGAAGAGGAAAGGGTGATGCAACAAAGTAGCGTAAGTATTTCCCTCAATTTTTGAGAACCAAGGTATCAATCAGTAGGAGACTACACGCAAATCCCTAGTACCCGGAAAAACAAATAAGAAGCTTGCAACCAACACGATAAAAGGGGTTTTCAATCCCTTCACGGCCACTTGCAAAAATGAGATCTGATAAATATAATAAGATAAATATTTTTGTGGTATAGATAAAGATTGCAAGATAAATAGTAAACTAGAATTGTAGATTGAAAACTTATATGATGTAAAGTCGACCCGGGGGCCATAGGTTTCACTAGTGGCTTCTCTCAAGATAGCACGTATTACGGTGGGTGAACAAATTACTGCCGAGCAATTGATAGAAAAGTTCATAGTTATGATGATATCTAAGGCAATGATCATGAATATAGGCATCACGTTCGTGACAAGTAGACCTAAATAATTCTGCATCTACTGCTATTACTCCACACATCGACCGCTATCCAGCATGCATCTAGAGTATTAAGTTCATAAGAACGGAGTAACGCATTGGGCAAGATGACATGATGTAGAGGGATAAACTCAAGCAATATGATATAGACCCCATCTTTTTATCCTCGATGGCAACAATACAATACGTGCCTTGCTGCCCCTGTTGTCACTGGGAAAGGACACCGCAAGATTGAACCCAAAGCTAAGCACTTCTCCCATTGCAAGAAAGATCAATCTAGTAGGCCAAACTAAACCGATAATTCAAAGTGACTTGCAAATATATCAAATCATTCATATAAGAATTCAGAGAAGAATCAAATAATATTCATAGATAATCAAGTTCATAAACCCACAATTCATCGGATCTCGGCAAACACACTGCAAAAAGAGTTACATCGAATAGATCTCCAAGAGAATCAAGGAGAACTTTGTATTGAGATCCAAAAAGAGAGAAGAAGTCATCTAGCTAATAACTATGAACCCGAAGGTGTGTGGTAAACTACTCACGCATCATCGGAGAGGCCATGGTGTTGATGTAGAAGCTCTCCGTGACCGATTCCCCCTCTGGCAGATTACCGGAAAAGGCCCCAAGATGGGATCTCACGGGTACAGAAGGTTGAGGCGGTGGAAAAAGTGTTTCGTGGCTCTCCCTGAAGGTTTCAGGGTATAAGAGTATATATAGGTGAAAGAAGTAGGTCGGTGGATCTACGAGGGGCCCACGAGGGTGGGGCGCGCGCCTACCCCCCTAGGCGCGCCCTCCTACCTCGTGGCCGCCTCATTGCTTCCTTGACGTCGACTCCAAGTCTCCTGGACTGCGTTTGTTCCAAAAATGATCCTCGCGAAGGTTTCATTCCGTTTGGATTTCGTTTGATATCCCTTTTCTGTGAAACATTGAAATAGGCAAAAAAAACAGCAATTTGCACTGGGCTTTCGGTTAATAGGTTAGTCCGAAAAACAATATAAAAAGGTATATTAAAGCCCATTAAACATCCAAAACAGATACTATAATAGCATGGAACAATAAAAAAGTATAGATACGTTGGAGACGTATCACCGATGAACAAATGGCAGCAGTAGAAATGGACGAGTACAACAAGAATGCAGATCCGAGTGATTTGCTGCGAGCCAAGAAGCCTGCTTCAGAGTCCGCATTTCAGTCGGCCGGTGAAAAAAGCCTGTTCATATTCACCCGACTGATCCCAATGCTGCTCCGACCCACATCTCAACAACACTCGACAGCAAATAGGAAGAAGCGCTCATCCAGTTGCTCCGTGAGAACTAGGACATCTTTGCGTGGAAACCATCTGACATGCCGGGTGTACCTAGGGTACTGGCTGAGCACCATTTGCACGTCGACCCAAAAGTAAAGCATGTCAAGGAACATCTCCATCAGTCCGCCGTGGAGAAGAGGAAGGCAATTGCCGAAGAGGTAGCTCGACTTCTGGCAGCTGAGTTCATCCGTGAGATATACCGCTCCAAGTGGCTGCCAATGTTGTAATGGTCCCCAAGAAAGATGATTCACTTTGTATGTGTATCGATTTCAAGAACATCAATCGGGCTTGCCCGAAAGATCATTTTCCTCTCCCCTGCATTGACCAGATCGTCGACTCAACTACGGGATGTGAGTGTTTGTCCTTTTTGGATGCGTATTCCGGGTACCATTAGATCTGACTGTACGGACCTGATGAAATAAAACAACCTTCGTCACCCCATTCGGGTATTTTTGCTATGTTACCATGCCCTTTGGACTTAAGAATGTTGGCGCCACGTTCGTGCGCATGATTCAGAAGTGCTTGCTCACTCAAATCAGTCGGAACAGGGAAGCGTACATGGATGATATCGTGGTCTAGTCACGCAAAGGTTCCGACCTGCTGACTGACCTCGCCGAAACATTTGCCAACTTAAGAATATACAATATCAAGCTCAATCCGTCAAAATGCACATTCGGAGTCCCAGGTGGAAAATTACTCGCTTTCCTCATTTCCGAACGAGGAATCGACGCAAACCCAGAAAAGATTGGAGCAATCCTTTGAATGAAACGCCATGTGCATGTGCATGATGTTCAGAAGCTTACTGGTTGTTTGGCTGCACTTAGTCGATTCATCTCTCGTCGCAGTGAAAAGGTATTACCTGTTTACTAACTGATGAAGAAGTCCAACAAGTTTGAGTGGACTCCTGAAGCTGAAGTAGCGTTTGTAGAACTCAAAGCCCTGCTTTCCACCTAGCCGGTGCTTGCTGCCCTAGTTAGCAAAGAGCCTCTACTACTGTATATCGCAGCCACGAGACAAGTTGTCACCACAGTGCTCACAGTCGAGCGGGAGGAAGAAGGCAAAGCGTATAAAGTTCAACGCCCAGTGTACTATATCTCTGAAGTCTTGACTCCATCCAAGAAAAGGTATCCGCACTACCAGAAGCTTGTCTACGGGATTTATCTAACCATGAAGAAAGTTGCAGATTACTTTGCAGACCACTCGATTTCAGTCGTCAGTGATGCTCCGTTATCAGAAATCTTGAACAATAGAGATGCGACTGGTCGAGTGGCCAAATGGGCGATTGAACTCTGCCCTTTGGATATCAAGTTGAGGCAAAAAAAAGGCGATCAAGTCTCAGGCAATAGAAGATTTCTTGGCCGAGTGGATCGAACAGCAGCAACCGACTCAGATTCACTCGGAACATTGGACTATGTTCTTTGATGGCTCCAAAATGTTGAATGGTTCTGGTGTTAGAGTGGTCCTGGTATCCCCAAGAGGTGACTATGTACTTTTAGATTCACTTTGATTCTTCAAACAATGAAGCTGAGTATGAAGCACTTCTGTATGGGTTGCGTATGGCCATCTCACTCGGCGTCCGTCGCCTACTGGTCTATGGCAACTCAGACTTGGTTGTCAATCAAGTGATGAAGGAGTGGGATATCAGGATCCCACCTATGACTAGTTAATGCAGTGTAGTGAGAAAGCTAGAGAAGAAGTTTGAGGGATCTCCTAGAGGAAGAGAGAGAGATGGCTCTAATCTGGTCGACCATTTATCAACAAGACCTGCACCGGGATTCACCAACTTTGAGATGGCTCTAATCAGCTTCACCAACTTTGATTCTGATGAGTTCAGAGCATTTTGTGCTTCCCAAGGCACTCGGGTCGATTACGCGTCCGTCGCGCACCCATAGTCGAATGGACAGACGGAAAGAGCGAATGGCTTGATCCTTCAAAGACTGAAACCCCGACTGATGCGCAATATCAAGCATGCTGTTGGAGCTTGGGTGACTGAGTTGCCATCTGTCCTATGGGGATTGAGAACAACTCCCAACCGGTCGACTGATCGAACCCCTTTCTTCATGGTGTAGGGTGCTGAAGCTATGCTTTCTAGTGATTTACTGCATAATGCTCCCCGAGTGGAACTCTTCTCAGAAGCTGAAGCAGAACGGGCACGTCAAGACACAGTGGATCTCCTAGAGGAAGAGAGAGAGATGGCTCTAATCTGGTCGACCATTTATCAACAAGACCTGCACCGGTTCCATGCCCAAAATGTCCGAGGCCGAGCATTTCAAGAAGGAGATCTTGTGCTCCGAGTGCACCAGAAACGGCCTCACAAGACCCTTCATCATCACCAAGGTGCTCCACAATGGGGCGTATCACCTCTACAACGTGGCCAAGAAAGAAGATGAGCCACGCTTATGGAGCACGGATGTCCTCCACCGTTTTTATACCTAAACACTCGGATCGATGAGTTGTAATAAGAATCCTTCAGTTTGCATATCAAAGACAAGATTAGTTGCAGTATCTTAATGATTGTTATCCCATAAGCATATGTGTTCAAATCCCCAAGTGGTTGGCTTAGCCGCGAATCCGATTCACCTAAGTTTCAAAAACTCTCCAAGTGAAGAGCAACCCTCTCACTCGGGAGCTTAGCTGCGAACACGATTTGCCTAAGTTACAAAACTACTCCAAGTGGAGAGCATTCCTCCCACTCGGGGGCTTAGCTGCGGTCCCATACTTGCCTAAGTTACAAAACTACTTAAGTGGAGAGCAATCCACCCACTCAGGGGCTTAGCTGCGATCCAGTACTCGCCTAAGTTACAAAACTACTCTGAGTGGAGAGCAATCCTCCCACTCAGGGGCTTAGTTGCGATCCCGTACTCGCCTAAGTTACAAAACTACTCTGAGTGGAGAGCAATCCTCCCACTCGGGGGCTTAGCTGCAATCCTGTACTCACCTAAGTTACAGAACTACTCCGAGTGGAGAGCAATCCTCCCACTCGGGGCTTCGCTGTGATTCCGTACTCACCTAAGTTACAGAACTACTCCGAGTGGAGAGCAATACTCCCACTCGGGGACTTAGTTGCGATTCCGTACTCGCCTAAGTTACAAAACTACTCTGAGTGGAGAGAAATCCTCCCACTCAAGGACTTCGCTGTGATCCTGTACTCGCCTAAGTTACAAAACTACTCTGAGTGGAGAGCAATCCTCCCACTCGGGGGCTTAGTTGTGATCCCGTACTCGCCTAATTTACAAAACATACTCCGAGTGAAGAGCAAGCCTCTCGCTCGGAGGCTTGGCCACATACTCAGAGCTGTGCTACAAGTACAACGTATGGTTACACTCAGAGCTGCATCACAAGTACAACATCTGGTTGCACTTGGAGCTGCGCCACAAGTACAATGTCTGGCTGCCCTCGGAGCTACACCACAAGTACAACATCTGGTTTCCCTCAGAGTTGTTCCACAAGTACAATGTCTGGTTGCACTCAGAGCTACACCACAAGTACAATGTCTGGTTGCCCTTGAAGCTATGCCACAAGTACAACGTCTGGTGGCACTAGGAGCTGTGCCACAAGTAGAATGTCTGGTTGCTCTCAGAGCTGCGCCACAAGTACAATGTCTACTCCGAGTGAAGAGCAGACCTTTCACTCAGAGATTCATCTGTGATTCCCAATTCGCTCGAGTCAAGAAATTTGAAGGTGATAAAGACAAAGCAACCACATTCAAAAGCAAAACCAAGTTCGGATAAATCCATGAAGGTTCAGAACTATCGGCATAAGTACTTGAGCGTCAAGCCCAAAAAAGTTTTAACGATTACAACATCACTCGGCATTCCGAGGCAAAAAAAATCGAGTTATCGAGTTTTCACTCTGCAGGAGTCGGACTTGCTAGCTCGACGAAGTTGTCAAGGTCGATGCCGTCTGCAATACGAGTAGCATCGTCGATGAAGGTCTCCATGAAGGATTGGAAATGAAGCTTCTTGGTGTTGGCAACCTTGAGAGCCGCCAACTTATCTTCTTTGACTTCCTTGCAATGAACGCGGACCAGGGATAGAGCTACATCAGCGCCACAGCGTGCAGATGACTTCTTCCACGCCTGCACCCGGTCAGGAATGTCATTGAGTCGAGTCATCAGAGACTCGAGATCATTCTGGAACGTCACACCTGGACAGAGCTCTGTGTCGATCCGCGACACTGTCACTTTTAGTCGGGCAAGGTAGTCCAAGATACTAGCAAGACGAGATTCCAGTCGCAGCATGTTCATGGCAGCTTCGTCCTTAACAGGGGAATCGATGGGGTACAAACTTGTGTGGATCCGCCCGGTTTCCTCCTCAAAGTTCCGACATAATTCTGCACAAATAAAGAGGTGCTAAAATGAGTGAGGCACAACGGAAAAGTTCTTTGCAATTAGTTGGATAAAGAAAGGTACCTTCAAGCGTAAGGAACATCTTCTTGGCAAGGCTTCCCAGATAAGATTCCAATTCGTCCCTCTTCCGAGTGAGAGCACCAACCCTATGTGTCAAGGCCACCTTCTTCTCCTTCTGCTGCACAACTTCTTTCTTTGCCTCATCAACAGCGGTTTTCAACTTGGCATTTTCTTCTTCCAACTTGCCGACTAAAGCCAGCTTCTTGTCAGCAAGTTCAGTCTTCTCCCGCACAGTCTTCTGAGCCGCTACAAGGTCAAGGTCCTTCTGCTCCAGAGCCTGCTTCATTTTGTCTAAAGAAATAACATTCTTGAGATGAGCTTGGAGTTGACAGTTCTCACTACGCACATCTGTTCGAGTGGAATCACTCGGTTTAAAGGTTGGAAGGAAAAGATAACGAGGCAAGCAGTCGACAAGTGGTTACCTCCCATACCAGCTGCTTCATCCTTGGCCTTCTGCAAATTCTCCTTGGCCAGCTCCAGGTCGAGATTGAGCTAGATCTGTTTCCTCTCCAAGTCAGCGAAGCTGGACCCAAGCTCACAAGATTTCTACAATCAGTCAAGGAGACATGTCAGTTGACAGAGATAAAGATCAATCGCTTCCGAGTGACAAGATTCAAGTTCTAAGACTACATCTGAATCAAACATTCAACAACAGTTTCGGGGACTACACCCAGTGGGTGCACTTGGCGTGCCCCCACTGGTTTGATTGTACACTCGAGATGGTCCGCCCAGCGCGAGTGGAAGTATTGAAACAACAACAACAACACATGTTTTTATACCACCGCCGACTGCCCGCAGTCGATCGCGGTCTCGGGGACTACACCCAGCGGGTGCACTTAGCGTGCCCCCACTGATTTATTTCTCACTCGGCATGATCTTTCTAGACCGAGTGGAAGTACTACAAACAAACATTTGATGAAGACCCTCGCCGAATCAAACATTCCATAGCGGTCTCGGGGACTACACCCAGTGGATGCACTCAGCGTGCCCCCACTAGTTCAAAACTTCACTCGACATATATTGGTCGACTCAAGTAGATGAGCTAGAAAGCAAAAGGGAAATAGTGGGTGAACAGATGCAAAGTGCAAACTCATGGTAGATGTACATAAGGTTCCAAAATGCTCATCCACGGACATCTTACGAATAATAAAGCAGCCATTTTCAAGTAGCACATCCTAACAGAACAAAGATCAAGCTGAAAACCAGTCGGAAATCAACTTACTTGGACATTTGTTTGAAGGGCAGAGCTAGCATCATAAGCAGCCTTGCTGGCCTAGTACACCTCTTTCATCCGGTCCATCATTAGGCCCGCTTGGAGTATGGCTTCCTTAGCAACGCCTACCTGGTCCTCCGGGACATGATGAGTAACAAAGAGGGGAGATGCAAAGTGCAAACTCATGGTAGATGTACATAAGGTTCCAAAATGCTCATCCACGGACATCTTACGAATAATAAAGCAGCCATATTCAAGTAGCACATCCTAACAGAACGAAGATCAAGCTGAAAGCCAGTCGGAAATCAACTTACTTGGACATTTGTTTGAAGGGCAGAGCTAGCATCATAAGCAGCCTTGCTGGCCTAGTACACCTCTTTCATCCGGTCCATCATTAGGCCCGCTTGGAGTATGGCTTCCTTAGCAACGCCTACCTCGTCCTCCGGGACATGGTGAGTAACGAAGAGGGGAGTTTGTGGAACAGACGAAGCGGCCAGAGGAGCTGAAGCCTAGAGTTGCACAGTCGGAGGAGGAGCTTGAGCAATCGACGCCGAAGGGCGATTAGTCGACACAGGATTAGCAAAGGAAACAAAAGTCTGAATCGGATCTCCAGGCGGCTGAACGACCAGTTCTGGCGCTAAAGTCGAGTGGGACAATTTTCTGGCAGGCGCCTTCTTGCTCAGAGTTCTGCCCCTTCTTCCTGTGTTCTTTTGTGGCACTTCTTCATGGTCATCATCGTTTGGAAGTTCAATAACATTTGATGGCGCTGCAAAACACTCGACTATAAGACTTTAATCGACCGACAGAACAGTTGGCAAAGTAAGAACATGACTGTGGAGATGCACCCGCTCAAGAGGTGGCCGCGTCTGCAGTCTCCTCGTCATCTTGATCTTTGTCAATATCCATTGACGTCCCAGAAGTAGCGGCACTAAAAATTCCAAAGGTCACTCGGTCAAGCAAACAAACGAGTCAACCATGTTCAAAGGGAAAACAAAGAGAAGAAACAAACACTTACGCGGAGGCAATAGGAACATCCACCTTGATCTTGGGCAAGGCCTTCCGGGGGTTCGGTGGGACAACCCTGCGTTGCTTTGCAGCCTTCTCCCATGGTTCTGGAGTCAAGGTCCGAGTGCACTTGGGTACTTGCATGCTTGATGGAGCTGACATGCCGCGCCCACCTGCAGGATCTTGGGATTGTTTGAAACGGCGCTCCGAGCGAGGCGGAGAGTCGACCTCCTAACTGCTGCCCGAGTCGTCGCTGTCATCTTCACCACCGGCTTTAGATTCCCAGTCAGTGCTTCTGTCTTCACTCTCCTCTCCCTCAGGGAGTTGTTCCCCATTTGGCATCGAGTACATCTTGGTATAAATTTGCAAAGTGCAAGACAACAAAGATTAGCCATGTCAAGAGCAATTGCAGAACAAAAGAAGAAAGCACTCGGTATTTTTTGAGGCCTAACCTCTTTTGGCTCGCGATTGGTGTCAAATGGCTGGACTCTCCTGGACCCCCTGGGGTTATCCTTGTTTCCGGTGATGCTTCACAACCACTGAGCCACCGCCTCCTCGACGACCTCCTCTAGGTGGACCCGAGCGGTATCTCCAGGGCCCGAGTGCATCCACATCGGGTGGTCACGGGCTTGGAGAGGCTGGATGCGTCGACTGAGGAACACCTCCAACAGATCCATGCCAGTCACACCCTCCCAGACTAAGTTAACTACCTGGTCGACTAAAAAGGACACCTCGCCTTTCTCCTCTGGGGTCACAGTCAACAAAGAAGGTTGGCGGAGTCGCTCCATAGTGAAAGGGGGAGGCCAATCGACTGACCAGGAGTCGGGACATCTTTACAATAAAACCAGGCCGGCTGCCACCTCGAACTGACTCTGGAAGGGTCATGGAAGGAAAAGTACTCCTACCCCTAGTTTGGATTACTAAACCGCCACACATATGGATCACGTGTGTCTTCTCGTCATTCGGATTTTCCTTCTTCACCGACTGAGAACGGCAAGTGAATATGTGCTTGAAGAAGCCCAGTGTGGTTGGCAACCCAGAAAGTTTTCACATAGCAAGATGAATACAGCAAGATACATGATTGTGTTTGGGGGGAAATGGTGGATTTGGGCACCCAAAAAGTTCAAGAAACCCCTAAAGAATGGGTGCGGGGGAAGAGAAAGACCTTGATCAACATGGGTGGTGAGGAGGACACGCTCACCCTCGCGCGGCTCAGGCTCAAATTCTCCCCCTGGCAACCTCCAGGATCCAACGACAATCATGCCATCCTCAGCGAGCTTCTCCAGATCTTCCCGCTCGATGGTGAAGCGGATCTAGTCCCCCTGGATCCAACCCGGCGGCAGAATGGACTGCGATGAAGTCCCTCGAGCCGTCTTCTTGCCTTTCGCCACTGTCGTTGCCTTCTTTGAACGCTCCAAGGCCGTTGTCTTGTCCTTCACCATGGCGGCAGAATGCGCACGAGCCGAGCGGAGGCGTGGAGACCGGAAGAGGACGCGACGGAGATGCAGAGGAAGAGGAGATGGAAGGAGGCACACTGTGCATTGCATCGGCCGCGACATCTTTTATGGGCCTGCTTTTGAGTGGCTGACCTGTGGGCCCAAGCAATCATGTCAAATCCCGCAATAGTCGCTCACCCGATATGTGGCGAAAAAGGTGGCGTGAAAATTGAGACGTCCCTGTCTATCTACTCCGATTGCTGCGGCACGCTCCTTCCCGCGCGCTTCTCCAAAATTTTGAATCCTGTGAGATCCGGGAACCAAAGAGCAACCAATCGCGCCAAGGATTTCGCACCATGACAACACTTGAAGAATATCAACATAGTTCACTCGACTACCTCTATATGGATCAAGGCGACTGAAACAAGGTTGAAGCTTTAGCATGATTTCTAGACTCTGGTGAAATGCCTCCAAAGCATGGAATCGAGTCGAAATCAACTCCAACCCTTCTTCACTCGGACCTCAATCCATTCGGGGGCTAATGACGATGACATGTACCTAGGGTAGGGTCATAGGCCTGACATGGGCACCCTACCCAAGGAAACAGTCCTAGAGTCAGACATTCAAAGCATAACATGAGATACCGACTCAAATCACCTTGGAATGCGATCCACTCGACCAGATATGCCACTCGGATATCCCAATTCCACTCGACCAAGATAGAGTCACTCGACCATATGAAAAATCACTCGGAGTATAGAAGATCTAAACCCAACTAGGATGGCAACGGTCAGGCGTTGACTCCTTAGTCTTAAAGGTCATTTATAGTTCTTTATAGCTAGCGTTACCAGTAACGTCCTGTCTTAACGTACATTGAACCCTGTATAACTGAGGGCTGGAGGGGTCCAACGCACTCTATATAAGCCACCCCCTCCTCTGGCACAAGGGTTCGCACCCCCTGTAACTCTCACGCATAATCCAGTCGACTAGCCTCCGGGCACCAAGACGTAGGGCTATTACTTCCTCCAACAAGGGCCTGCACTCGTAAACCTTGCATGCACAACCTCAGAGTAGCTAGGACCTCGCCTCCTCCTATGTACCCCCTATTCTTACTATCAGACTTGCTCCCACGACACCGAACTCACATTATCACCATATTTCTTGGAGTCCGTGCACGGCTCGCGGGCGGTCTCTTCTCCCTCCCTCGTCTCTCTCTTCTCAGCCGATGCCCGCTGAGCGTTAGATTTCAGCTATCAACGGTTTATTCAATTACAGTCCCACATGTCAGTGAAAATGCAAGCGCGTATCCCCACTGGTCAGCGGCGTGTGAGCCGGACCGTCGGGGGTGCGACGCGAACGCGACGCGTACGAGTTGTAAGTGTGCCGCCTTTTCCTTTTGAACTTGCAAAGCGTAACATTTTCGTGCGATCGATCTATCGCATCCCCAGTTCTGGTCTGCTCTGGGCTAGCTAGTCATGTTTTGCATCATGTTTAATTTGGATTTAATCTTGAAGTGGGGATTGATCAAACCCTAGCACCAGAAAGAACTCAGTAGGTTCAAATAAAATAATTTTCAATGAACCAAAAATGCCTTTGAAAATGTTCATGATTTTTGATAAAGGTGAGAACCTCTACCAAAAATGATGAACATATTTCTAGGTCATTTCTAGATTTTTGAATTAATCCAATACATATTTGAATTGGAGCAACTTAAATACTATATATATTTTAAATGCTCCGAAAATGCTGGAAATTGTTAAGGGTCACTTCAATAATCCAGAAAGCATCCATAATTATTTCTAGGATTTTATGAAGTGGTTTAGTATTTAATATAAACCAAACAGATGAGAAAAAAATAGAAAACAGAACAAAATAGAAAAAAGGCGGAGAGGGAGAGTTACCTGGGCTGACTTACCTAGCGCTCCAGCCGGCCCAACACTGTGCAACCCAGCCAGCGTAGCGCCTTCTTCAACCTTCTGCGAGAAGGTGAGGCAGCTGCGTGGAGAGTGCACAGCGGAGCTGCGCCAGCTCCTGCTTGCCGCCTCCTGCTTCCCCCTCATGCCTGATGATGCCACGACTCCCTGACCTCTCTTTCTCGCACTCGTAGCCTCTCCCCTCCCCTCTTGCTCTCTCTCACAGCCGCCGAAACCAGCTGGTGCCCGCCGCCGCAAAGCACCGCGCCCACCGCTGTCCCCTTGCCCCGTGGCTATGACCTCTAGCTCCGCCTCGATGTCATGAAGCTCCAAGCGGAAGGACGCGCCCGCGGATGCCCTACAGTGTCGTCACCATCGCCATCTTCCTCGTTTGCTCCGACGAATGCTATCGCTCGATTTTGCCGACCTTCGAGCGGCCCCGAGCATGCTGAGCTACTCATCGACCTCCCCGTGAGCTTCGCCTCTTTTCCCCTCTCTTCCCCGCATCATTTTCACCTCATAGCCGCCGCCGCCATTGAGGCCGAAGCTCACCTCCGCCCGAGCTCATCGCCGGCGCAGCTCCAGTGACCTTCGAGTCCTGTGCATGTATCAGTTGGGTTCGTGAGCACCTGTGGGTTCGGCAAGTGCAAGCCGTTGCTTGATTTGACCGTTGTAGCCCCATTTCCGTCACCTCCCGAGCTTAGGTCATCGCGGTTATCGTCGTCGCCGTTGTTTCTGGCCTCCCCGCACCCAATCGCATGCACCACTGGATGTGGTACACATCCAGCTCGCCGTAGAGCCAAGCCGCATGCCCAGCCGACAACCGTAGCGCGATTCCGGCACACCTCCGCCACGCTGGATGGTCCCCGCCGGCCAGATTCCAGCGTGCAAACGTTGCCACGTGATTAGTGCTAATCACTTCCAGCTAACCCCCCACAGCCACTGACACTGGGCCCTACCCCAGGTCAAACCCTAATCAGCGTTGGGATTGACCAGGATTAGTCTATGTGTCACTAACGTGTGGACCCCACACGTCATGTTTGACCTGGACCGACCCCGTTGATCATGCTGACATCAGAATGACGCAGTGCTGACGCAATAAGTCACTTTCTGGATTAAACTTAATTCAGGAAATTACAGAAAATAGCTAAAACTTCTAAAATTCATAGAAAATAATCTATAACTCAGAATGAAATAATCTATATATGAAAAATTATCAGAAAAATCCAATCTATCCGTCACGTTGCTGTTTAGATCAAAACATGATAATGCGCTATTTAAATTCATAGTTTGAGTTTGAAGATGAACCTTTGGTTCAAAATGACTCAAACCACCCTGGTTACAGTTGCATTAGGCCAACACATTCATTTTGCCATGTCATGATCATGCATCATACTGTGCATTGCATTGATTGTGTATTTTCTTGTTTGCCAGTATTTGTCCCCTCTCAGTAGACGATGTTTCGACGATGAGTTCGATGACACCGATGAAGAACTATACTATCTTCAGAAGTGCCAGGCAAGCAAAACCCCCTTGTTCATTCTGATACACTCCCAGTCTCTCGCTTCTGCTCTCTTTTACTGCATTAGGACAACAATGATTCATCTGCTACTTGCTGTGGTAGTTGAACCCCTTATCCTCTGCATGACCTGTCATTGCCACAGTAAATAGATGAAACCCACTAGCATGAGTAGGAGTTGTTTGAGCCCTGATGTGCCTACTCATTCATGCTTGTTTGTCATGCCTGCTACTGCTTAGAGTTGAGTCAGGACTGATTCACCAGGGATGAATTGGAATGGTGTTGAACATGTCCTACTGTGTGTGAGCTAAGTGTGTGAACACGATTTGGTTAAGGTAGCGGTGAGAGGCCATGTAGGAGTACATGGTGGGTTGTCTCACTGAAGCCGTCCTCAGGAATTGAGTTCTGTGTTTGTGATCCATGAAACAACTACTACCATGCATTGGGCCCTGAAATATGACCCCGCTCGACTTCTTAACCACCCTAGTCCTCTGTCCAGGAGTTGCAAGTAGTTTCTGGTGTTTGTAGTATGCTGGAGGCCGTGCGCAACGCTGACCCAAGGGGTGGGTTATGATGCGGTAGGCACGTGGCACGGTGTATCGGGCTCCTGTTTGGTGTCTCGGGAACCCTGCACACATCGTTCGGGGCCGTATGTGGAAACTTCGGCCGGACTCCCTTCGGATGGAACCTGAATAGGCGATAAACCTGGACTAGAGACTTGAGTGTTTAGGTAGGTCATGGTCTACACCTACATCGGCTTTCGTTTGAAGTCTGCCGAGCACATGTCGTGTGCAGACGCTAAGTGGTGGAAACATGTATGAAGAAGTACACCCCTGTAGGGTTATAAATAATCTATTCGAATAGCCGCGTCCGCGGTAAAGGACCTCTGGGTTGCCTATACACACTACAAAAAAAAGACACATCCGTGACATTTTGGGCCGAACGAATTTTTTTCTTGTCATACATATGACACTTCTATGACGATAATTTGACAAAACCCGGTATCATCATAGATGTGGTGGGCTCCTACTTCTATGACAAAAAATCATGACATAATGGGCTTTTCGTCTTGGGCGGGCCGGAGACGCAACTGCATGACATTCTTTGGGCTGTCCATGACGGAAAAAACCATGGTAGAAGC
>NC_041393.1:472425187-472441485 GCF_002162155.2 Triticum dicoccoides | reverse complement strand
GTTTCATCTGTTTTGTGGTACGCCACACCCCTCCCGATCAACAGGACCCCTTTTTCGACCGTAGGAGGTCCGTTTCCTCCGTTTTGCGGTACGCCACACCCCTCCCTATCAACAGGACCCCCGTTTCGACCGTAGGAGGTCCGTTTCCTCCGTTTTGCGGTACGCCACACCCCTCCCGATCAACAGGACCCCGTTCCGAACGTAGGAGGTCCTTTTCCTCCGATGTGCGGTACGCCAGGCCTCATTTCCATCGCCTGTTCCATCCAAGCCCTCCCGATGAACACGACCACACATGCCATTCCGACCCAGCTGGTTGGCTCCCCATGAACACGACGACGATCCTGTTCCTCTGTTCCGACCCATCCATGTACGTATGCGCGAGTAGGCGTTCGAGACCCTGCCCTATGTACGTACGTGGCCATATTTTCTTTCTTGCACTCTCGTCGTTGTACGTACGTGTACAAGCTACGTACGCGTCTCTACTACGACACGTGCGCGCCTCTACATCGACCAGTATGTAAGTACACGTTCGCGACCAGAATGACAACGCTATGTACGCTTCGACCAGGTGGGTCCCGACTGTCATGCTGTTCCTTGCCTGCAAAGATGTAGCTGGTGGGTCCCAGTAGTCAGGGGGCTGAATCGTTTTTTTGCCCGGACGCACTTCCTTGCGTGCGAAGATGTAGCTGGTGGGTCCCAGCAGTCAGAGGGGCGAATCGTTTTTTTTGCCTGGACGCACTTCCTTGCATGCGAAGATGTAGCTGGTGGGTCCCAGCAGTCAGGGGGGCAAATCATTTTTTTTCGGACGCACTTCCTTACGTGCAAAGATGTAGCTGGTGGGTCCTAGCAGACAGGGGGGAATGTTTTTTTCGCGAAATACGGTGGCCCGTCCGATGGGTCCCCGCTGTCAGGTGGAGGAATAATTATTTTGCTCGTAATAAGGAGGCACTTCCTTGCTGCGGCCGTGGACCCAGCTGTCAGCCTCTCAACGTATAGTCGACGTCCGATGGAAGCCATTCCTTGACCACGTTGACCACGCCGCGCCGAGAGCACCAGGGCGGTGGATGACAGCGAGTCGACGAGGCCTAGGAAGGGGATGACGCGGAGCCGGGGAAGACGCGGCAGTGGATACCCACACGTAGAGGAGTATGAGGGTTCACTCATTCGGCTGCGGTGTGAGGCTGCCGTCGCCGCAGAATAACTGGGGGTGTGGGTGCATAGAGGGATGGCCTGGCCAGCGGTGGGAGTAGTAGGGGGCGGTGAGGCCTCCGCGGCATCACAGCCGGCCACGGGCGGCTGGAGCAGGCGGCACGACCGGCGCTGCTTTGGGCGGCTGGAGCAAGAAGACCAAAGGTTGAAGAAGCACTACGGCCGTTGGATGGACATCGTACGGTCACTGGAGCTATAATCGTTCATATATTGACTAAAGTTGACAAAAGCCTCCATCCCAGTCAACTTAGTAGGCCCACAAGTCAGCCTCCCACCAAGGTTGGTCCCAGCTAGCAGGGGGTATTCATTTTTTTTGTGCGTAATAAGGAGGCACTTCCGGTGGGTCCGAGCTGACAACGGGGGGAACTTTTTTTCATGAAATACAATGGCCCGTCCTGTGGGTCCCAGCAGTCAGGGGGAAAGGTTTTTTCGCAAAATACTGGTGGCCCGTCCGGTGGGTCCCTGTTGTCAGGTGGAGGAATAATTATTTTCCGCATAATAAGGAGGCACTTCCTTGCGGCTGCCGTGGACCTAGCTGTCAGCCTCTCCACGTACAGTACTCTTACGATGGAAGTCGGTCGTTGACCACATTGACCACGCCGCGCCGAGAGCACCATGGTGGTGGATGACGGCGAGGCCTAGGAAGGGGAGGAAGCGGAGCCGGGGAAGACACGGCAGTGGAAGCCCGCGCGGAGAGGAGTACGAGGGTTCACCGGTTCGGCTGCGGTGTGAGGCTTCCATCGCCGCAGAATAACAGGGGGTGTGGGTGAGTAGAGGGATGCCCTGGACAGCGGTGGGAGTAGTAGGGGGCGCTGAGGCCTGAGCGGCAGCACAGCCGGCCACGGGAGGCGGGAGGCGGTCCCGCCGGCGCTGCTTTGGCGGCTGGAGCAAGAAGATCAGAGATTGAAGAAACACGACGGCCGTTGGATTGACATCCAACAGTTACGTCTGCTAGAATCGTTTGTTGACGTAGTATATAATAACTAAAAAAATCTTGCATACGCGTCAACTAAACAGGCCCACAAGTCAGACCACTCTCTCTTTTTTTAATAATTTTTATATAGCTCATGGCAACTTCTTATGCAATTTATTGCAGTCGTTTTTTTGTTGGCCAGGGCCAATTTCGCATATTTCTGTGGGTTCCAAACTATTTTTAATACCGAGATGTCAAGCCAGATTTAAAGTACTTTGAAGATATATTTAAATTAGGTTAATGCCCAGTGAAATAGGAATCTGAAAATGTGAATTTTTTTTGAAATTATAAAGTAATTGCCAATTTGTCATCTGTTTTTATATTTACAACCCCTTTCATATTACTTTCAAGATTTGCAGGCGTCTTGAAAGAGTTGCAGCCCATCAGGGCGTAGAAAAATAAGTAGGCCTGGATTGGGTATTCTTCAAAAAAAAACTAGGCTCATTTTCACAAATAAAAAATAGCTGGGCTGGTCACATGGTGAACATAAAATATAAGCCTGGGCTAGACGGGCCAGAACCCAGTTCAAACCCTGCTCCGTCTCAACAATACCAAACAAAAAAATACTGCTCGAGTAGCTACGTCCTAGGTGTCAGCCGATCTTGTGTTGTTCTCTTGTCTATTGACTATATACGCTCACAATGTCGTGGGTCCCAGATGTCAGGAAAACAGTAGGAGGAAGCATTTTATTTTTCCATACGCTTACGTGGTGGCCCCCTACTGCCATCCTCTCCACGTACTTCTGCCGATTCCTGTTGTTTGTTGACCATGTTGACAACGCGAAAGGGCGGCGCTACGATGAGCGCACCAAAGCGCGCGGAGGACGTCGGCGTTAACGATTTAGGAGACGGTGGGGCGGCGATGCGTGCGCTGAGGCGCAGCCAGCCGTGGGAGGTGGAAGCAGGTGGCCCCGCCAGCGCTGGTTTGGTTTTGGCGGCTGGAGGAAGACAGGACTGAAGAAACACGACAGACTGTAAAAGCAGCTGGAGTACTTAACAACCTTAACTGAAACCAGCAGGGGCACTTAACAACCAAAGCTGAAAGCAGTATGAGTACTTATACAGGTTCAACCGTACAAAGCACGCCTTGAACAGTGCTACTTTGCCTACAGTTAACCAAGGGTGAGGCCGCCAAGCCCCAGGACAAGGCCCAGGCGCCACCCCGCGCATCCACAACCTTCTGAAAGCGGCTTCATCTCGCAATGTGGTCAATAAACAGGATATTCGCTTTAGATCCATGGAAAAGCATGAACATAATCTTCTGTCCTATTCTCAAAGATGGACGGGCCTTCATTATTTGAGACCACCCACGAATAAGTATCTTTTCACCTCCAAGGGGAATTGAGTAGGTCGACATAAACATCATGTTGTGACCAAGCGCAAGTCTGACCCGACCATGGTCAGGCATCTGTATAGGAACAATAGAACTCGGCAGTTCCTGTTTCAAGAAGATCACAGCTGTAAAACTGTGTATAAGCAATAGTTTATGAACAACATATATAACAGAAAACAGCTCGTACCATAAGTTTCTTGACACAGTTGGACCTATTCAACGAGTGTAGAAGTGGCACACATATCCCACGTGGCCTTCCACCATTGAAACGCCCCACAAGGACCTCAAGACGACCAATAAAGTGTAGGAACTTATGGATGTCAATCCAGTCAACTTAAGTGCCATTAGTAACAGCCGAGTTATTACAGAGTAACAAACGAGCAGACTGCTTAACTCTGAAACAACCTACACGTGCCACCAATTATAAGAAAAATATTAGTTAGAAGTAGCATCTTCGTGAGAGAATTGTTGCTACTTCTAAAGTTAAATTGTGATTAGTTAGACAGAATAGGTGGATTAAGAAGTAATCGAGGCAACAAGCAAGAACCATATACAAAACTAACATGGATGAACAATTGGAATGACGTCGGGGTGGAAGATCGCAGTGAAGATGAGACCAGGTTCTGCTATTTTCATCAACATTCGTGCGCCAACTTTAAATCCGTAACACTTGAGAAAGTTTATCCAAGTTCGGCCATAAAAAAAGAAGCGATCTTCTTGGTTCATGAACCCAACTCGGAAGTAATATCCATGGCTTGTCTTCACTGTGACCATTAAACTAGTGTATTCAGTTATGGCAAGGCCGAGCATCTTGAGTACATGTGTTCTGGCAGAGCAAATAATACACTGCAGGAAAAATAATATGAGAACACAGCATGTTCAAAAAAACCCCACCCTCCCGGATAGAGAAGAGGATTCTAGGAACATACTGTGTGCATTTCAAAATGCTGTGGTAGGATGAGAAGGAACAAGTGTGGCGTCTCGCCGAAGGCGCAGAAATCTGTAGGGTACTCGCACTTTGGGCACTGCAACTGAAACACACTAGATTCAGTACGAAGAAAAATGCATCAACCGCGGCGGCTGCCATCCTAGGATTACCTGCGACCAAGGGACTTGGATTTATCGGGGATGGATGAAGAATTCGTACCTGGTTCTCCTTGAGAAAACCCTATGCAATCGCCGAGCGGGGGTTTTCTCTAAACAAGCAGACGAGGGAGAAGGGGATTCCGGCCCAGTGAAATATTGCCGCTTCGTCCGTCCAGCTTACTGCTAAAGCTGGAAAGGGGGGTTGTGATTTGACGGCTCATTGGGCATTACTGCGGCGCTACGATCGGGGTGTGTCTACCGTGAAGTTGTGCACTCTAATTTGTGCATATGGCACGTGGACTCCGTTGCCGGGTGCCCCACATATCAGTGAAAGGAAGTAGAAAGACATGAGTAACTAGTTACACATAAATATATATTTTTGACAGAGAGATACTCCCTCTGTAAAGAAATATACAAATCTTTTATATCACACGCTCACCTTGCTGAGAAATATACTCCCTCTGCAACGCACGAGCATTATGGGGGTTCAGCTTTTTTTATGGGGGCTCAGCTGAGAATATAATACTTAGATAGGCTCACGGTTCTGGACTTTGGGCCGCGGGCTGACCCTGCATGTTTGGGGGCCCATGTGTTCTACCTCAGCACTTTTCATATTGCAAGCGATCGGTACTGCGTTGGTTTTAGATGCTGTCGCAAGGCGAATACACAAAATTGAATAAAGCACTGCAGCTGTTGGAATGAAATCGAACGACAGTTCCTAACTAGCAATCAGAGTTGCAATTCTATCAACGATATACCATGTGATAAATAATATTGTCATACTACTTATACACACAGGACACTTGTTTCACCATGCCAGATTATTACATCAAAATCTCTCGGAGGATAGATCAGTTCGGCAGTTGCTTGCTCCTACTGAAGAATTTCAAAGTTGATTTGGACCAGCTCTCCTTGCCGAGAAAGTTCGATTTTGACATCATCCCCTACCGCAAGATATGATTTAGATTTGAACCTTGACCATCCTTTAGCATCAATCATCACGCGACCATCCTTTGTACTTACGGTATATTGAGCAGGTTCATTCACACCAAGGCTGCGCATGGTAAGAGAAACTTGGTCATGGTCGCCCGGATTGTTGAATGACTCCCTCATTGCTCTAGGAATTCTCTATTTGCAAACAAGAAGACATACCCAAACAGTTAGATCAACACAGTGAATCATGTGAAACAACATGGAAAGAAAAAAGAAGGAAGCACTTGGGCGGCCAATGCTTACCAAGAAGGTGGACATGTCGGTTTTTGTAAGGACTTTGGTATATGAAGTGTGAACTGCAGCCCAGTTTGTTGCCGGTGCAACTGCACGGGCCGGACCAAATGCAAGTGCAAATGTTGGTGCAGGTGCCGAAGCCACAGCTGCTGCTGGAGATGGTGTTCCTTGTAGAGCTAGTGCCGGTGTCGATGCCTGATCCTCCGGTAGATCAGACTGATCCGATGACGCGGTCCGTGCCCAATCCTCAGCTGGATCAGACTGAGCTGTTGCCGCTGTCAGTGCTGGAGCAACTGCCGGTGCTCAATCTGTGCGAGACAGCGGCGATCATGTCTGGTCTGCTATGATCAGCTTTCTAACTTGACTAGGATCCATGACCGTGATCCAGTTTTTTTCTTCATTTCTTTTAAACGCGACAAGGACTAATTGTGGCAATTTTGTTAAACCAAACTGATGTTCATTATAGGGATTCAGCTTGTAATCAGACAACAGACTGATCCAATTTTTTCTAGTAATAAGTGATGGACAGTGCCTTCATTACTGACACGACATAAGAAGTGAAACCTGCAAAAATAGCCATCGTAGAGCAAACCAAACGGTTTATTCTGTGATGAATGTCACATGGCAAAACCTGCATCGTAAAATTGCAGGAAAAGAAAGAAAACATGACATTAAATCAATAAGATTTAGACAGTACATCAATAAGATTTACTTGATGTGACACGAGTGAATCCTTACCAGGAAATCACTATGTTGAAATAATAAACAGAAGATTGATCGTCCAACTACTCGTGGCATGCAGGGGCCCTGCTTACTCCCACAAGCAGGATAGTCCAAAGGTCGTGACAAATCGTATGGACCGAACATCCATGGGACTGGAAATCCTGGTGGGTGCGATAAACCCTGCAATGCATACAGATATTGGAGTGTAACCATAATTCATAAACCGTCCTCACAAAAAATATGATCTGGATACTTCAGAATGTACAGACTGAATTGAGTGGACAGACATTAACATAGACCATTCTCAAGACTGACCACACACCAAAAGCGGCAATACTAATAAACAATACAGGGTTCACAAACACAAATCAAGTACTGAACAATAGTACTTACTACAGACAAGCAAAGTTGCACTAACTAAACTCTGCAGACTATTTCTTGCCACCGACCTACGGGATGAACCCCGCATAACTGACAAGGCCATAGACTTCGTGTGAGATGTCTACATGCACCATCACCATCTTGTCAACCTTGGAGAACCTAACAGAGTGGTCTTTCCACTCATAAACATGATGATGAAGACATGCCGCATCAGATTTGTTGGGAATCTTTACAAGAACCACACCCTTCGTAATCGAAGGCACATCCAGGAAATTGTTGTGGTCAAGTACAGCCTCGAGAACACGCCTGACAACAATGCTACAGGAAAAACTAGTTTAGGACACGTGGCGACAAGGACACAACAGCTGGATAGTTCAGCAATAGAACTCATCATCAGGTCTTCTAGTTCACACGGCATGACTTTGAGAACTTCATCTCCACCGCGGACCTGGTTCTAATTCAAACAGAAACCATATTTTATTACTACCTCCATTCAGAAATATAAGATGATTTTCGATATTATACTCCATATATGACTACATATACGCACAGAAATGAGTGAACAAAGACACTAGAACATGTCTTCAAAGGCATGAGAGCAGAGGGATTACATGCAATATCTATAACACAAGTTACTGAGGCAAATATACCCTCTTAAAAGGTAGCATTGATGTTCATAAAGTACTCCCTCCGTCCCAAAATTTTTGTCTTAGATTTGTCTAGATACGGATGTATCAAGTCACATTTTAGTATTAGATACATCTGTGTCTAGACAAATCTAAGACAAGAAATTTGGGACAGAGGGAGTGGTTGAAAGTAATCTATAAGAAATCAGTGTCAACCTCTCACATGTTTTAGTCAAAAGAGGAATTTAGAACCGTCATTTGGCACACTAAAATCACATGCAAGATCACCCAGAAAGTTGTACTACTAGTACTAGTACTGCGTGTTAGATGAAAAAACACGATCAAGATCGAGAAAAAGATCGTCAACAAGAGACATTAATGAGGGATCCCGGAGAGGAGGGCTTGGACAGGGCGATGGCTTTGAGCTTGTCTGCGGTAGTCTCGGCGGGGTGCTTGCGCTTCTTCGTACCATGAGGCTCGACGGTTTTGGCCAGAGCCATAGACATCACGTCGGCCCGTGCTCCGGTGTCCATCCAAGAGAGGAAGCTGAGAGAGAAGAGTGAAAGGAGGAACGAGATGAGGGAGAAGCAAAGCGAGTGGGGGTTTTCTTCAAGAGAGGAAGCTGAGAGAGAAGAGTGAAATGATGGTTGCTTCGTCCGTCCAACTTACTTCTGGAAAGGAGGCGGTTTTGTGATTTGACGGCTCATTGGGCATTACTGCGGCAGTTCGATCGGGGTAGTCTACCGTCACTCTACTACAGAGTAATTTAGTGCATGGCTGGTGGACCCAGGTGCTGGATGTCCCACACGTCGGCGAAAGTGAGTAATTTAGTGCATGGCTGGAGGAGGATCCGCATGGTAGAGTGTGTCCACTATTTTTCATTCTGAAGAAAAAAATGATTACAGCAAGCATTTCCACTCTTACGACGGAGGAGTGCAAAACACGACAGCCACTTGAACATACACATTGCTCCTACTACTAGGCATGTGCAGTGGTTCATACGTTAGTACTACACAATCTTGTTGCTAGTGTAGTAAGATATGACGATAACAAATGATGTTGTGCGCATGTCAACTACTCCTATATGTAACATAGTACCGCTTTTTCGACTGTCCGGTGGAGAATGAACGGTGAGATCAATGTTAACAGAACTAGGTCCATAGCGCACGGAGAGTACGGTGCTACAGTACTCCAAGAAACATGAACCATATGAAGCACATCCTATAGTGTTAGACAGGGTGTATGAAGGGTGCACGGGATGGGAGCAAAGTTCCCTTCTTGACCCACTTTTGGGTGTTTGGCAGAGTGCATGAACCATGAAGGGTGCATGAGTCCACCCTAGTAGGTTGACAAAAATACACGAAGAGGAAACAACTATATTTAGATAAGAATGCAACCAAACACACCCACACGCTTTGTGCTATAGTGACTGATCTGCACCGTCTAAGTTTGATCCAACGGTCATGTTGTGCCGAGACATGGACATGCCCATGCAGAGGGCGCCTAAACACCACCGAAGTCCCTCTGCTTCTCGAGGCGCACGACGTTGGTGATGCAGGGTGCAACCACCCGCAGAGCCTGATCCCGGTCGACGGGAGCCAGCTCATCAAAGACGGCGTCCAATGGCACAAATGGATTCCGGTGACGGAGCCCTAAAAGGATTCGCCCGGCAACGGTGACGTCAGCCCGCAACCCCTCCTTGTCTAGCTCAGCCCCCACCATCGTGCAGAGACGACTCAGCTCCTCGGAGATATAGGTGAAGAAGGAGACCAGGTCAGGAAGCCGCAGCTCATTGAAGTCGACTGGGTGCTCGAACAGGTTTAGCCCGACGGCCAGCATCGTCACGCTGGCACGACGGTAGGCATCACGCAGCCGCAACACGTGCGTGGCAACTTGGTTCACCAAGTGGCTGAGGCGATTCTGGACCTCGTCACGATTGGCCCGCTCGCGCTCCAGCCGGCTCCCCTGACGGCCTATCGTATCTCCCGCTTTCTGCATCAAAGCCGCCGATGCCTTGAGCGTCTTTGTGGTGGACGCCTGCCGCTTTTGAAGCTCCGTGAACTCCCGTACATAACGGAGGAGCATGGCACTCCTCTCCTCCTTGAGCTAACGGAGCTCCACGTCCTTGGTCCTGAGCTCCGCATCCTTGGCATGGAGCTCCTGTGTCAGGCGCCTCACCTCGGACTCCGTGATCTGTTGCGCCGCCATGGCACCAGGTAGAAGCAATGGGGAGAGGAAGCACAGGGGCGAAATGGCTGAAAGGCAATGCAATCTACGGGAAGGCGGAGAGAGCCAGCCGAGGAGCGGGGAATCTTTTGGTTTTCACCACGGTAAAACACCAGTCGACGACTTCTCACATCAGGGAGAAGTGGGTTTTTACAGGCGGAGTCATCATGACTAACTGCTGCCGCGCCTGCTCCTGTCAATCAAAAAATTAAAAATCCTGCCGCGCCTTCTCCCATCAATCAAAAAATTAAAAATCCTACCGCACCCAAACACCAGAGCAACGCCGCGGTGGACATTTAAATTTACCTGCCGGCAAGTAGATAAAAAAGGGGTGAAAAAACAAATGTGGCGGCGGCCTAGCTAATCGGTCGAACTAGCCCAACTAGCTAGCCACCGTGCTTCACTGATGTACTCGGCGGGAAAGGTGGTCTTTCGTGATTTGACGACTCATTTACTTGCTTCGGCGCTACGACCGAGGAGGACCCAGAAAACGCGCGGTAGGGCGTCCCATGTCAGAAAGAATATACGCGTGCACCACCCGGGAGGACCCCGAAACCGTGCGGTAGGGTGTGCCATGTCTCGGCACGGAGGAAAAATGTGCGTGTAAAAATGTACTGTATCAGACGTAGTACCTATGGTTCGACCTCGAGACCCAACCAATCAGTCGAAAACACCCCACTAGCCACACAGCTTCATCATGCAAACGTGGCACGGTTAGCTTCGTCTTGACTAGCCACAACGTCTCTTGTTCTAGGCGATTCTTCTATTTTCCAAGCTTTTTTTTAGTTGTAATAACACCACGGCAAGCTAGCGCCTCTCTTCGTGTGTGCCTGTGCAAAGGTTAGATGATGGAGAGAAGAGAGATTGAGATCGCAAACCTGGGACCCACCAGTAAGTGAGACAACGGTCATGTACGTGTTGACGAGGTACTCCCTCTACTCTACTCAACGCAAGTACTGTATAAAATCAAGTTATGGAACAAAGCCAACAACCATTCATTTTTTCAGGCTATCGACTTACGCTTTGTAGTCCAGGTTGCCAGTTTGAATCTCGTCTTTCAGATTTGTTAGTTTTAGATCCAAATTTGATTAATGACAAGTGGGACCCCCGTGCGTTGTTCCGATATTTCAGTGTAGGATGGTTTTTTTGAACAAACACTTTGCACAGTTAGACAAGTAACGGCACGAGTTACACGTATTTTGCAAGTTTACGAACAAGAATGATAGCGGCATAGAATATCACATCCACCCCGCAGCTTAGATACTATGGTGATACGAGTTTTTACACCGTTGGAAGTGAGATCCAATGGCTTGGGAGTAGTCTTTGTGATTATGCGCAATTTCCAAACTCTCCGAAGGTTTTTTTGCATATAAAACATTCAGGACTCGTGTGTGCCGCTGCATCTTCGATCCAACGGCTCCCTGGTGCTCATATTAGGTGCTCCCCGTAGCTTAATTACCCACTACGGTGATATGAGCATCTAGGTCGTATGATCAGTGATTAGATGGCACATGCATAGTACTTGTACTTTCTGCGCATTTCCCAAACTCTATCAGCCGTATATTGCAAAAACATTCAAACCTCTTACTGTGGGCCGTTAGATCTCAGTGAACTCGTATCACCATAGAATCTACGGTGCGGGAGCACCTCATACTCTCCCGTGCGGGAAAACATAAGGTGCTATCACATCTTGGATGCTACAGTGATACGAGCTTGGAGGTCGTTTGATATGAGATCCAATGGCATCTGAGCAGTCTTTGTGCTTGTAAGCAGTGGCTGAACTCTTTTGGGGCTTTTCTGCAAAAAAACATTCTGAGTCACAAATCCAACGCCTCCGAAGAGCTTGTATCACCAAAGCATCTAAGGTGTGGTAGCACATGATATTCTTACATACAGGAGAATATGATGTCCTCCTTCATCTTAGATGCTACGGTGATACGAGCTTCGAGGTCGTTGGATATGGGATCAAAGGGCATCTAAGTAGTTTTTGTACAAATTGTGTGCAATTCTCAAAGTCATCAAGGTTTCCTGCAAAAAAATTAAGACACATCATGTGAGCTGCTATATCTTAGATCTACAAGCTCCAAGCAACTCGTATTGGCATATAGCATCTAAGGTATGGGGGCACATGATATTCTCCTGATGAGGAGGGGTGGGGCGTGCACAACCAATCGGTGGTTGGGAGGGTGGGGACAAATATAATCTAAACAACCCTAAACAGAGCTCCATAATTTTATTTAAACAACTCATTTTGCTCCGTATGTAGTCACTTGTTGAACTCTCTAAAAGACTAATATTTAGGAATAGAAGGAGTATTTTTGAATTCGTGTCATACATGCATGGGTTGGAAAAATAGATGCACTATACTTATTGGATTGTTGTTGTGTTCGTGCGTGTGTGTGTGTGTGTGTGTGTGTGTGGTCATATGCTTGATACATACAAAGTTTTCTCACCTCCATATTGTTCATCTTTTAAATTTGAATTTGCATTGGAAAACTTACTAGGGATACCATGAAATGTGAAATCCACGTTGAGATCACTATATCACAAACTCACTCTAATTCAAGAACTCGTCATAAATCAATTACCACGTTGAGATTAGTATTTGCAAGGAAAATACAGGTATTGTAATACACATAGATTCGTTCGGCAATTTAAAAGGTTCCTTTCGTATTCTCGAATGGTAGGACCCAACGACTTACCAGCCAGACCTTGGCTTGTGTTGATCCTAAAAAACGGGCTCGTGTCCTTCGGTGGCGTGCGTGGTACGCACATTAGGCAACCCCAACCAGTGGAGCCTCAGCGTTTCAAGTCGAAATATCTGGCGGCCAGAATTCCAGCCCTAGGAAATTCCCCTCATGTCCCCGGTCCATAATGACTATCGATGAACAACGGAGGGATGCTTTAGTAACTAGACAACGTTACCTACCGTGTCAAGCATGGTTCAATTCCCTCGGTCGCCGCTCATCAAGGTCACCCGTCAACTGCATTGCCTAGTACTACTACTACTACACCAGGATGAGCACAGAATTGAGCACGTTTGTTCGTGCCTAGTAATTGAGTTAATATATCAGGCAATGCACTGGTACGCAGGGATTATCCTTTTACTCCCTCCTTTCTGGTTTATAGGGCTTATCTCAAAATTTTAGTTTTCCCATTTTATAAGTCTCAATTTGGTTGTTCCCCATCACATGTTCAGATTTCAAGGTGCAATAAATCATTACATGCAAAAATTAAGAGAAAATTGACCAATGCATGTACTTTATGCATGCATGCATTGCAATTAATGCATTCATAAACACAATTTTTGAGGAAAACAAGCGCATTAATTGAGTGGTTTTGCAAACTACAACAATTGTTCCACCACTCACCATCTACCTTGGTTGGTGAGATTTTTGAATTGAGTCCTATAAACCGGAAAGGAGGTTTAACTAAGCAAGATGTTTGAACTAATCCATTCTTAAGAAATACAACAGGACAGATGTACAACTTGAAAATTTATTGCATGATACAGGTTATGATATTGTTTCGAATCCTGGATCTTAAATTTCAGAAAATCCAAAAGTGAGCATAAATTCTGGAAACTGAGCGTGGTCATGTGATATGGCACAAATATTACTTTGTAAGTTTTTTCTTCAATTCGAGACAAGCTACTTATGACAAGTTGCACAAATAAAGAGCCAAGGTATTTTGGAACAAAGACCTGTCACATTAAGGCATACGCTTTCACTATTGAAACCGTGGGCGTTTACGTGCCGCCACGAGTCCTCGCTTCTCATCGGCAGGTGCCGTCCCAGCAAGCGTGTGAGTCGACGGGAGGCGTGCGAGCAGACCGCTGCGTCGGCTGTTAGGGAGGCGTGCGAGGAGACCGCTATGCAGACTCACCGGGAGGCGAGCCCTTTGACCAGGCTCCGCCGCCCACCGTCATCCCAACTGCTCCCACTTTTAATGTCGCCGGCGCCGCAGTTTAAAATCAACCCCGCACTACCCGGTATCGCTACAATCCTCTCTCTTCCTCTCCGATTCTCCTGTCGTCTACCTCCAACTAGCCTGACCTAAACGTACGCCATGCCGCATCACGGTGGTATGCCCTTAGTGTTCCAGTTTCATGAGGAAGACACCCAGCCAGAGTCTCAAGAACATAAGGCGCTTTGGGACGAGCTTCAACTGGCCTTGCGGGAAGACGTCGCGCCTGTCCCCGCTCCCGTTCCGGCTCCCGTCTCCCCGATTGTGCCAGCGCCCATCCCCGTGGCATTGATGGGCTGGGAGCCACACATTGCCATCGAGCTTGATGCCACGGGGTTCCACGAGGTCCTCGCCGACTTTCACGTGCCCGTGCACCTGCCAGCGCATGCGCCTGCGCGTGCACTAACGCGCACGCCCATGCCCGTGCCCGTGCACCTGCCAGCGCATGCGCCTGCGCGTGCACTGATGTGCGCGCCCATGCCGGTGCCTGTGCACACGAATGTCTCCGCCGCGCCATTAACAGCACCTGTCCCCGCGCGGGTGCCAGTGCCCCCCTCAGCGGCATGGATGGCCGCCGTCGACCGCTTCCTTGAACCAACGCCAGTCGCCTCCTCCCGCCAGTTGACTCGGTCCGAAGTCCAGAACATTTTAGCCTTCCTTGAAGCTAGGCCAACGTCCAGGAGTACGCCAACAACGGCGCAAGATGCTACCGTCGCCGTCGGTTAGTTGCCCGACGACACACAGAGCACGGCAGAGGAGCCGCTTCCCACCGCGAGACGCCCCCGCCGCCGCCGCGTAATCTAAATTTGCCATGAAAAACGTTCGGATTGCCATGCTTAAAATCCGAACGTTTATCATTTCCGTTTATTTCATATCGATCATCGTATAATTTAAAGTCGGAGTCAGACTGAACGAAATGTATGGTTTGATCGATTGAATGTTCTGCTAGAGCCGTATCAAATTAAATATAAAACGTCATCAAGCCACATGTATTCCTTGTCATCCAACGACCTAGACTGCTTCAATGTCGAGCGCTCAACACGTTTAGCGTGCAGTTAATTTCATGCCAAAAATAGTGCTAATCACATGACAACACGCAAATAATATCCTAGTAGTTAATATCCGCTTGTACTTAATATACTTCCAAATTAACGTGCATTGTACGTACACACTGACTAGTGCTGATAGTACGTGAAACTGGTGTTGTGACTTGTGAATGCGTCTAGATATGGTCAACGGCAACATCGCCCGCGAGTTCTTCCTGTTTGCCCATGCGTCTAACCACAGAAGGGGAAGAGAGAGAGAGAGCACACATGGAACCCACCAGTAAGTGAAGGCGAATAATACTACAAATAATATTACATGTTATCCATTAATTAGGCAGTGGTAATATAAAAATATTATGTGAACAAAGGGGGTACAACAAACATTGCTATTCTACGTATGTGGCCTATTGACGTGCGGCTTGAAGGCCCGGTCGCATGTTCGATCCTCGTCCTTTATTTTTTAATTTGTATATGGGTCCAAATTTGTTTCATGACATGTGGGCCCCTCGGTGTGTAGTTTGTAGCACTTTAATTTGTGGGTCAAAATTTGTTCCATTCCAAGTGGACTATTGGTGTGTAGTTTTGTAGCTTATTTATAATAATTAAAGAGAACAACATAGTTTTTTCAATAATACCATGGTGCGACATTGAAGGCGAGAAAGGACGTGCGAGAGAGCAATGACCGAGCCAGAGGGAATTCAACTACGGGAGTTGCATGGTTTGCAACGGTGTTTGGAGTAGTTGTGGGCCGAATGCTACGAAAATATAATCTAAACCGACCGGAATAAATGCCTACACAAATTAATCCAAGGTTGAAGTTCCCCTTGCAATGTAAATAGCTCTGGCTTTGCGAGGGATGGAGAGGTAGTAGCTTCAATGCGTGGAAGATACTGTGTGAGAAAGCAAGGTCAATCGAGAGACATATAGATAGAGAGACAAAGTGAGTGTGGTCCGACATTCATTGAACAAATATATATGCTCCGGAGAGATATTGTCCGATTGAGCTTTTGGTAAGGGTAAGGGCTGTAATATAGAGCTTGAGAGATGATCCAGTCACAGACGTGTAGATATATTTTGTGCGTGGGAGGAGGCAAGGTCAACCGATCACATAGGGGCCGTGCGATCGAAAGAGTGAGAAGGGTTGGAGAGAGTGACCTAGATAGACGATGTGCGTGAGAGAGTATACAATGTGAATAGGTCGAATTGGGATCAAACATGGTGATATATCGTTTTTGTCCGAGAAAGAGCGAGGTCAATCGAGACATACGTATATATATATATATATATATATATATATATATATATATATATATATAGAGAGAGAGAGAGAGAGAGAGAGAGATTGAGTGAGCGTGGCCCACCATGAGGTTGAAAGAGTGGCGGCGGCTTGGATGGACTGACCTAGATAGACAATCTTCATGAGAGAGTATAGAGTGTGTCGATCGAGGCCCGAACAGGGAGATATATCATTTGTGTGTGAAAGAAAACGAGGTTAAACGAGAC